>NW_026857427.1:0-494646 GCF_026571515.1 Ruditapes philippinarum | reverse complement strand
AACTTAAAAATATTTTGAATGCAATAAAATTATTTTCATTTTGAAAGAACACATATTGATCTTCGTGTACATTGTTGTGTAAATTTTATATTTTACTTGTTCATGATTTCAGACAACATTTTGAAGTTGTTTTATACAGAGAACTACATATAAAAACATGACGTTTGAAAGAATTAAATGAATTATAAATGAGTTTTAATTGCTATTGTTATCGCAGTTACTGCGGGTAGAACTCTTGAGGTATCAAATAGCATTATACTCCGGTTGCGACACTGCCTGTGTGTCATATTAGTTTGATCAGTATTGAAGCATTTTTTATACATGTATTAGTTTCATAGCAATTTGAACTTGTAACAGGAGGCTTTTCAATGAAAACAGCCATTTTTCACAAAATGCTCAGGCAGTAATGGGTTATACCTTAACCTGCTTAATGGATGGAATAGAAATGTATTTGCCTATCTTTGAATATGGACCAGTCAATTCAGATTTAAGAAATTTCAATAACGAAGTATGAAAATTGAGTAACCAACAGTATAGAACCTGGAAAAGATAGCAAATGCTTTTAAATTCAGTTCCAGTACTTTAAGACGGTTTTAGTGATAATTTGCCATCCCATGCCCGATTGCCAGAGTAAATAAGGTTTGGTTATGAAATTGTGCATGTCCAATTGCCACATACTTTATTGGAACTTTAAAAACTTTGTTATTTTCAATAATGGTACTTTGATATAATTATACCCCCAAAAACGAAGTTTGGGGGGGTATATAGGAGTCACCCGGTGGTCGGTTGGTCGGTCAGTCGGGCGGTCGGTCGGTCGGTCCAGACGTCAGTTGCATTTTCCATAACTTGAAGATTAATGGTTGGAATTCAATATAACTACATACAATGGTCAAGCACATTGAGAGGAAGTGCAGTGCACAAGAACTTTAACTCTATCTTGACTAATTACAGAGTTATTGCCCTTTGTTACTTTTCCTTGTCCGGGGCATAACTTGCAAACTACTGGTTGGAATTCAAAACAACTTCATACAATTGTCAAACACAATAAGGGGAAGTGCAGTGCACAAGAACCATAACTCTATCTAAAGTAATTAAAGAGTTATTGCCCTTTGTTACTTTTCCATTGCTTTCTTTTGTCCGGACCATAACTTGAAGACTAATGGTTGGAATTCAATATAACTACATACAATGGTCAAGCACATTGAGAGGAAGTGCAGTGCACAAGAACCATAACTCTATCTTGACTAATTACAGAGTTATTGCCCTTTGTTACTTTTCCTTGTCCGGGGCATAACTTGAAAATTACTGGTTGGAATTCAAAACAACTTCATACAATTGTCAAACACAGTAAGGGGAAGTGCAGTGTTACAGAGTTACTGCCCTTTGTTACTTTTCCATTGCTTTTTTTTGTCCGGAGCATAACTTGAAGACTAATGGTTGGAATTCAATATAATATAACTTCATACAATGGTCAAGCACATTGAGAGGAAGTGCAGTGCAGAAGAACCATAACTCCATCTTGACAAATTACAGAGTTATTGCCCTTTCTTACTTTTCCTTGTCCAGAGCATATCTTGAAAACTACTGTTTGGAATTCAATACAACTTCATACAGTTGTCAAGGACATTAAAAGGAAGTGCAGTGCATAAGAGCCATTACTCAATTTTGACAAAATACAGAGTTACTGCCCTTTTCCTTGTCTGGAGCATAACTTAAAACGTACTGGTTGAAATTCAAAACAACTTCATACAATGGTCAAGCACAAAAAGAGGAAGTGCAGTGCACAAGAACAATAACTCCATCTTCAGTATTTATAGAGTTATTGCCCTTTGTTCCTTTTCTTTGTCTTTCTGGACTTATTACAGAGTAATTCAATAAAACTTCATCAATGGCCAACCACATTGAAAGGAAATGCAATATACAAGAACCACAACTATCTTTAATTGCCCACAACCATAACTCTATATTTCAATTCTTTTACAAGATATTCTGTTACTAGTAACATCCTCATTTCCGAAGCAGTCTTGTGGGGGTATTAATCACATTTAGTGATAGTTCTAGTTTTTCACAAAAATACAAACAAATATTTTGCTAAGATATGACTTTTTACACTGTAACACCTGTGAAAATAAGACTAATAACAGATCAAATCTTTGAGGTTAATGTAGTCCTTTTTCTATTGAGGACTTCAAAGATTACATACTTTAAACTTCCTGCAGACTTTACACTGCTTTTAAGTTGTTTTTCCATGAGGTTTTTTTATGCCACCGCAGCATCTGCGATGCGGTGGCATATAGCGATTCACCTGTGTGTGTGTGCGTGTGTTTGTGTGTGTGTTTGTGTGTGTGTTATATAGATTATATAGTGAACTTAAAAAATCTTCTTGTGAAAAACCACTAGTCCAATTTCAACCAAACTTGGCAGGATTGTTCCTTGGGTGAAGGGCTTCCAAAGTTGTTCAAAGAATTTCATTCCATGCAGAAATTTGGTTGCCATGGCAACCAAAAGCAATTATTTCAGTAAATTAAAAAAATATTCTTGTATAGACCAAAAAAGCCTAGAGCTTAGATATTTTGCATAAGGCATTGTCTGGTAGACCTCTACCAAGATTGTTCAAATTATAGCCCTGGGGTCAAAATCAACCCCGCCCCGGGGGTCATTGATTTTCACTATGTACATATAGTAAAAACTTAAAATACCTTCTTGTAAAAACCCAAAAGGCCTAGAGCTTAGATATTTTGCATAAGGCATCTTCTGGTAGACCCTTACCAAGATTGTTCAAATTATAGCCCTTGGGTCAAAATCGGCCCCGCCCCGGGGTCATTGATTTTCACTATATGTACATATAGTAAAAACTTAAAACACCTTCTTGTAAAGACCCAAAAGGCCTAGAGCTTATATATTTTGCGTAAGGCATTGTCTGGTAGACCTCTACCCAGATTGTTCAAATTATAGCCCTGGGGTCAAAATCGGCCCCGCCCCGGGGGTCATTGGTTTTCCTTATATGTATATAGTAAAAACTTATAGTAAAAACTTCAAAAATAATTCCTCTAGCAATTGACAAATGCTAGAGGTTAGATATTTTGCATGAAACATTGTGTAGTAAACCTCTAGCAAGATTGTTCAAATTATAGCCCTGGGGTCAAAATTGCCCCCGCCCTTGGGGTCATTGATTTCAATATATACATATAGTAAAAAAATAAATAAATCTTATTGTCTGAAGGTACAAGGCTTAGAGCTTTAATATTTGTTAAATTATATCATCTGAAGGTACTCTACAAAATTTATTCAAATTTTGCCTCTTGTGTCAAAATTAGCCCCGCCCCCTGGTGGCCATAGGTTTTCCTTATATGTATATAGTACAAACTTAAAAAATCATCTTCTCTAAATTTACAAGGCTAGAGTTAAGATATTTTGCATGAAACATTGTGTAGTGAACCTCTGGCAAGATTGTTCAAATTATAGCCCTGGGGTCAAAATTGGTTCCGCCCCGGGGGTCATTGATTTTCATTATGTACATATAGTGAAAAAATAAAAAATATTTTTGTCTGAAGGTACAAGGCATAGAGCTTTGATGTTTGATATATAATATCATTTATAGGTCCTCTACCAAAGTTGTTCAAAATTTTCCCCTGGTGTCAAAATTGGCCCTGCCCGGAGGCAGTGATTCTCATTATGTACACATAGTAAAAACAGAAAATAAAACAAATGTTTTCTGAATGGGAGAAAGCTATAGCTTAGATATTTAACTTGAAATGTTGTTTGGTGGACCTGTATCAAAATTGTTTTGAATTAAACCCTTGGGTCAAAATTATGCCTTGCCCAAGGGGACAGTGACCTACTTTCTTGTCCTTTGATGTACAGCAATGACATTTTGACCATGTGCACAGTTTTAGTTGTAAAATTGAACTTTGATATCAGCTGACCTAGATTTTGATGATGTGACCTACTTTATTGTCCTTTGGTGTACAGCTATGAAATTTGAACCATGCGGTGGCATAGCATTTTTCTCAAATGCAATCTTGTTTTGTATTTGTTAAGTTTAAGGATTGAACCAAGGATTTTTTGTTTTATTTCAAAAAATGAATCATAATTGTTTTGCGTAGATGTCGATTTGTCGATATATCCAAAACAGTAATGTTAGAAAATTTGCTATATGTGACCTTAGAAGAATTGTATATAAATGTTCTTTGTTGATTTTTTTCCCCATTAAACAGATAAAAAATAAACCAGTAAACTTTGTAATGGAGCACTAGAGCAAAATCATTGATCTTAAATTGATATGTTTATGATTTTGAACTGTATTTGAAGAACACTGGAGTATCATGAAACATTCAATCTTACTTTTTGTTTAAGGAAATACAAATAAACTTTGAAAAATTAAACTCTTAAATTTCAAAGCTCCTGTAGAAGTACTTAAGAATGAGTGCATTTTGTGCGAGTTTTTTTTCTCTGATAAAAATGGTGGTTATTTTGTCTTACGAGTGCCTTAAGTGGTGATAATGGCTTGCTATGCCAACAGTGTATTATAGAGACAGGCTAGCCTAGCTAGCCATCCATACAGTCTGCCTAGGTTTATGCTACTCACATCTATCCCTTAACCAGTTTAATTTATGTAATTGATTTGTCCAGCTTTTAATTAATTGGTAACAATCCATTTGAAAATTATGGGATTTCAATATATCAAAATACATGTACAAAACTATAGGAAGTGTTACTAGCCTGATCTTACTTCACGGAAGTGCAGACTGTCCTTACCATATACTGGTGGCAAAGGCTTGTCACTTGCTAAAGGTTATTTATGTATTTTGCCAATGAAACAACAGTTACTCCAAACTCCAAAAGGACAGGTCCGTGTGCAAAAACATGAAACAACTCGAAACTCCCAAATTCACAGGTCTGAGCCTTAAAAAAGGACAAGTTTGTAACTTAAGTTCAGAATGGTTGGAGTTAGAGGTATTTTTAAGCTCTCTGGAAGTTGACGTGACCCAAAAGATAGCAAATATAAATTGATTTCATAATCTCTTGACATAATCATATTAATGCATAATCAATGTTGATTTAAAGCTTTCAGGCGTCCAGAATAAATGAATGCATAATTGTCATCGGCTCCGGACAATAGTGATTGTGTCAATTATAGTTCAGCTTGACCATGATTCCCCGCTCTGTCCAAATAAGTTATTGATAAAAAAACTAGCGTAATTTTGGTAATCACATTAATGTATAATAAATTAAGGTTAGAATATTTTCGGTTGAGGTGTAGGTATCGTTCACTGGCACTGGACAGGTTGTGATGTGTCAATTGTGTTTTAGTTTGACAGTACGAGATAAGCTTGTTTGTGTAGCTAGATTAAAGTTTTATAACGTTCGGAAGACAAGAGGTTTGTTTATCTTTTTTTTCCCTGTTCGATTGCGGGATTGATTATTTCTATTTTTGATACTGCAGATTTACTCATATGCATATCAGCGAAGATTTTGCTGCAGTTTGTATTTTATACTGGGAATGACAATAGATAGGTTTGGGAGAACAGGTAACTTTTTGTCATAGTTTTTATTAAACTATTTTTTTTTTGTATGATTGTTATTTAAATAATAAAGGTCCTGTAAAATCCCGGAGGAGATTTGAAAAAATTCTAGTACTACTTTTGTGTAATTTAGTTGTTACTGGTAAACATTAACTAAGTTATTTTTGTAATCAACTGTCTTATTAAGCTTTGAAGAGTTTTTCCCCTTGTTATGTTTGTTTCTAAATAACAGACTGAACATAATAAAAATTTAAGTTTACATGCATTCACACTTTCTGCATGGGTAAGGAAAGCAATCATTTTAGTAGAACAATATTATTCCCATTTCAGCTAGTATTAATGATATATACATTGTCAGATTTCATGAATCAATCATTTATTTGTGAAAAACATGTTTTATATGAAGTATGAATACATTTACAAGTCAAAGAATTAAAACAAGAGCATTATTTATAAGTATAAAGGTCATCTTATTTGTAAATCACTTGAAAAAGTGCATGGTAGTGTTTAATATTTTCATAGAAAAATAAAGAGAGATCATTTGCAAGTAATTTTTGTGAGTACATAATTTGTTTAAAAGAAAAACAACATTTATTATTTTATTTTATTAAAAAATTGTATGACAAAAGTACATTGGAATAATTATTATTAAAAGAGAAATTTTATCTGACAGTTAACAGAATTTTTACATTGTACTCAATATTTTATATTTGTTTTTGTTCAGAGGAATTTTTTTGGTGATAAGGAAATAGTTTACTACTTTGGCTCAGATTTTTGTACTTTATGAACATGCATATTTTGCAGATTTTTTCCTTCCTGTAGTTTTATTGACTCAGTTCTCAATGACACGATGAACGTATTTAGATAGAGAAAGTTTAAAATCGAGGAGAGGGTACAACACACTTAATAGTTGTCAAGTATTGAAAATGTACAATGTCATAAATCAACATTGATATAAATAAGTATTTATTTGACGTATTTAACGTACAAACCAAGCTTTAATGATTTTGTTAGGGACTAGAAGTTCGCCCAATATTTTTGTGACAAATTCGACTCGTAGACAATCAATTCAGGACGATCAATACAAATTTTAGGCGGGTAATCCGATACAGGTCGGAACTTGTTAAAATAGCACTCTTGTGTTTAAAACGATATACAATAGAAATATGATTGAAAGGTCTTTACGAACTTGATCAAGTTTAATTAATTTGTATTGAAAGATCTTTTTTAATTATGACCCTCTCCATACAATACATGTATAACAATAGAAAAAAATACTTTCAATTAGCTGAAAAGTAAAGATGGTAATTTGAAACATTGTAAAATTTGTATGGTTTTATTATACATTGTTAGTCAGATATTAGCTATAGACTTTCATATTTTAAAGGTTAATTCAGCAATTCCATTCAAAGATATGAATTTGCCTGATGTAATTATGAAATAATTAAATTAGGAAGTTTTCTTATAGTTTCAATAGCAAAAGAAGCAGCAAGCAGTTATTTCATTGTATTCTGGGTAGTTTAAATAATTGTTGAAGGTGTTTTGACCTGGCCATATACCCTAGTTCTATTGGCATAGGGAAAACATGCTTCAAGCATCTAAAGAGCTCGACAGACCCATCCTCAGTATCTTTGAAACAAAAACAAAAAGATGAAAACTTTTTTCTTTTTTTTTTATCAAATTTTAGGAAAGGAACAACTAAAGAACTTGCATTACCAACTGAACAGTTATTATTGAATAGATGTTCCACAAGTATCATATCAGCTGATTATCTTTCTGTTAAGTGCACTGTATATACATGTTCAAATACTTAAAGTACTTGTTTCTAAGGTGACACTCAGGGGCAAGGTTTAATTAATTTAGTGTTTCCATGGATATTTTGGCTTTTTGAGTATATATTATGTACTGTTATATAAGTGTTAAATTAAGTGTCTCTGTTTTAATTATACCCCCACCACAAAATGTGGGGGGGGCCATAATGGATTCGCTTTGTCGCGTCGGTCCGTCCGTCGGTCGGTCGGTCCGTCTCCATTTTCGTGTCCGCTCTATAACTCCTATACCAATTGAAGGATTTTCTTCAAACTTGGCTCAAATGTTCACCTCAACAAGGGGATGTGCAGAACCCATATTGCCCATGTGTCAGTTCAAGGTCAAGGTCACAATTGAAGGTCAAATATCAAATACTATCAAATATTACACAGTATGTCGTGTCCGCTCTGTAAGTCCTACACTACTTGAAAGATTTTCTTCAAACTTGGCTCAAATGTTCACCTCAACCAGGGGATGTGCAGAACCCATGTCGCCCATGTGTCAGCTCAAGGTCAAGGTCACAATTGAAGGTCAAATATCAAACAATTAAATATTACACAGTATGTCGTGTCCGCTCTGTAAGTCCTACACTACTTGAAAGATTTTCTTCAAACTTGGCTCAAATGTTCACCTCAACAAGGGGATGTGCAGAACCCATGTTACCCATGTGCCAGCTCAAGGTCAAGGTCACAATTGAAGGTCAAATGTCAAACAATCAAATATTACACAGTATGTTGTGTCCGCTCTGTAAGTCCTACACTAATTGAAAGATTTTCTTCAAACTTGGCTCAAGTATTCACCTCAACAAGGGGATGTGCAGAATCCATGTTGCCTATGTGTCAGCTCAAGGTCAAGGTCACAATTGAAGGTCAAATATCAAACAATCTAGTATTACACAGTATGTCATGTCCGCTCTGTAAGTCCTACACTAATTGAAAGATTTTCTTTAATCTTGGCTCAAATGTTCATCTCAACCAGGGGATGTGCAGAACTTATGTCACTCTTTTGCTGGCTTAAGGTCAAGGTCACACTTTAAGGTAAAAAATTGACTTAGAAAATATTCTTAAATTTTAACATTTATTTGAATATTTCTAAATCTAGAAAAGGTATTTGCTTGAAACTTAAAATATTTTTGAAGGGTCACAATTCCTATATGCTGTTCGTTCAAGTTTCATAACTCTGTATTGCATTTTACCAAAGTTATGCCCCTTTTTAAGTCTTCAAATTTACATACAATCAAATATTAGACAATATGTTGTGTCCGCTCTATAAATTCTATACTAATGGAAGAATTTTCTTCAACTTTTACTCAAATTTTCACCTCAACAAGGTTATGTGCAGAATCCATGTCACCTTTGTGCCGGCTAAAGGTCAAGGTCACACTTGAAAGTCAAAAATTGACTTAGAAAATGTTCTTAAATTTTAACATGTACTTGAATAATTCTGAAACTAGCGCAGGCATTTGCTTGAAACTTAAAAGATATATGAGGTGTGGCAAATAAGATATGCAGGTCAAGTTTCATTACTCTGTATTGCATTTTGACAAAGTTATGCCCCTTTTTAAGTCTTCAAATTTACATACAACCAATACTAGACAATATATTGTGTCTACTCTATAAATTCTATACTAATGGAAGGATTTTCTTCAAACTTTACTCAAATGTTCAACCAAACTGGGTGATGTGCAAAACCCATCTTACTCTTGTGCCAGATTAAGGTCAAGGCCACACTTAAAGGTAAAAAATTGACTTATAAATAAAATGTTTAATACATTGGGAAAATGAAAGGTTATTTGTACCTGTTTCGAACATGATTTGATAATATATATTTATACTATTACCTGAACAATTAGTCTTTTTTTCACCAGAGATAATTTCTTTTTATGTATTTGTGCCACATAAGTTATTCCCTTAACCACCTTTCCAAGTGGTCTTCTGTCAAGGACATTGGTGGGGGTATGAATCGCATTCAGCGATAGTTCTAGTTATTTTTAGACCTTACCATTTGTAAATTATCAACTTTTTCCCCTTTGAAAGAATATTAGAACAGTAACTGTTAGTAAATACAGAATTTATCTTAATTCCTATTGTGTAGGAAGCTAAAATCTTAGAGACTTACTGTCAAATGAGCAATGAGTGTAAAGTTTCTTTCTCAAGGAAACAAGGGCTTCCCCACGAAACGACTTGCCTTCAATGAGGTATGAACCCACATGGCTTAAGTGATCCTTAGATGATTATTCTGATGAATAAACCACCCGCCCATGCTGCCACTAAATATTATAGAACTGTCAGTTGTTATTGATCAAAATGGTAAAATTTTTATAAGCAACTTACTGCTTATATTAATATAATAATAGAGTTTAGTCAGATGGCACCTGGAAGGCTCTGTGTCAACAATATTAGATGAATCATTGTTTAAACATTGTACGGTCATGTTCTGATATACCCATGTACATGTTAAAACTCCTTAGCCCTTCATGAGAAATTTAGCATTGATGTAAAAGGACCTATTAGTACATTGTAATTATAAAAGGATAAATCATTTATAATATATAATATGTACATTTATTTCTCCTTAAAGTTTGGAATACATTATCTGTTATTATAATGCTATATTGTGTATGATTCAGCAAAAAAAATGAATAAGTTGTCTAAATTGTTCCAACAACATACATACGTATGCTTGGGGTTCTGCCATTAATATTTAATAAAACAGCGACTTGCATGCTTTGAAATAATAGTATAATGCAGTAAATTGTATAGAATGGATTAAATGGACGCAAAAAGTTCTTTTGACAGTCCATTGTTTTCGTGCTACATGCCTCACTGATTATATTTTAAATCTTTCAGTATTTTAAATTATTGGTTCTAATTCTATTGTTCTCAATCAGCAGTGCCTTATTAAATTACTTTATACTTTCCCACTTGACTTTCTGGCACTTCGCTATTTTTCGAGGCGGCGGGCTTGTGCAGGAATTTAGGGATTAACGTTTTTCGAAAATATTTTTTGTTTTTTATGCATGTGTTAAAGTATACCTAATTGGAAATTGTAAAGTTTTCGTAAGATGAGTTACAGACACAGCTTTCAAAGGGCTCGGCCCTTTCAAAGGGTCCCACTGTCAGAGGTATGCGAAACATTTTAATTTAGAAGTGTACAGTTAAAACATTGACTGTTCTCAAAGTTTCAGTAATGCAGAAGTACTGACTGGTCATATTTTTGTTATATCATGAATAATAAGTCTTAGAAGAATGAGTTGACCTGGTAAATTAATTGAAAATGAAAAACTAATTATAAACTAATTGATAAACAGTGACCAATGTGTAAAAAAGAATAGAGACTTAGACTTTTCAGCCTAAAGTTCAAGTTGACCAAACTGCAATGCTGGGCGAGATAGACTGTTACGCGTTAATGACACATTTCGGCTGAAAAGCTTCCAACCTCAGATGCGAAATAAAACTGATAACCTCTATTTTGATTAGAAAATCAAATCCTGTCTGCTTTTAAATTTCGAACTTTGACCTGAATATAATAATTGTATTCATTCATACAACATACAATAGAATGTTTTTATGATAAGACACAACTTTTGGATCAAAAGACTTAGTCTTCCTGATCATGAATTACTTTTAACAGATATTGAATTCTGAATGATATTGTGAATGTTTGGTAACATTATTCTCTCATTTCTTGTTAAGTAAGCAAAAACTCCATTCAGGATATGCTTGATTTATATTCAAAATAATAAAAAAATCTATTATCAATGTTTTCTACTGGATATTTTAATCAAGTAGACCTTGTGAGGTTATTTTCAGAAAAGGAATACTGATAAAAAAACACTTGATGTAAATAAAATTTGGTAAGCCAGAATCAATCCTTATTAAGATTTGAATGATAAAGTAATTTATCTATAATTTGCACATATACATGTTCCTATTGCTTAAACTAGAGAGAGCATTATAATATTTTATTTACACACATGTATTAATTTTTTCGTAGAAGAATTGGTCAGTGTTGTTTTGAAGGTTGCCCACAAAACATATATGAAGTAAAGAAGGACTTACCAAACCACGATTAATGGTTTTTGAATAAAAAAAAATCATGAAACACTGTTTTCTACAGCTTCTTTCAAGGAATAAGACTTTAGTGTATAACGATTGTACTTAAGACATTGTGAATTAAATAAATTTTCTTTTTTTTTATCAGTCCATTGAGTAAAAGCAAATGTAAAGTGACATTAACAAAATGGGGTATGACATGATTAATTTTTCTACAGTCAATACATTACATTGTTATTAACCTATTAAAAGATTATTAGTGGAGAATTAAACTGTCAAAGCTGAAAAAAAACGGAGTCTTATCATAGAAGAATATATTGATTTAACGTTTAAAAAGAATTAGCTTTTCTACAAAGACGTTACCAGAAAGTTTGATAAAAAAAATTGTTTAATGTTCTGCATCCATTTAAAAGAAATACTGGAGTCAGGATCTCCATAAATACATGTTTTTCCCATTTAATTAGGTTTTCACATTTAATCGCAGGGTGCAAACACAGGAAACATGTTGAAATAAGGCACCATGAAGTTATAATGAAAAAAAGTAACACAATTATTTGAAAATGTCTTTTTTTTAACAGTTTGAATGTTATTTTAAAGTCATTAGTTATTTAAGATTGGATCTCTTCTAAGCAAATATTAAAGAAAGGCTGAAAAAGATTTTTTAATTGATTCAATTCTTTTGATATAGTTTAATAATAAAATTTATTGTTTGTGTAATAAACTACAGGACTCTTTTGATTGTTCAGTGTAAAATTTGCCGACACTGAGATGAAAATATAAAATGATTATTATTATTAATATTTGATAACTGTAATTGACCAGAAAATGTTTCCCGTATTAATATTAATGAATTGTTACTTTGTGATGTATTAATTTTCATATATAATGATTATAGTACAGAAGTCACTTGGTGGAAGAATTATTGACTTGATTGCCATTTAATGGTATAATTTAAAGATGGGGCACAATATTAGTTAATTCTAAGGAGAGTTGACAGGTGACACATTGAATAGTAACACCAGGTCAAATGATGTTTCAAATGTTTCCAGTGTTTTACTGCTCAGGTGCTGAGTGACCAATATGGTATATTTAAGTGTTATGGGGCAATGATTTTGAGTTAATAAATGTTTCATAGCGTTTTGTGAAATTGTTAATATTTATATAATTTATCAACATGTTATATGTCTCTGAGAAACAGTATTGTCTGTAACGAACTCTTAGTCCATGGATGTGATTTAATTACCAACAAGGTATTTACTTGCAACATAAATATATAAAACTTTATTTTTAAATTTATATAAATATTTTGTAAAACTTGACCTAATTTTAGGCAATCTTAAGTCAAACTTTGATAAAACTTCAAGTTGTGCATTGTTTAACAATAAAAGATGGCATAAATTCAAATATTAAGCATATTTTTTTCATTCATACTATGCCATATATTCATAGGCACTGAAAAACATTGTAACTGTAGATGAAATATTTTGTAAATTGTTAAAATACATTACTTTATTTTTAAATTGTTTTTAACACCTTTTCAATAGAGATCTTATCTCCCTTTTGTATACTAGCTTTAAATAAAAAATGCTTAAACAGGGTATTTTGGTGAAATACCATAAATTATTATGTTAAAATTATATAGTATTATTTATAAAGAACATTTCTTATGATTTAATGAAAAAAGGCTGGGTGCAATAAAATTATTGTAATGGATAGATGAAGTTTTAATTGTTCCAAGTGCAGAAATTGCATTCTTAATCAGATTACCTCCCTTTAGTAGAATATTTTATTTTAAATTTTCATTACCTCCCTTTGATAAGTACATTACATACATATGTGAAAGAGGTTAAGTTCAAAGGAGGAAAGCATTAGACTTGAAACTAGAAGTCACGAGGGTTCGATCCTCGGTGAGGCGAAAATTCTTTATGACTATTGATTGGTAGTAAATTGGCCAGTTGTCTCAGATCTCATATGGGATAAGTTGTTGGTCACTTGTGGAGAAATTGATAATAAATCGACTTGCATATTACATAATTAATATCATTCAGTGAATTACTGAATTCAAAATATATAGCTCACCTTTTGGTAGATAATAATAACATTTTATGTACATGAATGGTGACATGCTCCCAGTGCCTGAGAGGGCAGATGGACCCTCAATAAGCCTAGAATACATTCATACGAGAATTGATAATTACTAGTTTGTTATTAAGTCAGTTAGGTGGACTGCTGAGATATGACTTAAAATACACTGTATGTTAAAAATTGGCGTAAAATTCAAAGAGACAGTAAAGATAGAAATATAATTTGTCCAGTATGTTATTCAGGTGTCAAACTTCACAGGTAATAATAAGATTATATGGTTTAATGGTTATATAATTATCATGTGTGTAATAGTCATTGTTCTGGATGTTATTTTATTAATTAATCTATGTAATATTCATATAAGTATTGAAAACTGATACGATTTTGTAATATGATGTCAAGTTAATAAATTGCTTTCACAACTTCCCTCATGAGATATAAATTTTTGCTTAGATGTTGTATGGTTGAGAAATTGGTTGAAACTGCCAGGTTTTCTAACGCAGTGTTGTGTGCTTTTATTAGCGGAATAACTAGTTCTGTTTTTCATAGTGTGTCAATTTTTACGAATATATGCAAATTTTACTTGGAATTTTGGGGGTTTTTTTGCATAATTTCTGTTCTGTGTGTAAGATCGTCATCTTGTCTGTTTACTAGTTATGTTAATTTAATTGCATTTAAAGAAGTTTAAAAGCAGGATTACTCCCCCTGCATTGATAGTGATTAACTTTATTCAGTCGTTGAATTTTTTTGGTCATTTTGATGGTATCTGTATTTTTATGACAATTTTAATTCAAAAAATTATGCTGTTTTAAGTGAAGTGACTTACATTATAATACTTATAAGGAAAGGAATTGAGTTACAGATTTCATCTGATGCTGACAGCTGAAATGGATCTTCTTTTAATAAAAGCTGCTGATTTATAATTTAGAAATTATTTCATT
This sequence comes from Ruditapes philippinarum, assembly GCF_026571515.1. Taxonomy (NCBI): domain Eukaryota; kingdom Metazoa; phylum Mollusca; class Bivalvia; order Venerida; family Veneridae; genus Ruditapes; species Ruditapes philippinarum. The sequence goes on along the minus strand of NW_026857427.1, from coordinate 480,231 downwards.
TATATATAAATTGATAGTTTGAGTTGATGTTCACTTAACAACCTTTGTAAATCTGTAGTCTGTCGACTAATGTTTGTATTTAAGAGATAAATATTTAAAACTATTATTGATTTAGCCTTAGTATTTACCTATTGAAAATATATTACTGATGTTTGCGGAGGACCCAGTAGCTAAAGTTTTACTCATTTTTCAAGTGTTTACATTGCGGTCCTTATTGTTTGACATTTCGGTGTATATCATTATCGATAATGTTTAAATGTTGGGAGAAGAAGGTTAGGTGTGTGTAAGGCCTCGATATATATGGTTCGATGCGAGTAAGGCCTTGATATATATGGGAAATGTCCCAGTGTACGTACCCCTGACAATAAACCGTTTTGTTATCTTTACTACAACTTTGATGAGTTGACCTATGGTCCATGATTGATTGTATATTTCAGTTTTGCGCTGATAAGAAAGCTAGGATTGTCGTCCCCCTATCTCGAACCGAAACTTAACGCATTACCATCGTAACTGCCAATCTTATACCGGTCCTCTTGAATTGCTTCATAAAACGCTCATTTAGCGCTCCGTTTTACCAAGCTATCAATTGTTTTACGGAAGATAAAATTTTATAGCACAATGTATACGAGTAACAAATATCAAAGACATTTTAAGGCTGGGATATCTTAATATAAGTACTTGCTCTTGTTTTGAATAATTTATGGCCCGTTACGAGCAGGAGAGCCATATCTGGTTATATTGAAGCTTTTATAATAGCACAATCATCTGATGACAGAGGCTCTGAGAATTTATCCAACCAGTCGCTTTATTATAACTGTTTTTTTTCAATATCGTTCCAATGGAATCTTCTGTTTTACTGATTGAGTCCGGTGATTAAGGTGTATTTATTGTATTGAACCGAAGTCGGGGTGTATGGTTGACACAGAGATAGGTTTGCAAGATCGCATTGCAGAAATTTTTATTTTGTAGGTCAGGTCGGGGTATTGGGGGATCAGAAAATTTTAATACAGATTTTTTTTAGTAAATTTCATCTTTAATGTAGTTGTGTAGCGTAAAATTGCAAGTTATTATCTTTTTTCATACTACAATGCTTCTTACCTATCAATAGGATTTTCAGCTTAAAAGATGAAATACGATCGTAATTGAATATGTAGCAAAAATAAGACATTTTTTTCAGTATTTCGAAAAAACTTGTGATTTGGAGCGAAAGAAGATATTAAGTGCATATTTTTCATTGGAACTTAGACATTGGACTTAAGTTGGATAATTCTCAAAGTGTATGAAGTTTTGAGGCATTTAAAATATCGTTCTAGAGTTTGATTATGGTGGAATACATGCACTAGTAACTGATTTTTGTCTTATATTTGTTCCCTCTTTGACACTGTATGAAAGAATATTTCTAAATCAAGTGAAAAAATAAGGAATTGTTCTGAGGAAACAAAGTTATATAGCTTGTGTAACGAAAGGGATGATGTTTTACTGAACTACATAATAGTTATAGATTTTTACTTGTTAAAGCATAGAAGTTAAAATAAGTGAAGCAAATTCTTAGTCATGGACAAGTATCTCTCGGACGGATTGGCAGACTCTGCGATAGAGTTGAAAGAAAGTGATCTTTTGTCACCAAGGTCAGGGGCAAGCATTGACCTTGCTGACCCGGAAGATGACCGACCTCGACCTGGGCTGGTGAGACAAAGAGTTGACAATGTTAGTGTATAACTTTGTTTCTTTTTGTTTCAATTAATGTAACCTTTGTGTTTCTGTTGCATACCATAATGTTGTTGTTTTTTGCCACAATGTTGTTGTCTCTTTTAGTACAATCACAGGTTATCAAGACTTGTTTTGTTATCAGTAGGGAAGCATTCGTTCAGAGTTTTGAAGTTGATATTTGCATACCAGTCAAAGAATGCAGCATTTTAATTGGTTAATTTCAATGTTAATCTGTTTAAAGAGCCAATCAGATCATTTGATTCTAGACTGGTTTTCAAACTCAATAATTTTTATCTCTTTAAGATCTAGAGGCTTTCATTTTTTCATCCTTTAAGAACAGTCTTTGATTATTTTGGGAAATTTAAAGGTATCCTGTCCAGATGTGCCCCCTGCTTTGAAGTGAAGGAGTGGAGTGTAAGTTAAAAAATCGAAGAAATCATTCAGAAAGTTGACATTGGTGACAAGTACTATAAGCCTGTTAAAGATTTTAAGACAGTGTTTTTTCAGGAAGAGTATTATTATGTTTATCATCATTGAAAAGTGCTTAAGAGATGTTAAAGATTTTACGATTTTATGGCAGTTTTTCTTGAGACTGAAGAGTACCAACGTATTGTAGTTTTTCAACATCTTTGTAAAGTGCTTAAGGGATTCAACACTGATACTTTTTTGCGTTCTTGTAAAATGTTAAAGCTTTAACATGACCATTCAACAGCTAAAAAACTGTCAGGAAACAATTTATAAATGCCATATATCAAAATATAAGATTTATACAAGATTTGGATACATTTAAGGTTGCTGTGATGGTAGTAAGAGGGCCCTCGTACGATGAACAGCCCTCTTGTCTGTTGATAGGATTTAAGATACATTAAGTAATTTTAATGCAGTTTTCATTTCGCTATTGTGATTTAAAGATTACTGTATTGATTCAGATTATTGATTTGTACAGTTTGGCATTCTTTTCAAGTTAGTTACGTCAAGTTGGCAATATCTCCATGTTTGTCCAATGTAGATCTCTTTTTAATAGAAATGTAAATTGCATACGCAAGCCTTTTTTTCTGCTTGAGGAAGTTGGGGTCCGGTATTTTTGAAAAGTTCAAAGTTGAACGTAAATTGTTCTTGGTGATTTTCTTGTCACATTAAGAGATCTAATCAAAGGTAAATATAGATTTATAGGATTATACTGTATTGATTTCAGTTTGAGATAATATTGTTTTTTTGTTGTTGTTGGGGTGTGCTTTTTTTTTTTTTTCAAGATTGCATGTTTTAACAGATAATGCCTTGCAGTCCAATTTTGTTACTGAATAAAGAATTTGTTATTTCTGATAAATGTTTAATATGTCAACATTGATTAAAAATTTATGAATTTTTTAGAACATTTTGTCTATTTACAGTAAATTATAAGACTGTAATATTGGTAGTTACTTGTACCCTGACAGTATCACGAAAGAAAACGTGACTTCCTTTTATAAATATAGGCATTATTATCATAGTTGATTAGAGCCTGATTGTTTAACTTAGATTCAATGATTTGAGCCAATTTCTGACATGTTGTCCATTACTGTGGCATTGTTTAGTTTGTATTGTTTGTATAATATTGATTGATTTTTAATTGAACTTCATTTTAACGGAACAACTTTCCCAGGTTAGAGTACTGCTGATTATGAAATTGTTACACAAATGTTTAGATTATTTGTGATAAACTACTGGGCATTACCTAAGTTTGTGTACCTTTGGGTACATTCTGCTTACTTTGGGGTGATTATTCAACAATAAGGGAGGGAAATTGAGTTGTTCAAATATGGAGAGTACAGATTTTGAAACAATTAAGTAAACAATGCAGCCACTTTTTCAGCAGCTTTGTAATTATTGGGAAACCTGACCAGGTGCTTAAATTTACTAAGAACAGTAACTGTTGTTCTGTGATATTATAAATGGCTTGTTATACATTTTATTTGTGTAATTTAAACAAAATATGATGTAAATTAGAAAGACATGGTTAGATCAATTATTTCCCAATGTCTCAGCTATTCCATTGTAAATTGAAGGGATTTTATACATCAAAATTTAATGTCAAAAAGTAAAAGAGCCCAAGACTGGTCAGACAGTATGATTGGTCAGGCTTACCTAATGCTCTATAGTCACTGTTGACTTGGGGTAGTCACTGCTTATGTTTACAGGGCCTTTTCACTAGTTTTGGGGAAGGGGCCCTAGCCCTTTTTGTGGGGAAAAAATGCGTGATTTTCACATTTTTGGGGAAAATATCATATTTCCACACATTTCGGGGGGAAATATCATAATTTATTTGCATATCTTCCTCCAGTCACATTTAAGGTTTACTATTGTACTAAGCCTTCTGTCCAACAGGAGTAAAAAACATTTTTTACAGATCAATTTATTGCCCCTTTATATTAACTCATATTTCCTATTTATAGTATTTTACATTGGTCATGTGAGGGTTCTTGGTTTGATTCAGAGGGTACATTATTATCAGTTTACACTGTATTACTGGCACTGATGTGCTAGGCTCGCTATTTCAGACAGTTGGGCATATTGTGCTACTCGGACACATGGGCTTTCATTAACAAGGTCATCAATTCATCCAATTTTTAATAAACAATTACAAACGTCACTCAATCGTATTTATTTCTTGTTCTGTGACATTGTTTACATTAGTGACATTGTATCGGTCGCCATATTGTCGTAACAAATCACATGTGCACTAAAAAATAAGGCAGCAGGGATGTCCCATGCTGTTTTTAGAAAGTTGCAAACTCAGACTGAGGCTCTGAGTTTACATCAATTGTATTAAATCAAGGTATCCCTCTATTGGGTTTTTGAATTATTAGCTTTCATTGGACAAAACAATTATCTATTTATAAACAAGATAGTTTGTTAACAAGTTTTATTCTTCAGTTAAAGGGGAAATATTTGCCAGAAGGGGAATTTTAGACTGTTTTTTGGGGAAAAAAGGGTGTAATTTGGCTTGGGGAAGTAGCCTGATACAGGCTACAGCAAAGAAGGGTAAAAAGGCCCTGGTTTAGGACTTCTTATCTTAAACTGAAATAATATACTTAATGTGTTATGCTTTTTTTAAAGCACAGTTCAGATTAGGTTGTAAATTTTGATTTCCTGCCAAAGACAAATGGAATGTTTTGTCATAACATGCCCATTATATTTTCTGAAAATTATAGTTATAGCTCCTAGTATAGTTATGATAATATTTGTTATATATTGTTTGTTATTTAATAGTACATGGAGAATCAACTTAATAAGTCTGCCGTTAGTAGAGTATCGAGTTCGTCTCGTACCTATCAGGTTCAGGCGAGATGGTCATATAACAATAACGGAGAAAGGGACGTTAAAAATGAAAGTACCACAGTGAGTTGTCCACACAAGCCGATGCTTAGGAATAAAAATATACATATATATACTTGATATATCAAATAGGCCTTAATAAGAAAGTGTTTGTTTGCTGCGTTAGAAATGTTTAGTACTTTATACTTTACAAATGGATAGGCATATATAAAAGGGAATTTTTTGGGAGGTGTGGGGCTTTTAATTTGAAAGTTTTGAAGTTTTCCTAACACAATTTAAAAGATTTAATATGTATGTATTTTAGTATAAATAAAAAGTATTACATTTGAGATGTGTTTCTTTGAGGTCATAGAGCTGCAAACAACACTTATTATTATAATTATTATTATGCCTTATAGAAGTTTAATGAATTTGTATTATATTTATTTGTTAGTTTCAACAACTAATGAAAATGCATGAACAGTAGATTTAAGTATAAAGTAGCACATTAAATTTTGCATTCAAAAGCTTGCTTTTAACAGTATTGTCCTGTATAAATAATAAGTACATTTGATAAACTTGCACTGCAATGATTTTAAATTTTGTACTTTAATTTTCCAATAGAAATTACATAAATTTTAAGCTGATTTCTTTTGTGTAAAAATTATTGGCATAATTGTGGAATATTTTTACTCTACTCTTTTGATTTAAGTTAAGCAGTGGTTTTAGATTTCTAGCCAATGATGGCAATTGTTTTTGTTTTCACTGTTTATTTAAAACTGCTGAGTTGACACAATTTTCGATACCATCGTCATTCTGCTGTTTACTTCCAGAACTCTAATAATAGGGTGCTAAAATGTTTCCATACATTACACAGGATATCAAATATTGCTAGGACACAATACTTTCTTGAACAAATGTTTGCTTAAACTCATTTTACTGTAGCTGTGTAAAGTTTAGATAAGAACTGGGAAATTTTGCTTTAATATTTTTCTATGCTTTACTCTTGGCATTGCATGAACATTGAATGAATCTGCATTTTTCAAGGTTGGCTTTTTGTAGTTTTTTTAGTGTTATTTAGAGCTTATTACAATTGTTTAGAGTACTGTATTTACTTTGCCTCAGGAATATTAAACAAAGGTAGATAATTCTGTTTCATTTAAAGGGAGGTGATTCTTATATATTTTTAGTAGAGAAAACATTATAAGTGCATTGAATGTTAAAAGAAGATATTTGTGAAATATCATTACCATTACTTGCAACATTTGTTATACAAATGATTATAAAGCTAAACTAAAGGGAAAATGCTACAGTTTCTAAATTTGAAGTTTTAAAGGGAGGTAATAGAGTACCAACTACTTTTATTTCATTTTAAGAGAGAATATAAAAAAACATGCTAAGAACTTAAGCAGTAAGAAAAGAAATAATTAAACAATTAGAAAAAATGAAACTTTAAGTAAAAAGGTTGTTTTTTTTAATACTAAAGGGAGGTAATAATTATGCTGTAATTGGAGATAAAGGGAGGTAATAAAGTAATATTTGCTGAACGAGGTCACGTAAACACTTATTAAATGTTTAATAGTTTTTGTAGAGCACTGTCCATCAGTATTCTGTTGTGCTTATAGGACATAAGGATTGTAAAGATGTCTATATCAGATGGTTTGTTTGTCATTGTATACTATACTAGATAGGCTTTGTTATTGTAAACAATGGCTGATAGATTTTAGATATTTAAGATGGTGAATAAACATATTAAGCTGTAGTTTGACATGTGTTAGCGCTATAAAAGATTTATTTGAGACATGTCGCGTTTAAGTCTTTAGACATATCATGGATGCATTATGGTATTTAATTATATCAGAATTGGCCTGAAGTAAAGAAATGTTACAATTTGTATGAAGTTTGAATTGTAACACACAGTAAAGTATAATATATTGATTGTTTATTTGCAGTTCATTATTTATTTCAAGACAATCTGCCAAAAAAAAATGCTGAACAACCATTTTATAAGTGGTCAATCACAATATAAAACATGACTTTTAAGGCTCTCATTTTTATGAAGAATCAATGTATTTAGAACATTCTCCCGTCAAATGACTTATTAATTCTTAATCTGATAAATTTGTGTAATGGAATTGCCCATCTCTGAATATGGACAAATATATTTTAAAATTATTAGGGATTTCTATAACAAAATGCTACCAACAGTATTTTAGAGCCTGGTCAGACTTACAACATATGTGTTGTATTTGTAAATTATTAATTAATTAATTATTACTTTATTTTGATTAGGGGGTTAGAAAGGGTTTGCAGTAAGGGCACTCAGATAATGGAAAATGTACAAAATGATGTTTACAAACTTAAAGCATAAGAGTCTGAACTAAAAGATTGTTTTCTAACATAAAGCATATGAGTTTGAACTAGAAGATGTTTACAAATTTATAGCATTGGAGTCTTAACTAAAAGATGCTTACAAACTTAAAAGAATTGGAGTCTAAACTAAAAGATGTTTACAAACTTTAAGCATTGGAGTCTGAACTAAAAGATGTTTACAAACTTAAAGCATTGGAGTCTGAACTAAAAGATGTTTACAAACTTAAAGCATTGGAGTCTGAACTAAAAGATGTTTACAAACTTAAAGCATTGGAGTCTGAACTAAAAGATGTTTACAAACTTAAAGCATTGGAGTCTGAACTGAAAGATGCTTACAAACTTAAAGCATTGGAGTCTGAACTGAAAGATGCTTACAAACTTTAATCTTTTGGAGTCTGAACTAAATAATGTTTACAAACTTTAAAAGCATAGGAGTTTAAACTAAAAGATGTTTACAAACTTAAAGCATTGGAGTCTCACATACATAACAAGAATGTCTCGCATTGAGTGGAAATTATCTTCACACTTACTGTAAGCAAAATGAGAAGGAACATTAGAATTAAGTCAGACTAAGTTATTCGGTTTGTTTGCCTTTAATTTAGAATTTTATTACTCAGTAGAGCATTGAACGGTTACATAAATATTAGTCTGTAACGAAACAATTTATAATCATAACAGGTGACTTTATTATTTGAAATTAGAATGAAATTAAAAATATCCTTCTTTACTTAGCATGTCTGAGGGGCTTTGGGAAATTGAAAAGAAATTGTTATTTTGACTTCAAAGCAAGAAGGGTTTTATAATACATAGCATGTTTATGTTAAGATCTTTGATAATATTAGGCAAGAAAAGTTTTAATAAATTTGCCATCCAATTTACAGAAATTATTGAAACTTTTGATAAGAATTTCAATAGCATTACATAACCAGTGAAATAAATAAAATATTTGAAATCAATGGTTAAGTTTTAGGGTGATATTACGAGGGTCATTGCATAGAATTATAGGAAGGGTTGTGAAGAATTGTTAAAGTTATTACAAGTGAAAATCTGGAGTGAAACTGTAATCACTGTGAATGTTTGAATGTGTGAACTTGTCTTAGAGAATTTTTGTAAGTACAGGTTCACAGGTAGAAGGGATTTAGCATTTTGCATGCTGATCAATTAATTTAAAACTTATTATAAATATTAAGCTTTACAATAAATCATTTAAAGCGTGTGTTTGAATAGTGCTTTTGTTAGTTTCATTGAATACAATTTTAGAGTAGTGTTAATCTACAATGCTTTAGTGAGTGAATATATACAATGTACATATATTATACAATAATAATTTTATTCTAATATTCATGGATTAGTTTTCATTTGTATTCAGTGTTCCTTTTTTTTCCTCAAAGAAAATGTTAGTTATGGAGTTTCAAAACATTACTTCATTAAATTCTTTAATTTCTTTATGTTGATTTATTCATTTATCTTCACTTTCATGCATGTGTTATATTATGTTTTGGTTAACTACTGATTTCTTCGTCAAGATTTATCATATTTTGTGTCATGATGACATATTTTCCAGTTTAACATATTTGACTCAGATTCTAGCCGATACAATGCTGAAGAAACCATATTTGTGAAACCTTAGTTACGCATATGAGATTTGAGTTCAAAATTAGAAAAGTTCTTGATTATCTTCAGCCGAAGTGTACAAAAGTTGTACTGAATAGAGAGATTCTTAACTATTTTCTTTTCTTTTTCATTATCAGCTTGAACAGTCGTTGAGGGGTGACAGTTTAGACGCCAGTGACTCGACATCAAAACCTCTTCTTCAGCAAAACATTGACTTGAGACGGAAGCTAGAAGAGGAACACGCCAGTTACAAACGTAAACTACAGGCGTACCAGGACGGGCAGGCTCGTCAAGCTCAACTAGTCCAAAAATTACAAGCCAAGGTAAAATCATTTCTAGAAATATGTATTTGACTTTAGAGTCTAATAATATTATGTTTTATTTTCAGTCAAATCTGTGCATTTTATTTTGGCATTTCCAATTGTTGGATACTTTGACATCACGCACCTGCAGAATGCTTTGAAATGTGATGACGTACGTAGTATCATACCATTGATTTCTGTGTAGATGATAATGCACGAAAAGGTTCATTTAATCTACTAAGTGATTTAAATGTGACACAGATTTGACTGTATTATTATTTGTCAGCGTCTGCGTAACCACTTATGTTAAAGTTTTTGTAATACCTCAAAGTCCATTGACATATGGCTTTGAAACTTTGCATACTTGCTCACCATCATGACCCCAACCTGAAGACAGGAGGAGGTAACTGTATTAAGCATTTTGACAGAATTATGCTCCTTTTTCGACTTAGAATTTACGTAAAAGTTTTTGTAATACCTCAAATATTTTCAAAGTCGATTGACATATGGCTTTTAAACTTTGCACACTTGTTTACCATCATGACCCTAACCTGTAGACAGGAGTAGGTAACTGTATCAAGCATTTTGACAGAATTATGCCCCTTTTTCTACTTAGAATTTACGTTAAAGTTTTTGTAATACCTCAAATATTTTCAAAGTCCATTGACATATGGCTTTGAAACTTTGTACACTTGTTCACCATCATGACCCTTACCTGTAGACAGGAGGAGGTAACTGTATCAAGCATTTTGACAGATTTATGCCCCTTTTTCGACTTAGAATTTACATTTAAGTTTGCATACCACCTCAGATATTTTCATATTCTATTAACATCTGGCTTTGAAACAAGTTGAAATTTTATACTCTTCTTTGAGAGCATAATAGGACTTTCTTCAAGGCCTATAACTGTAACATGGTTTTAAAGAAAAATTGTGCCCTTTTGTTAACTTAGAAAATTTTCAAGGTTTTTTTACTATCAAGCACAAAGAATAGTCGAGCGTTGCTGTCCTACTGACAGCTCTTGTTGTTAATTAATAAGGTTGAATATCATACTACTTGTATGTAGAATATCATAAATGTGTCAATTATCAATTAATATGTCAATTATCAATCCAATAAGTATATATTTTCAACCAGTTAACCATGATTTACCAGTATATAATTTCACCGCCCTTATAATATCCCAATGTTCAATGTGAAATAACATGTTTATTCTTAACCTATAGTGGTTTAAAAAAGATATATATGCACAAACTCAAAGAAATCTTTCTTCACAAATTTTAAATTTAATGAAAGTTTGTTTCTTTTAATTTTTTTAAGGGGAAGAGTAACTTCCCTCAATCAGAAAACTCAGAGTAGCCTCCCTTAGTTACAACTTACTTAACATGGTTATTCCTTGACATGGTAATAATCAGTGTCTGTCATACATTAAACTAGCTTTAATAGTATCATTTAAGTCTATAGTAATGTTACTTAATGTTTACTTGTTTGTCGAGACATTAGTCTCGGAATTATGATTTTGAAAGTTTTATTTTCCCCATCAAAAGACTGATTGCATAGTTCAAATGTTTTTAAAACAAAATGAGAAGATCTAGTATTTCAGGTCTATGTTAATGGTAACGGGATATCATTTAAAAGTTTTTCTTTCTCGTAATTTAATCTGAATTTAATTCCTCTAAGACAAAACATGAATTAAAATGTCTGGGTGTGCTATGAGCCCATGCATGAAAATGTAATAGGTTTAAGTTATGTATATAGTTTGAAGAAGAATTTTCGAGATACATGATTGTAGTTTAATGAAATGGAAATAAGTTAACTTGTAAGAAGAACTGATTTAAGTAAATCACATTTTTTATAAAACTTAAAGCAAATGTCATCTTGAAGTCTTGCCCACGATATAATTTTTATATTACTGGTAAATAGATCCTGAATTATTACAAGTATTTTGTTTTATAAAAATCAGACATATTTATCAGGTTGTTAATAATAAGATCTTTTAAACTGTATAGTTATGCAATATTGTCTCCTTTAACTATGTATTCAAAAGAAACTATGGGAAAAAAATACAAAAAAAAATATACAAAAAACTGAAATACTTGTAAGAAAAAAGTATATTTGTCTTCATGGATTTATTAGTCTTAAAGATTTATTATTAGTCTTAAAGATTTATTAGTACTTCATCTCTGTACTGTCCTGGAATATTGTAGACATTTAAAAAAAAAACTTTTTAAAAGAACAGTTTACAAAACTTGTTAATTCATGTTTAGTTTTTTGCTCACCTTGCAATGTGGCAGGTAAAATAAATATTTTCTTACATTTGAATGCACAATCATAATTGATCATTCACAGAAACCTTCATGATATACAACGTTCTATCAAAATCATTTGCACAGTTGGAAATGTCATAATTATGCTTGCCATATAGATCGACTCAAAGCTCAGTGTGGCGAAAGTATTTTATTTACAATAGTTTAATTATAAGGGCTCAAACCAATTTCAACTGGATCATACAATTCAGTTACCTTTATTTCTACACAACTTCCCCACTATTGATGATTACCATTATAATTACACAACAGTCCCATTTGAGGGAAGACCCAAATTACGACACAACTTTGAATCAATTAAGGTTCATCATTCACATATAGCTACACAGTCATTTGCATGACCATTTTTATCATGCATTTTGCTACAGACATTAATTTCTCAGAAACCCTTTTGTCATTCACCCCAATTTGTTTAAAATTTTATTAGCTTATATTTTATTTTGTAAATATCTACCCATATTTTTGATTGTGCATGTCAAGGAGTCAAATTAGTTTATCTATCACAAATTTTTTTGACAAAAAAAATCAAGGAAAAATAAAATTTTTCAGTTTCATAAAATTGTTAAGTATAACAGTTATTCTGCAATAAACCTGTTGTTAAAGACATACCAAAATAGTAATCTAACTTATTTCTGTTTATTTTGTGCTTCTTTAAGGGTAAATTTCAAATAAGTAAGTTTCAAATTAAGAAAAAAAGATGTAGATTTTCAGTGTCTTTAAGTATTGGTAATCTTTAGGAGTTACTTCCCCTGGAATAGCCAAAATGATAAATATATATACAATGTAATAGAAAGATTAAATTAAAATTGTTATTTGAATCAACTTACTAGATTTTAAAATTGTTTATGCTAAAAAATGAAAAAAAGAGAGATGTAAAGATTCCTTTAACAGAGATCATAACCTTGAGCCTCAGAGCGGCATCACATCACATTGTATTAAATTTTAATAATCCAATTTAAATGTGAAACTTGTCTTATATAACCCAGTTTTATTACCTATGTGAAATTCCCTGTGATTTAACATTCCATGTCATGTTTTCTAATCCTGATTCACTTTGCAGCTTTTACAATACAAGAAAAAATGTACAGACTTCGAAGATAATCTCAGGTTTAAGGAAATTATGGAACGAGACACAGAGAAAAAGGTAACTACCTAAGCTAGGTCACAGGCCCGGGCCTAGATGGCAGGTACTAATAGGGCCTAAATGCTGTAGACATGACTGTAATCTCGTCTCTGTACTCATACCCTAACAACAGTGTATTCTCTGTGGTTAAAACATTCTCTTTTCTTTAACAACCACTCTCATATAAAGGACAGATTTAATATTTGGAGTAAAAACAAAAAACACCAAAAATCAAACTACAACTTAATTTAAGGCAATATTTCATATCTATAATATGGAAGTACTGGTAAAAATGATATCAAACTCGAAGCAAATTCGATTGCTCGTGAAAACTTTTGAAAATTTATTTATAACAGGAATAGATCTCTAAGTTGTATGAGAGCTTAATGTTAAACAAGAGACAGTGTTATATATTATATTTAACCATGATGTCTGTGTATTTCATGTAACCGCTATAAACTAACAAATACTTTGGATTGCTTCTGACAGGTTCTTCAGTATAAGAAAAAAGTGGAAGACCTAGAGGTCGATTATGCTGATTTAAGGACACGTTACGATTCTGAAAAGAGGGTAAGGTCAAAGGGCATTTAGGGTCAGAGGTCATGCTCCTAGGTGAAGGTTGCATGTGGTGGCAGTTTTGAATATCTTCCATATTGTTGTAAAGAAAAATAAAAATTTTGTCGGACAGATAAAAAAGCTAAATCTGTTCCATTTAAATCAACTTTAAATAAAAAGGACAAAAAAAATACAAAAAGAAAAAGACAATATGGAATTTATCATCTGCACCAAACCTTCACAGTTTGCAACGTATATAGAGAGAAAAGCACGTTAAAGCATGGCATTGGGTTTTCCTTGTATATTTTTTGCACATTTTTCTTATTTCCATTATTATGTGATAGGTCCTGCAGTACAAACGTAAATGCACGGAGCTCGAGCAGGAGTCCAACTCTGGCAATACTGAAAGTATTCAGCCAGACAATTCTAGGGTATCGGAACCTTCGAGGGGTAGAGATTCAACGCCAACAAGGTGGTCTAGGGAGCGCTCAGTTAGTGGGGATCGGAGATCAGTGAGTAAAATGGGTTGCCATGGAGATTTTGACACGTTCGCTTGTGTCCTTGAGCACATTGACCTTGACTTTGCCATGAATATACCCAGATAATTGTTTTGATACCCAGATGATTTATCACATGACTTTGTTTTGGTAGATAGTCAGTAGATAATCTCAGCATTTTCACTTTATTTATCTAATGAATTAAAAGCCGCCATGGCTGTCTAATTTAGTTTCTGAATTTTACATTCATTGTTTTAGGTTCGAATCCCAATAAAGCTGCCTGTGGAATTCAGACCAAAGTTTATTTTAATAATGAGAATTTAAAAGTAATAAAAGTAAATATTTTATAGATGACCTGATGTAATGAAAAATAATCTATTTATTGATGATATGAACTTATTGTATGAATAATTAATGATTGTACAGCCAACTTTAAAATTAAGCTTCCAATAAAATTTGTCACAAAGTTATGGAACAACCCTTGTTTGTTTCTCAGAAAGGATTAACAAAACCATCTATCATAGTTGATAAAGTGAAAATGCTGAATGCTACAGTGTGTGTTGTAGGATTACTAGAGTTGTCTCCCTTGCTAAGATTTTCAATGATTTGAAAAATTTATAGAAGAAAAAAAACAACATTCTTTTATATTTACCATCACTCTTGTAATTTAAAACTTTATACTAAGATAAACATTTCAAAATTGTAAATCATTGAATTATGTTTATCTCAGCAAGGAAGATTCTAGATAAAGCAAGTGTTTTTTTCCCCCATTTTTTTCCCTTACATTAAGTACAGACATGATCTTTGAAATACAAGCATATTGACATTAATCCGTTCTATGCAGATACTAAATCTGCAATTTTTTAGCCTTTGCAACCAGGATAGAACTATGTGGGCCAGTCTGCATTATAAACTGCACTGTTTGAACAGGCTTTACCAAACTTGCAAATTTATACTGTGAAATTGAAATTAAAAATTGGCTTGTCCAAAATGAAAGTTAAACATTTTGAATATTATAAAGCAAACTGGTACAAGAAAATTCTCTCCATCATTACACAAGTTACGTCTCTGAATCTCTCTTATTGCTTAAAGGAAAAGTAGGAGCAGTAGTCCAGTGGTAGGACGCGCGCTTAGGGATCGAGAGGTCCCGGGTTCGAACCCCACTAGGAGCACTGCTAATTTCCTTGAGCAAGAAATTTACCTGCGATTGCTTCACTTCACCCAGGTGTAAATGGGTACCTGCGAGGGTGGTATAAATCCGTTGCGCCAAAGTGTCGGCTGCAATAAGCGGAGCTAAAAGACTCCCCAGGGAGATTGATAGATAGATACCAGTAGCCCGATGACCAGGGGTAATAGCTGTAAAGTCGGTGAACGTGCGTAAGCATGAAACTTAGACTATAAAAAATGCAATTATAAAGACATAATTAATTATAAATGTAACATTTTTGTTGAGTCTTCTATCTTAGATATTGACTTTCCAGGTAACTTTCAGAACATCAGTGAATCTACTCAGGTGCCCGTTTTTGCCTGAAATAAAGCATAAAGGAGCACCTGAGGTCTTCCTCCACCAGTAAAGCTGGAAAGTCACCATAATGACCTATACTGTGTTGGTGCAAAGTAAAACCCAACCAAAAGAAATATATATAAAAAAATTGTTAACTTTATAATTGTAATAATTTCATTACTTTACGCACTCTGCTATCGATCGCCATGTAGTAAACTCTATGTTTCAGATATAAGCAAAAACTTTTGATTCATTATTAAAATATTATTCACCACATGTTTGCATTTTCTAAAGAAGAAAAAAAAAATCATTCATTTCATTAATATATTAATATTTCCGTTTTCTTATGGATTTCTTTTCAAAATGTTGATTTAATTATTTTGATAAGCGCAGAACTAAATAGTAAAGTGGCAATTTTGTTTTTGTAAAAGAGCAATTTAGGGTCAGATGCGATATTTATATTAAAAAAATATATGAGCCGTGTCATGACAAAACAAACATAATGGGTTTGCGACCAGCATGGATCCAGACCAGCCTGCGCATCCGCGCAGTCTGATCAGGATCCATGCTGTTCGCTTACCAACCCTATTACAAGTACAGAAACTGATAGCGAACAGCATGGATCCTGCGCGGATGCGCAGGCTGGTCTAGATCCATGCTGGTCGCAAACCCACTATGTTGGTTTTGTCGTGACACGGCTCATATTCCTTAACTGTCAGTATAATCTTTTCTAAAATATAATGGACTTTATACAAACAGTTGCACAAGTAAAATGCATAATTACTATGTTCATTATTCATAATTTATTTCATTTTATTTAAAAAAAAAAATTCGGACTCCATTAGGTAAAATGAATGTTGAAAGAAAGATTTTGAGCTGCATGAAAGACTTAATCAATTTTATATTGTACAAATTAAAAGACAGGTCTATAATAGAGTTAAAGGGGAAAAAAATATTCAATTAAATCGGCTGCACTAGTTTTTGCTTCATATTTAAAGAAATGAGTGCCGATAGAGGATTGTATGTGTATTTTTAATTGATACGGACAAACAATTTATTTGCAATATTCCCTAATTAAAAAAACGTGTGCCAAGTTTTAGTTCGATCATTTTGGTGTACCTTTTTGTTCAAATGTCGGGAGAATTCAATTGAGAATTGTGGTTTGCTTTGTAAATTCAGAATGATTTTCAGTTATTAAAACCAGCGCATTGTATATATTAAAAGAAAGATAATTTTAAGAAAACCTAAACAGAATTAGATTTTTTATATGTATTATTCCTTGCATTCATAATGGAGTTTGATATTTAAATCATATATTAAGTAAGTTTGAATTCAAATTGTTAATTCAAGTTTTACAGGATTTATCTATAACATTTAGTAATAATTACATGATTTTAAGTGTTTGAAGAAAATTTGCAGTTACATTCAAGTTCGGGTGATTATTATGCAAGGGATTTAGTTATTGTGTTCTATTTTTGGTAATTATCGCTAGTACATGTATAATTATGTGATTAATTGTTATCCTTGTTTGAAATAAAGCTTAATTTGTTACAGGGTTATTGCGTGAACTTTTTTATCTGATAATTCATTATAACTTTATAGTCAGGGACTGGTGGTACCTGAAATAATGCATGGAGGGGTCACCACTCTAAGCTGGAAAGTTGCCATAATTATGACCTTAAAAAATTGTCGATTTGACTTAAAAACTCAACCTAAAAAAAATAAATACATAGTCATGTATTCTTTAATATTGTACTTCTTGTTGTGTTATAAGGGTAGAAGATTAAAATTCTAAGTATTCAAACAGTTAAGGACAAAAAGTTTATTAGATATAAAATTGTTTTACTTTAATACAAACATTTTAGCTAATTACTCATTTTTAGAATAAAAAAAGTTTATGTTTAAAAACTTTTTTATTATTCTAAAAATGAGTAATTAGCTAAAATGAATAAAAAAAGAAGTACTGGCTTACATCTAAGTATGCTCAAATAATTAGAACACTTTTTTGTCACATTTCTTAAATTAATTTTGTCTCATGTTATTTTCACATTTCATGAAAATATTTAATCTATGTTATATAAACTTCAAACCCAAAACTATGCAGAAGAGTTAAAAAAAAGAATTTACTCTTCAAAAATATTGATTTAAAAGATTTAAATATGTTAAAACAAACATTTAAACAGTTTGACTATAGATTATTTTTGACTAGTCTAAACACATATTTCTATGTGTTATACCCCGGACAATCAGTTTTATCATGATAGAATTATGATGACATCGTCGTCGCCGTCGTCATACAATTAAAGGCGTTAAATACAAATTAATTCATAAGAGGATTTTCTCCTGTTGAAACACCTGATTAAGAAAGTTTTAAGCAAAGTTTGTATCGGTGAACCGATATAGCCATTATATTGATATATTCTTTATCGTACTGGCTGGTTAAATATATATATATACGGTGTACAAATTTGTAAAATTCAATTCTGTAACGTCAGCGATAAGAATCTTAACTCCATTGTTATAGAACAAGTTAAAGGGTTTATACGTATTCTAAAGGCGTTATAATAGGAATCGATTGAAGTTTTTACTTTACATGACCTCTGGATTTTTTGGATTTACTGCTTAGAGCTGGCCAACTTTTTAGTAATCTTGCATGGTAACTGACCTAGGAATGGAATAAAAGGAATTAAAAAATGTCTTGGAATAGATATAATCGTGGTGTGAGTATTTATTACATTCTTCTCCTTAAAATGTGCTTGAATCGGCTGATCTTTGTTCTTAATGTTGATTTTATTTTTCATAGAAGTTTAATATAATGAAAATATTTTCCTCTTGATTTAAAGTTAGTATGACATGTATAATTATGTACTAAGCATATTCTTTTTTATTTCAATGACATTCGGATGTTAACCTCTTAAGATATACATTGCGTAAGTGCTTAAAGTTTTGTCCGATTACGATTTCGGGGCGAAATTGTTATTTGCATTTTAATGAATGTACAAATATGTCCTTCAATTTTCAAGCTATATATTGATTGTAAAAAGAACTGTATTTGGATCGGGTTGTATTGTTTGCAAGAATGAACTTGAATAAAAAAGCAATGTATATATAGAGATTAGGTCTTAAAACTAATTGTTTGTCGTACAAAGTAGAACATAAGTTAATTATCTTGTTTTGTGTCACAATAAAATACTAGCGTTGACATAAATCTTAAGAAACATGTGAAGAGACTAATGTTAAGAGTTTATATCAATATTTATATTTTTATGTAGACATCTTAAAATTGAAGATTCTTTTATAGAAGATAATAGTCAAGTTTATTAGAGTTTATTATGAAAAGTTCATATTTCTGAAAAATTGTTTTTTTTATCAATATTTATATTTTTATGTAGACATCTTAAAATTGAAGATTCCTTTATAGAAGTTACTACAAGTTTTTCAGTGTTAAATATGAAAAGTTCTGAAAAGAATTATTGTTTTGATTTATAAAGTATCAACGCTTACTTATTCAATTCACCTCCCTTGATTTAGTGTTTTATAACGATTATAATGAATCGAATTTAGTAGTCTGTTGTTAATATGAGTGGTCTTGATTTAAAAATTAGAGAATAGAGTAGTCAACACTCAAAAGTACACCAAGCCTAGTCCGACTGAAAGAGGGATACAGGCTGGCCTAGCACTCTGAACGAAGGATACAGGCTGGCCTAGCACTCTGAACGAAGGAGATACCGTGAGGCTCCTTTAGCTCTATACTGAACAGCAATAAATAAAGCCACTCTAGGGTTATGAAATTACACATCTGATAGTGATTGTTGCAAATATCTTTTTTGAAATGCATAAATCATTATACAAATATTTACCTGAATTATAAAAAAAATGAATTCATAATGCCAATACAATTATATTATCAAATATATCTGAATTACCCGAACAAGTTTAGTTTTTAGCTCGACTTTTCTATGAAAAGGGGAGCTATCCTACTCGCCCCGGCGTCGGCGTTAGCGTTGGCGTCACACCTTGGTTAAGTTTTTCGTACCACCCCACTTTATTTCAGAAGTATTACAAGTATGGCTTTGAAACTTACCATACTTGTTCACCATCATAACCTCCATCTACAGACAAGAGTACATAACTCTGTCAAGGTTTTTGACAGAATTATGGCCCTTTTTTGACTTAGAAAGTGTATTGAGCTTGGTTAAGTTTTTTGTACCACCTCACTTTATTTCAAAACCATTGGAGGTATTGCTTTGAAACTGACCATACTTGTTTACCATCACGACCTTCATCAACAGACAAGAGGACATAACTCTGTCAAGGTTTTTGACAGAATTATGCCCCTTTTTGACTTAGAAAATACATTGAATATGGGTAAAATCCACTTATTGCCTTAACCCTTTGAGATATTGCTTTGAAACTTTTAATGCTATTTCACATCATTACCCCCATCTGTACGCAAGAGAAGGTAACTCTGTCAAGGATTTGTTTTAAAAATTAAGGCCTTTTATCGACTTAGAATCTTGGTTAAGTTTTTAGTACCAGTCCACTTTTTGACTGAACTGTTTGAGATATTAATTTGAAAGTTGGAATACTTGTTTACAATCATGATTCCCAAACATGTCCAGGAGAAGGTAATTCTGTCAAAGATTTTATTTGAATTATGGCCCTTAACTGTCAATGTTTTGTATTATAGGCAAGCACTAAAAACTTAAAAAATCTAAAAAAATTCATTCCTATCCACTTGTTCACTTTACCATAAATTATGTCATATAAACATTGCTGTAATATTCAAGGGTATCAAAAATACAAGTACAAAAAATATACTGCTTCCTTGGCATAGATTTCTTGAAAAATTATGTTATTATGTCATTTACCAAGGTGTTCTGAGTGACGTAAAAATACCTTATTCTCTCAAAGTGGGTTTAATACTATTAAATTTATTTAAGGCTCAACTCAGTTTTTTTTTCTTTCTTACCAGCCCTCTTTTGACTTAAACATTTCAAACTTTGCTGCAGTGTTCAAGGGTATCACACAATTCAGTAAAATAATTCTTCACTAAATATCTTAATGCTCATGGCCATTGTTCACTTTAAAAATACAGAGATTCTTGTATTGCCTTTTACTGCAAAAACTTTTTTTATTGGCAAGCAATAAAAAAGTCGAGCGCGCTGTCTTACGGACAGCTCTTGTATGATAGATATTTTTGATATTGATTTAAAAGAGTAATATCCTGTAAAATTGCTGTTCATACAAGTACATTCAATATGAAGATTTAAATTGCCACCTTTCTAGGGACGTACCAGTCGGCACTGTCATACCGTCTGACAATGCTTATACTATTAGTTTCTCTGATTTCTTTGTTTGATACTGAAGTCCCCAAACTTTGTCTAATAGACAAGTGTCTATTAGAACTAAAATTGTTTCAAATTCAAGGCAATAAGTAAAGTTCCTTAGGTACCTTTTAATGTTTTAGTGATTCTTTAAGGTCTACCACCCTAAATATTTTAAATGGTCTTGTCCATCTTTCATTCTGGAACCCCTACCACCCTAAATATTATAATTAAATAGACTTGTCCATCTTTCCCTCTGGAGCCCCAACTACCCTAAATATATTAAATGGACTTGTCCATCTTTCATTCTGAAGCCCCAACTACCCTAAATATATTAAATGGACTTGTCCATCTTTCATTCTGAAGCCCCAACTACCCTAAATATATTAAATGAACTTGTCCATCTTTCAATCTGGAACCCCCTACCACCCTAAATATATTAAATCAGAACTTGTCCATCATTCCCTCTGGAGCCCCTACCACCCTATTATATGTTAAATGGACTTGTCCACTTTTCAATCTGGACACAACCGTGAATGATTTTTTCCGGAATATTTAAAAATTTGTACTGACTGAATAACAGACACTGTGCACAGTAAGAGCATGGATGTGCAGCCTAATGTTTCTAGTCGGCACTCAGGTTTAATGCATAGAATCTGTTACCGCCAGTAGCAGCTATATATTAACTATCAACCTACTGAAAATGCCCTGAAGTTGCCCTGTGCAGCTTGTATTATAAAAGAAAATATGGAAAAAATGATTTGTATTCATTACACAATTAATTTAATTCCAAAGTTAAAGGGGTTAAACCAGTCTTTTTCAAGAGGCATTGTATTAAAGGGAGTTGGTCAGGTTATAGTATCATAGAGCCTTGTCAGACTTAGAATATGCAGATTGGATGGGCTCTTAACTGATAGCATTTAACTTCACAATTGTTACAGTGTCAGGTCCAGTGTTGTAATGAATGAATTAAACATTTGAAAGGAAAAGAAACTTTTAACAGAATTGTAATAATGAACTTAAACTGTTGAATTTTGTTGTTATTTAAGACTGTAACATGAATTTTGAAATTGAAAAGATTGGTTTAAATTTCTTTTGTCCAGAACAGTAAATAAACTTGTTTGGTGGTCAGTAAGCTGTATTTTGTTAACAGGAAATGCTGGTAGTTGTATTTATTTACACAATAGTAAAATATTATAGTAAAATTTCATTTCACAAAATGTTGCTAATGAGTTCAGTGTACAAAACGAGTCAATGCATGAGAATTATAATGAAAATAAGGATAACTTCAAAAATATTTTATTGACTTGAAGCGCTTCTGTTTGAACACCTTGGTTACCAAAAGAACATTTTTATAAAGCAATGTTATGTGCAGAATATCTTTTGATATATTGCGTTCACAAACAATTAAACATATTGATTAATATTTTACGAGAACGTTAACTAAATAGTATTATGTGATCGTAAAGTAAGTATTGTGTGAAAAATAATCCATTTAAGCTTAGCTGAAATAGCGTAACGAAAAAAGTTTTTCTCACATTATGATTTCGAATATTGCTTAACCATTATTAACGGCCATGCAATATTATGCACACTTGAAAAGTTAACTGAGGCAAATAGGCATTTTATCAGTTCTTAAATAATACATGATCTCAATATCGTTAAACCTGGCAATAAATTTCGATTTTTTTGTTCAGTCGAAATAAAAGTTTATTTCATGAAGTACATAAATATTACTTGCTTTGAACTGATATTGGATTAATATTGGGTTGATAATTTATGGAAATAACCTCTTCAAACGTGTAACAGTGCTTTTAAAGAGAAATAGTGCTAACTCAGCATGGATTCCTGGGACGATAGATATGATGTGAGTTTTTGCTAGCAGTTTTAAGTTAATATAATTAATTATTATTTTTTAGTTTATAAATTTTTTTGGGATAAAAACTAAAGTGTTTGCAACAAGTATATGAAAAATTACTTCCATTAAATAAAAATTTATTGGCAATTTTGAAATTTCAAGTTTTTTGTTTTTTGGGGTTTTTTTAAAAATAATTTTTAAAAATGGTTCCTTAGCTTCTACTTAATGTTATAACAAGTGTTCATATTTATTGTAATTCTTTTAATCCCCTAGTCATAATGTTATTTTTATGGTGTTAAAATCTGTCCAGTGGTCCATATGATATTATATAATGTTTAGAAGTCTTTTTACCATGTCTGTTTGCCAGCATTTGTTATATTTTATTCTTTGACCTTTTACCAATTGGCGTAAAGTATTTTTAAGTAAATCGTAAGTTGCGGTGGTCTGCGAAGGAAATTTTCTAATAAAATTTGAAGGTATACAATAATTTCTGCACTCAATGTTTCTAACATTCTTCAGGCTGTGATGCAACAGTTTATGGGCACTGGTTGCTATTTTTGATGACTAATTCAAGTAAAACATGTCTTTTTATTGTTTAATATGTAAGAAGAGAAACAAAAATAGACGTCTGTTAGATAATTTCATTGAATTGTTTGCAGAATTAAACAAAATTTGTTTCTTTTACAGCCTTAAAAATTAATTTTACCTAGGTTTTTAGTTTGTTACTTTTTCTAAGCCATATTGATTAGATGTTAGTTTCCTGTCTATCGTCTTGATAGTTAAATAATTTTATTGGTCATCATCTAAAAATGATTTAAAAATGAAATTGATTAATAAATTACGATACATATAATTTAAAGAAATTTATATACGCATTTATTTTATGGTCATATAAATTTAATTTTTTTGTCCTTGAATACTTTTTTGAAAGTAATGATTACAAATTGCCGTATTCCCCAGAGCTATCTGTTATTGTCTTTTCATTTTGTTGTATATCTTAGGTGAAAAATAAAGGATAATAATGGGGAAAAAAACTATTAAAACTTATTATTCCCCAGAGATTTCTATTATGATTGTCTCTCCATTTTGCATTTTGTTTTATACATTAAAATCTTTGCATGAGGTACATAATGAATCAAAAGTCTTTTCGAAATTGCTTTATATGTATTGTAAAGTTCAGTCTGAAATTTTGTATAAGATTTGTTTACTTATTTTACACAGGACATGTATTAACAAACATTTATACAATGGGTTACAGGCTGTTAGACAAACTTAGAATGACAAATGAGGAAAATTTCTTTAACCCTCGATCTTTGTTATAATTTTAAAGTTTAAGAAAAGTATTTTGCTATATGTATATAAATGTAGAACAGTAAAAAATATATTTCTTATTGCATCAAGTCTGTACTTATTCTTTATTATAATGATGACAAAAAATCAAGACCAAATTATGTTTTCCAATGTTAAATTTCGATATTTTTTCTTCTAACAAAGGCATATAAGTTAGCTAATATAACAGCTTAAAGATTTTGAAATTGTATTTAAATAAAAGGGAAATGCAAAGAAGTGCACTAGATTTAATTTAAAACTATTTGCAGTAATGATGATTGAATATTGGTGATATACTGTGTTTATTAATATACCTTACTTTGATGTTTTTCACACGCTGAACTGTAAGTGCAAATAATATTGAAAAAATATGTTTAAACATGTTAAAGCTTGGGTTTTATCTTAAAGAAATATTAAGAAAATATCAATCATTTAAGATTTCTCCTATTACCTCCCTTTATTTTTCTCCAAGTTACAGAGTCAATCCGATAGACTGGACAGTACCGAGGCCCGTCTAAGAATGGCTGAGTCTGATCATAACACAGACCTGGAACAGGCCCTCATCAAGTTGGAGGAGGAGCAACAGAGGTAATTTACATATCATTAGCATATTAACTGATTTGCATATATATGTATACTTATAATTTGTCTAAAGTCATGCCTTTATCTATTATATGTAAACAGTAAAAAGGGCAAATTTTGCGCACTTTTATAAAGTTTTTACCCTTTAAGAAAATTCTATATGAAATATTAATTTATAACTTATTTATAATAAAACCCTGGAGCATCTGGGAGCTTTGCCCCAATGTCCTGCGCCAAAGCACTGCCCTGGATCTGCTAGGAGGCCGGGTAGGGCCCCCTTAGCCCCTAAAGAAAAGTTCTTCTGCTTTCACTTCTTGTTGTTGGCAGCCCTGATAACAGACCAACTAAGATTTTGGTACATTTAGTAAGAAAATGAAATGAAATTATTTTGTACCTGTAGGTCAGCGAGCCTGGCTCATGTGAATGCCATGTTGAGAGAGCAGCTAGACCAGGCAACAGCAGCTAACCAATCACTGACCAGCGATATCCACAAGCTCACAGCTGATTGGCAGAAAGCCAGGGAGGAGCTTGACATCAAAGAGAATGAGTGGAGGGAGGAGGAACAGGTAGGCGGAGCTGAATATTTAAATTTCACTTTCACAGATGCACTTGGAATTATTTTCTGTGAAGTACAAAAGGCAGTTTTTGTCTTGAAATTTCATTTAGTCAAGAAAATAAAGTGCTCTTTGGGCGCTCATTGCTAAATACGTTGAAATATTACTTTACCTGAAGACGTTTTTATGACAGATTGCTCTTCAAAAAGTAATTTATTTAATGAAATCATCTGATCGTTTGATTCTCCAAAGTAGAAATCTGCTTAGACCATATAAAACACATATGTCAAAGTTAATTTTGAATAGATTTATTGTGTTAGTAAAGAAAATAAAAGATGCCTTAAAGTTAAACCTATGTTCAAGTTTTAAAATAGTGAAATAGTAAAGAATGTAAAAGATATAGAATGAAGATGAAATAAATTAAATTTGCGGAAACGATTTAATGAAAGATTAATATACATTACATGGATTTAATGAATTTTTGTTTTTTGTAGAGCTTCAACGATTACTTTAGTGCGGAGCATGGCCGTCTTCTCTCTCTGTGGCGTGCGGTTGTCGCTTTTCGTCGCAACTTCAGTGAGCTGAAGACAGCTACAGAGAGGGATCTGTCTCACGTGCGACAGGACGTGACTAAGGCGGCACGTAGCATGCATACAGCTTGTCTCAATCTGAACGCCAACAACCGCAACTCGGAGACGCAGTCTCAGGTAAGGTTCAGACCTCTAGCTGACCTTGAAGGTCAAACCGTAAAACTAGATTTAATGTTGAGTCTTTGTGTAGACTTTTAAACCGGTGACTCACTCATTCAGTTTAGGATATAAAAAGTAGGAAATTATGAAAGGGCTGTAACTCATTTAAATTCTCAAAATATTGATGTAAAAAGTTTAGAGTTCTGTGAAAAAAAAATTGAATCTGTTTCTGTCAGCAATATATTTAGAGATTAGAAGTAAGAATGATTTTCTTTTTCTTCAGGGGAACAGGGAGGGGAGTGGGTTTGGAATAATCAAAAATCTGGTTTCTGTCCAGAGTTAAGTGTTTATTGTAAAGTACTTCATGAGAGTTATGTAGAATAAAGGTATTTTAAGATAAAAGAAAGTTATTAAAAAAGGATAATTTATTTTACATTTGGAATTAATTTTTGAATAATAAGATTTGTATGCATTTAAAATGAGTTGGACAGGCTTGTAGACCTCTACTGAAACTTTGGGGTTTTAAAAAATGAAATTAGCATGACTCATTGATGTATTAAAACATATTTTATCAAACTTCAATTTTACAAAGAAATCGATAGCGATCATGTATTTTAAGATTAAAGTTTTTCTTAGATTCCTTTGTGTTAAGGATTGGATTGTTATAATACAGTGTAAGACTGTACAAATAATGAATACTGAAATTGTTGATTTACTCTGATAAGGGTTTTCCCTTTTCAATAATAAGTAGGATTGTGGTAGTTTTACGTACCAGTAGATTAGGGTGAATGAAAGTTCTTTTGAGGACAATTCAAAAGTTCTGATGCAGGAATTGCACAATAAATGTATATAATGAGAATGTAATCAATAAACAAATAATTAATCTGGTGATAAATTTTCAAATAAATTAAGTATTGAAAACAGTTTTCACAAAATTAATCTCTTTTTGGTGGTTTTTTATCTTTAGTATAATTTAAAAAAATTTAGACTGGTTTAAAACTTTGCATGTCTGAAAAAAATGTAAACCAGTTTGTAATCTGGAAATGGTCATTAAGATTAAATGAAGCATTCTAAATAATCATCTGGTGAAATGTTTATTTCAGTGTAGCATGAATAATGTGGTAGTTACGCGATATATTTGTATGATTATTGTTTAAAAAATGGTCAGTAAAATAACAACATAAACTAGATTCTGTAGTTATTATTGCCTGCTTGATATAGTGTCATATATTAATTTGTGTATTTCTTGCTTAAAAAAACTATTACAAATGTTTACCAGTGTTAACAAACTGTCGGCAACCTATAGATAATGTAGTAGAAAAGCTCATTTGGGTCTCTGTGGCTTACTGATTTAACTAATTTCCATGATGCCATCTTTACTGAAACATTTGGAGTCTTATGTTTTAAAGTCTGCAATCAATTCAATATTGAAAACTTTTAAGAAAAATATAAAAAATGAAAAATTGCATAAGACTGGACATTTTCAATACTATTTTAAATTGAGATATCACATTTAGCAGAAAATTTTCAATCTTGAAACATAAAATTCCAATTTGTAAAGAAAAAATTACAATAACATGAGGGCACATTGCAATTACGCTAATTGGCCAATCAAGAATTGAGCATGAGAGCCAAATATATACAACATACATACATATCAAATGTGCCATTAATCATAGTGGTAAAGCTGATAAAATGGGTTTTTATTTGCATCTCTAGTTGTTTCATATTTTCCTCGTAATGTGACGCAAGCTGTTTTTCAATGCTTTGCTTAAATACTTTAGCAAAAGTCAAAATGAATAAAATAGATTTTCAATATTTTTACATTTTCAATTCTGTTTTGTTGTATCACTTCACTTTATGTTTTAATGACTGCAATAATAGATTTAATAATTAAACCAAAACAAACTTGAGAACTACACATATACATATCAATTGTATAAAAAAGGAGAAATTGAATGAAAATGAAGATGTAAGAAAAAATTCAGCAAAGTTTTGCCCAAATTATAATATAATAATTGGTGCAAAATGTAAAGTTCTTCCTGGCACAGTTGATATGTGACTTTGGCGTATTGATATACCATTTGGTGGAAATTAAGTTACCCTAAGATGAAAATAATTAGCTGACTTTTGATCTTATTATTTAATAAGCACTAAAATTAAGCAGAAAATGTGTCTGTCTAACACAAGTTTGAAATATGACTGTAAGATTAAAATATGTTTAAACATTAAAATAAGACTTTAGAATAACACAATGTTGAAACTTGTAATAATTTCAATTGTATAATAAGCATTAGCCACTAATCTTCATAAGTAAAAATTTATCCCGACTTTTGTAGTGAGTGTGGTCGAAATCCTCTCATTATTCAGTAGGTTGTTAGAATTTAGGATTAACTGTTTCAACATTTTTATTTGCTTTTAACAGTAGTGTATAAAGTTCCCAGATTATTAAATATATTTAATAAATTAGACCTATTCTTGTGGAATATATAAGCCACTTTCTAGACCGATATTTCGGAACTTTCAAGATCTTTTAAGTATTTGCAAATGCTATAGGATATATTCCTTATATTCATGTAAGTCTTCATTTTTTGCAAAATATGATAATGATAGTGTTAATTATATAAATATATAAAATTTCAAGTGAATATTTGATTAGTTATTAAGTAAAAATAGAAAAAGGCTTTTCCAGTATAAAAGTTTCATAAATACTTTCTTACTGGATATTATAATTATATTGGTGAAATTATTATACCGTAGATATGAAAATGGTATTCTCCTAAGAGGTGAAAATAGCATAGATGCAAAAAATAGTTTTCTCCACTGGAAACTCAACATAAAAAAAGCATTTAGTGGTGTGATAAGCTGAGAAAAATCAAATAATCTTGTAATTCTATGATGCTTTAAATATGGTATTTCTTTACTCAATATAAATATGTTGTAGTTGAACGTTATAACCATGATGTTTCAGGTTGCAATGGACCGCGAGCGAGGTGAACGTCAGTCCATAGAGAGTCAGATGAGAGATGCCCGCCGCGAGGCTGCCGAGCTCCAGGCACGTTACGATGCTCACAGCGCAGAACTCAATGCTAGGTACAGTGTTCTGTTTTCCTTCTCCAGACAGGTTCTGTATACAAACTTGTTCCAATGTCAAAAAAACATATTTTCTCTCAAAATTGTGTCTGAAAATGTGCTATTACTGATTGACTGTAAAAGTCGTAATTGACTGTTGTCACATTTTTTCTCCCCGAATTTATCTAATGTCAGGACAATAAAAAATTACAAAATTAGATTGGACCTGGGTCTGTTTCCTAAAAGGCCGTTAGTTATAATAAGTACAGTCATGTGATTTAGTCATACATATTGCTGGATATTTTATACAGCCATGGATATAGGAAATTCCTTCTTCTGATAAAGCTTCAAGCAAGCTAAAGGAAGATTGCTGGTTATACCCTGGTGCTTGCTAGACCTGTGTTTAGTTATAAGCAAAGCAACTACCAAGGACTTTTTCCGAGTACGAGTATGGAAATTTATTAGATGACCTTAAAATGTCATCATTACTAAATTTTTAACAGGCAACGATATATTGAGATCTTCCTCAGCATGATGGTCGTCTTTTTCATTGATTTTAGAGCGATTTTATATGAATATTTGAATCAGACTGTGTCTTGAAGTTACGTGTTTCTGCATACTACACAAATACCTATTGGATAAATGTAAACTTTTCCACATACA
Source organism: Ruditapes philippinarum (assembly GCF_026571515.1). Taxonomy (NCBI): domain Eukaryota; kingdom Metazoa; phylum Mollusca; class Bivalvia; order Venerida; family Veneridae; genus Ruditapes; species Ruditapes philippinarum. Next base: position 450,858 of record NW_026857427.1, on the reverse strand, counting down.
ACACATAAATCATTGGTTGATATGCAATGTTTATCTTTAAAGCAATCATCTGAAACTTAATGTACATTATGTGATTGTCGATAGGTTCAGATTCGAGTGTTTTGATATCTTTTTTATGTTTAAATGGGGATACACATTATGGGTAAGAGGTATGGGGATTTTTTTCAAGGAGGTGCACCATGTTTATTGTCAATTATCTCTTTATTAATGATGACATTGGCAACGAAAAGGTCCACATTCGATATAGACAGAGATATTGTTTGATATGCCTGAATTGGATGGCTTAAGACGGACCGAATTAAGACTGTTTGAACAAAACAATTGTTGACACTCTTGAAATATAGTGTAGTTATAAAACAATTGCAAATAATGACTTGGCTACATTTGTTTACTTTGAAAGTAATCCCTTGGATAGAATGAATTACAAAAGTTTAAGAACATTTGTTGAACAATTTTAGAATGATATTTTATTGAACAATTACTTGTAGGGTTTTGATTGCCCTGTTTTGAAATTATCATGAAAAATAGTGAAAAACAGAATTTGATTAATACGATATAAATCATACATTCATTTGAAAATGAGATTATCTATATCACTAACTGATTTTATTAGCAGTAAATATTTGGGGGGCCTACATGATTAAGGTCATAGATTTTGAACCACTTGCTCCCTTTAATTCCTCCCAGAGACTGGATTCATTCATGTTTGGAGGGTTAACAAAGGGCGTAGTTCTGGTCCCTGAATCCTAAGGGTTTCCCTTTACAAGTAAATCTGTAAAGTAACCATCTTACCATAATAGTGTCACTGTGACTTAAAACTCAACTTGTTTGTTGAAGTTGCCTCCCTTGTTATTAGAATACTAGTAGTACAGTTGCTTCCCTTTGTTATTTTCAGGGTGAATGAGCTGACCATGTCCAATGAGAAGTTGAAGATTCAGCTGGAAGAGAAGGACAAGACCGTCAGCAACCTTCGACGCGCTGTTGAACATCTCGAACTTAAAGCAGGGGAGAGAACCTTTGCTGATATGCAGGTATATACTTATGACTAAATTTAATCCTAAGTTAAGCAGCCAATTTCGATGATAAAAAATGTTGAAGGATATAGTGCAATATTGAAAGTTATGACTGACTTTTTATGTGTCCAGACTTTTGATTATTTGCCTATAATTTATCAAACATTTTATTGTGTGTCAATTGTATCATTTTAATTGAAAATTTTGCAGCTAAAATAAAAAGTTGATATTAGTTTTATAGGTGTCTGATGTAATATGATAAAGGGTTATATTTATGAAGTTTATGAACAACTTTTCTACTGTCTGTATTTACAACCCATTTGTCTTCATCTCAAGAATTCAGAGTGGAGATACTTGTATATTTTCCGCTGTGAATTGTTTTGATGTGTTATTAACTTTTGAAAATGTAATGAAAAATAATTTATTTCAAGGAGTCTGATATGTCAAGAGCAATCCGCGACGAGACTGAATCCCTTCACAATGCCCTCAGAAGTATCGCTGAATCAGTACTTAACGATGCTGATGAGGACATGCCAGTAGAAGGGGAAACCACTCTGTCACGAGCACGCTCCAAGTCACCCGTTGCACGTGCTAGGTCTCCAACTCTCCGCACACGCTCCAAGTCACCGCTGGATAGAACAAGGTCTCCAGCTTTTGCTGATGCAACTTTCTCTGCAGTCCAGGCTGCCCTCAATAAGAGACAGTTGCAGGTTGCCGAGTGCCGAGCCAAGTTGGCTGCGCAGAAGGACCACAATGCAGCGCAAAAGAAGATGATGGATGATATGGAGAATGAGAAGAGAAGGCTCGAACTTCAGATCCTTAACCTGAAAGAAGACCTTGACATTTCGTAAGTCTTCATTTCCTTTTGTCCAAACTTCTTAATATGATTTGACTATTCTGACAAAAGGCTTAAAGATTATTAAAACATCGTTTCAAAACATGTTAATTCAATATTGTAAGTCTTATACTATGCTGTAATCAAAAGTTTACCTGATAGTTTGTAAATTAAATCAAAATTAATATAGTTTACATGTCAAAATAAATTTAGATTGATTGATATGCTGATTATGCAATATTATATGAATATAATTTGTATAATTGTTAATAAATCTTTTCTTTTATAAATACAGGAGACGTGACAGAGAAGACACCACCCGTGACAGAGATCGTGTCAAGAATGCCCTCGGTTTGACAAGCTCCGAGAAACAACAGTTGGAGAGAGTACGTAACGAGCTGAACGAGCAGATCGAGCAGTTGAACAACGAGAACGAGAAACTGCAGGCGGCCAACTCCGAACTCCAGCGACAGAGAGATAACCTTGAAGATGACAAAGATGATATCACCAAGGACAAAGATCGCCAGATCAAGGAAAATGAGCGATGGTGAGTTAGAAAGGTGATAAACATAGCACATGGTGAATAAAAAGCAAACAAAAGTATTTGATAAGTATAAGGCCAAAAGAATTATAGATCAATGCCATTCATTTATTCACATACAAGACAGGTCTTTCACCCATAAATAAGTAAGAGTGTTAAACTATTCACCTTTGCATTAATGCAAATCGTAAAAGTCCACAGAAAATGTGTGACTGTAGAAGTACAATATTGCCAAATTTAAATGTTATTCTTAACCTCCTGGAACTGAAAATGGATTGCTTTTGCATACCAGGCCAGTCTACTCTTCCATATGTTCATATATTTGGTATTTCATGTTAGCGTTACACTATGAGTGTGTTAATGCAATTATTTTTCCTGTTAACAGTTCATATTTTAGATACGTGATAAATAGAATATTATATATGTGTAGCTTTATTACTAAATTTATTGAGCTCATTGAATATAATAATATTTTTTTCAACTTGTTCAATAAATTTAGTATTGAACCGACAATCATTAAATATCCTTTATTTTATTTTCAGTTGAAATATAGGTATTTTATTTTAACATTTTGACTATTTCTGTATGTATTTTTTTTACAGCCAGAGGATTATTGAGCAGCAGGAGCACAAGAATTCCAGTCTGAAGGAGGAACTAGTTGCCACAAAGGAGGCTCTCAACAGGGCACTTCTTGATAAGGAGGTTCTTGATCAACAAAGACAGGAAGTCAGTAAGTGAATACTCTCCAGTTTTGGAGGAAGTTTTTTTATGCAGGGATAGCAGAAGTACCACCAGTTTTGAGTAATAAATTGCCTACTGACATTTATTTATCACAAATTATCAGTTAGCAATTTTCATGCTCTGTACAAAATAAAAAATTGCCTTGAAAAACTTTTGTTTAAAATTAGTATAATGTTAAGGAACAAACAATTTTTTTTAAAGTTTTAAAGCATTTTTCTCCACAAAACTATGTGTATGAAATACTGTATTTGTGTGTATATATATCTGTGAACTTATTTATTTTCTTAACAAGCCTATGTCTATAAATAAAATATTCAATAGCTTAGCACAATGAAAACTGAAAATATTGATAATGGTATAGCAATTTTACCACATTAGCTGAGAGAGAACTGTAACCTGATCACCCATCAAAGGTTAAAAGTAAAACAAAAGATTACAACTGTTAGAACATGTAACATGTAACCAAAATGTTTCCAATATTTCTAGGTGAAGCTCACGCCAAGGCCGAGATGGTGAAGACAGAATTGGAGGGAGAGCTGCACAAGTCACGCTCGGAGGTGGCTGCCCTCAAGGACGCCCTCGTCAAGATGCAGGCATTGAACGAGGGTCTTGGACAGGACAAGATTGAACTTAACAGAATTATTATGCAGGTAAAAATATATTACTTATATTAATTGAAAAATTTTTATGTCTAGGATTTGTTTAGAAATAATTCTATGTGTTTTGTCATCTTTATACATTTTCAGTAGTCTAGTGACATACTGTACTTAGCTGTCAAGTTTAACCTCAAATTTACTCTGACATAAAAAGTAACTTTTTTTTGAAGAATCAGTCTGAAATTACTTTCAGGGTCACCATGAAACCCAAATTTTTACTAGCTTACATTTTTAGCTCACCTGTCTCAAAGTGACAGGGTGAGCTTTTGTGATCGCTTTTCGTCCGGCGTCCGTCCGTAAACTTTTACTTTAAATGACATCTCCTCATAAACCACTAAGCCAATTTCATCCAAACTTCACAGGAATGTTCCTTTGGTGGTCACCTTTAAAAATTGTTCAAAGAATTTAATTCCATGCAAAACTCTGGTTGCCATGGCAACCGAAAGAAAAAACTTTAAATATCTTCTTTTAAAAAACCATAAGAGCTAGAGCTTAGATATTTGGCATGAAACATCATCTAGTGAGTGTCTACCAAGTTTGTTCAAATAAAAGCCCTGGGGTCAAAATTGGCCCCGCCCCGGGGTCATTGATTTTCCCTATATGCATATAGTAAAAAACTTAAAAAATCTTCTTTTAAAGAACCCAAAGAGCTAGAGCTAAGATATTTAGCATGAAACATGTTCTAATTGGTGTCTACCAAGTTTGTCAAATAAAAGCCCTGGGGTCAAAATTGGCCCCGCCCGGGGGTCATTGATTTTCCCTATATGCATATAGTAAAAAATTTAAAAAAACCTTCTTTTAAAGAACTCAAAGAGCTAGAGCTTAGATATTTGGCATGAAACATCTTTTAGTGAGTGTCTACCAAGTTTGTTCAAATAAAAGCCTTTGGTCAAAATTGGCCCCGCCCCGGGGGTCATTGATTTTCCCTATATGCATATAGTAAAAACTTGAAAAATCTTCTTTTAAAGAACCCAAAGAGCTAGAGCTAAGATATTTAGCATGAAACATGTTCTAATGGGTGTCTACCAAGTTTGTTCAAATAAAAGCCTTGGGGTGAAAATTGGCCCCGCCCCGGGGGTCATTGATTTTCCCTATATGCATATAGTAAAAACTTAAAAATCTTCTTTTAAAGGACTCAAACAGCTAGAGCTTAGATATTTGGCATGAAACATCTTCTAGTGTGTGTCTACCAAGTTTGTTCAAATAAAAGCCCTGGGGTCAAAATTGGCCCCGCCCCGGGGGGTCATTGATTTTCCCTATATGCATATAGTAAAAACTTGAAAAATCTTCTTTTAAAGAACCCAAAGAGCTAGAGCTAAGATATTTACCATGAAACATCTTCTAATGGGTGTCTACCAAGTTTGTTCAAATAAAAGCCCTGGGGTGAAAATTGGCCCCGCCCCGGGGGGTCATTGATTTTCCCTATATGCATATAGTAAAAAACTTAAAAAATCTTCTTTTAAAGAACTCAAAGAGCTATGGCTAAGATATTGAGCATCAAACATGTTCTAATAGGTGTCTACCAAGTTTGTTCAAATACAAGCCCAGGGTGAAAATTTGCCCCGCCCCGGGGGTCATTGATTTTCTTTATATGTGTTCAGCAAAAACTTTAAATCTTCTTTGAAAAAACCCAAATAGCTAGAGTTTAGATATTAAGCATGAAACATCTTCTAGTAAGTGTCTACAAAGTTTGTTCAAATAAAAGCCCTGGGGTCAAAACTGGCCCGGCCCCAGGGGTGTCATTGTTTTTAAACTATATGTGTATAGTAAAAAACTAAAAAAAATCTTCTTTTAAAAAGCCCAATGAGCTAGAACTTAAATGTTTAGCATGAAACATCTTCTTATGGGTGTCTACCAAGTTTGTGCAAATAAAAGCCCTTGGGTTAAATTGGCTCTGCAACGTTGTGGGGGTTGGGGGGGGGGGGCCTATATACAGGTGAGCGACCTCAGGGCCATCATGGCCCTCTTGTTCTGTTTCCATTTTCTGTTGGAAAAATGACATATTTAATATATTTTCCTGTATCTAGCAGTGGTTTATCAGTTAGTTTGTCTCAAGGTTGCTAAACCTATCACCTTCTGGTATTGTGGTTTAAAGTCTTACAAGTATCTTAAACACATACCTCACATGATAAAAGTTTGTCTGAGAAATGGACATGCTGTAACTTAATTGAAGCTCAATGTTTTCAACAATAAATGACTTTATATTTTAAACATTACAGATGGAGGCAGAGAAGGCAGCTGTATACGGAGAGAAACAAGCTCTAGAACAAGAGCGCTCAGGAATCCGAGAGGAACTTGTCCGTGTAGAACAAGAAAAGATGGATCTTGACACAGAAAAAGCTGGTACGTTTTCTATAACATCACTTAATGTCAGACTGGTTCAAATGTTATAATACCAACTTATAAAAAACCAGTCTGAAACTCTGGAATCTTATTGGATGCTTCTGATCAGAGTAACAATTGACCAATTGTAGGACCAATTGTAGAAGTCCAGTTAGAGACTGGTTTTTTGAGTTTGGCCTAACTGGTAGGTTATGCATATTTTAGTGTATGAGTATTGTTGATTTTCTTTGAACTTGTAGTATCTTTTGTTGCAAAACAAGGAAATCATATACCTGAATGATAATGCAGGGTTTTCATTTGTATCTGAGGCAACAGATGTACTAACCAAAACAATTTTGCAAAGGGTTAAAGGGGATATTTTAATCTACAGGCTGAAAATACAGCAGATTTTAGCAGCATTTGAACCAATGATATGAATAGCCAATGTGTAAATAATAAAAACCCTGATAATGCTCTATAAAGAAATGTAATAAGTTTGTTGTTGTGTTGTTGTTTGAAGGATTGAACCAGACATTGGAGCTCAGTGAGATGACACGGCAGCAGCTTGAGGAGGAGATCCAGATATTAAACAGTGGCAAGGCCGACGTTACTGAACAACTTAATTCTGTAAGTACATGTTTGTCCAGCTTATACCAGCATGTTGGTATTACTGAACAACTTAATTCTGTAAGTTCATGTTTGTCCAGCTTATACCAGCATGTTGGTACATCAGTGTCAACTTTAGTAGTAAATTGTTAATTAACCAACGTGATTGTAGTAGTATGAAACTCCTGAAAATAATGGAAAAAACCGAAGTGTTTGAAAAATTTAAGAGTTTATATCCGTTATTAACTACATATATAATGATCTCCCTTTGAATTAAAATTTACTTCCTTACCTTTATATGGGAAAAATTAGTAAAACTATATTTTAGATACTTGTAGAAAAAGTGTTTTGTGCAAATTTGAATATAAAGACTTAAAGAGAATAGATTTTGGGAATAAAGTTGTTGTTTTTATGCAAATTTTGAATAAAGAGTAAAGTTGTTGTTTTTGTATGAACTTGGAAATAAAGAGAATAAAGATGTTGTTTTTATGCAAATTTGGAAAAAAAGAGAATTAAGTATTATTTTTATGCAAATTTGGAAATAAAGAGAATAAAGTATTATTTTTATGCAAATTTGGAAATAAAGAGAATAAAGTTGTTGTTTTCATGCAAATTTGGAAATAAAGAAAATTAAGTTGTTGTTTTTGAGATTTATTGAATGGTACTAGTTAAACAGTTACCTTTGTGGTGTTTCAGGTATCCAGATCGAAACAGAATATTGCCGAGGAGTTGGTGATAGCTCGTAAGGAATTAGATCGTATACAGAACCAGTTACAGAGAGTTAGCAAGGAGAAGGAAGCTCTTAACCTGGAGAAGGGAGAACTTATTGTACAGGTAAATAGTTGTATTATGTACACATTGTATATATTTAAACTAAAAGTACAGTATATTTAAACTAAAAGTACAGTCATATACTTCACATAGTAAAATCAAAGTAAAAAAGTAAAAAAATTGTTGCCCGGCTTGACTCATAGTATTTCTCCTAAAACGAACAACTATTTTTTTCAAGACTTATAAAACTTAGAATAAATGTTGTCAAGAAATTGATGACATAAAATTACAAAGTCAAGATTTCGGATCCGTGTTGTACTTTTGCAGAAATGTTTAAAGGGAATAGTTTAAGAAATTCATAATGGCAAAGGTTACTGTTTGACTATTTTACTTATTCTGCCTGGTACAATGTTAACGTACAATGTTATTATTACAGGTGACAGCCACAGAGCGTGAGAACCGTCAACAGAGTGAACTTATTGCTGCTCTCCGTATGGACAAGGAAGGCCTCGAGGGTAACTTGTACGAGACTGCTAACGGCCTCGCTCAACTTGAGGTGAAGAAACAACAACTTGAGGTTGAAAACCAGGACCTTCTTGTCAGGAAAGAAAATCTTCAAGGTAAATTTAAGATAAGTTTCTATGGCAACACATTGTTATAAAAGTCTGAAAAATTATTTGTGTTCATACTTAAAAAGAGGTAAATAGAAAAGTTGTTTGGCAGTTCTGTTCTATATACATTCTATTGGACCTGATTGAAAATGTGTGGTGAAGTTTAGTATTTATAGAACTTTAGTGTTAATCATTAAAAGCGGGACAATAAAATTTTATGCAAGTGTTAAGAAATTTTATGTCAAATTTGTAAATAGTTATTCTTGCAAGAAATTATAAAATAATTATCATCAATAGCTCTAGTTGAAACAAGAAAGATGGTAGTTAATAAAGATGATGTGGAATGTATTTTTAGGTGAGATTGCCCGCCTTGTTAAGGAGAAGGACTCTGACCTAGATAAGTACGATCATTCGAGGGAAGAGTTACAGAAACGTCTAGCCCAGCTAGAGAGAGACATGCAGATGGCACTGACACAAGAAAAACAAGCTCATGAAGATGATGTGGATAGACTGATGAGAGAAAAGGTAACAAAATTGTCTCCATTTTATGTGTGCATGTTAAATTTATGAAATTATGTATTATTTTATTGGCATCATAACAGATACATTTTTCATGCAAATCCTTGTGATATATTCAACCACATTTTGTTTCTTTAATGCTATTACTATATAAACTTGGCTTATCAGTTATCTATGGAAATTTTTTCTCTACACTTGACATATTTTAAAGGATACTCCTGAAGAAAATTAGAATTTTAGGAGTGCTTTAAAAGATTTGGCCTCTATGGATAAGTTTTAAGGTCCTGAAGTTTAAATCGCTTGCCTTTCTCTGCTGCGGGTTTGAATTACACCAGAGACTTTGAATTCTTACTTTAGCGGAAGCTGTCCAGCTCACTTAAGAAGGTTGATGGTAGATGGTACTTCTCAGATACCTAAAGTCATGTACAGAGTGGCATTTGAGGTCTTCCTCTGTCAGTTAAGCTGAGATTCTCCCTACGACCTTTATATTGTCAGCATAATCCATCTAAAACCTTACAAAATTATAATTACTAGTCTTGATATGCATATCTCAGTGGAATACAAATATATATTTCTTTATCATACTTTAGGACCGTCAGAGAGCCGAGTTGGAGAATGAGAGAGAATCAATTTTACACAGACATGCCATGGAGAAGGAGGAGCATCAACAGAACTTTAACAAACTACAGGAAGATATGGAGGAACAAATCTCCGCCCTGTCTCGAGACCGAGATAACTCTCTCCTTATGGCTGAGAATGATAGACAACAGGTAAATAGTTATATCAACTTTATATTTTACATTTAACTAACTATATCAACTTTATATTTTCATATGATTTCATGCAATTTTCTTAAAATTTTGTTGTGATAAATGCTTCCAAGGGATCACCCTTCTTCCAGATTTTAATTTGTATATGAATGTATAGGTGAAAATAATGTTAACTTTCTACTCACAGTCGGAATCTATAGTCTACAGGTGTGGTAATGAGTTATAAAGCTTGATTTCTATGAATTAGTCAATGGAATTCAGGTTACATACTTGAATTATAGATAGTTTACATAGGTTTCTTTGATGCATACTTTATCATCACTAAAATTTTGTACAAGCGATTTAGAATACAATTTCAAATTGCCCATTTTTCTTTCAACTTCAACGTTTCGATACTTCCAAAATGTAAAGAAAACAGACAGAACAACCAGATTTTAAAAGTATTTCTTTTTTACTTTGTGTGGATGAAACATATTTTATTGAATGAACTTTGCATTTGGATTTGAAATTATGAAAGAGTTGCAAATAAATTTTAGAAAATATGGTCATTCAAATATATACACATGCTAAATGATGCATTAATTTCAATAGTTCAGTAAAAAACTGAGGTAATGAATCAAGATTTGATTTATCTAAATCCAGTCTGAATAGAGGCTTTCATAAAACTGCAGTAACTGCAATTTGAAAATTTATTAAAACATGGCTTGTAGGAAGAAAGAGGATGGAATTAGAAATTTTACACAAGGTGATTTTTTTGTTTAATTTTGTAGTTTACATATTAATAGGTTCTTTTTTTAATGGTAGAAAAAAATGGAAGAAAATCTGTTTTTCGTCAAGAAAATATAATAACATTAAAAGCAGTGAAACATGTCTTAATTTATATAGTATGCATGTGGATTTGTAAATTTTTTCGATTGAATTTACTAAGCATAAAACTGAACATATTAAATTAACTTTGAGTATCAAAAAGAAAATTTTGGCTTTACTTTACATGACAATTTTTTAAACTTTTATTTTTATTTTTTCTTGTTTTTGTTGGGTAGGGAAGTGATCAATGAAGTTTGGGCTGGGTTGGAATAGTTTTTCATTTTCGTTTAAAAATATTTCATGCAAATATTTCTTTAAATTATAATTAATATACATTATAAACATGCAGAGAATAAGAAAATGAGCAAGTGAATTAAGTCATAACTTTTATAAGCTGGTCTTATTATTAGTACCATACTTGGAAAGAAAATTGCAGGTGTTAGCAATTTAAATAAATCACATTGACAAACAAATTTGGTACAATTTAAATGACCTCTATTATCATGTTTATAAAAGGGTTGCCAATTTTCATTTTAATTTCCTTCACAAATATGTCACTTTAAATGTAGGGATGTAGTTTAGTGTTGGTATATAATATACTGTTAAATGCATTGTATTTTACTTCGATTTTTTTTTTTCTTGGCTGTTGTTCAAGTTATTCTTAATTGTTGATTTTTTTCCGCATATTGCTAAATATTTTTCTATAGATCTGTTTGAAATATGTATTTCGTTTGGATAACTGGGTCATCGTAAATAAATACTCCTTGTAAAAGGAGGATTTACATCTCTGATGTGTGAAAAAAATTGAGAGGACTTTAATGTTAAATACAATTCTTTATCCATTGAATTATTTCCAGTATTATAGATGTGAAAATAATGGGAGTTTAAAATGGATATCACATAGTGTTTAAGACGAAAATTTATAGTGAATTTCTTTTTTTGTAAAAATCAAGAATTAGGGCAATTGTTAGCAAGTGGGATTTGTTTCATATGCAAATTTATACAGATTTATTGTATACACATAACTGCAAAGTGAAATTGGAATATGAAAAGAAAAAAGTGCTTAAAGATTGAAATTGAATAAAATATATAAATGTAGAGATGGTGTAAGGGAGATAATTCTGTTAGACTTCTCATAACAGATTAATTATATTGAACTATAATAGGGAATGTATGAACTTAATGCAAACCTCCATTTATATGATTATTTATATAAAATGAATCAGTTTCCAAAAGGCAATTTATTTTAATGTTGAAATTTGCAAAAAGATAGATAATAACATTGTTTTTAAAAGGTAATGGAAATTTAAGTTCAGACATTTAAAAGTACAAAGCAATGTTTAAAGGGAGAGCTAAATGTGCACTATGTGCAAAACAGATGCGGAAAATTGTAACTTTTGCCGATTATACACACGACAATGGCAGTCAATATATACAAGTATGTTTGAGCAAGGGAAATCTGTAATATTTTGTAGAATAGGTCACATATTATGTGAATAAAATCATCCCATAATAAAATACACAAATTACTGTTTATAAGTTCTATATTTTATTTGTTATAATATTCGGAGAAACTTTATGAACATCCACATTTTGACTAAAATATTAATTGCATATACAGTTGTTGTATTTTTTCGAAAATTCAGATTATATAGTTTTAGGATCAAGGGAAACAACTATTACAGTATATATTTTTGAGGATCAAGGGAAACAACTATTACAGTATATAATTTTGAGGATCAAGGGAAACAACTATTACAGTATATAATTTTGAGGATCAAGGGAAACAACTATTACAGTATATAATTTTGAGGATCAAGGGAAACAACTCGGATTACAGTATATATTTTTTGAGGATCAAGGGAAACAACTCTGAAATATAAAACATTCCCAAAGATTACCTTTCTTTGTTTCTATTTTCAGACAATCTCCCTTCTGGAACAGGAGAAGAGCACTCTGTTGGAGAAGAACAACAACCTGAACATGGAGTTGGCCAGTGGCAACGTAGAGTATGAGAGACTGAAGCGCGAGTCCCAGGCCCGCCAGGAACAGGACCGAAGCAACATCAACTCCCTCCAGTCCGAGCTGAAGAACTTCAGATCCCAGTTTGAAGAGACCTGGTAAGTACTGATATTAAAGCAAGAGATATCTGACCTAGAATTTGCTAGATTTAGCCAGCATTATAATTATGTGCCTATCCCATAATAAATGTAATTTACTTACTTATCTTAAGATGAAATCATGGTTAAAATGATTTTCCCTTAGACTTTGTTTACACTACAGTAAAAGTATTGAAAATTATCAAGATAAAATGATAATCTGCAAAGTTTTTGTGTACATTCAATGCCTGTTACTGTTACCAGATACTTGTTATATTAGCATTAGATTTGTGTTTTAACTTTGCAATTTTGTTTCATACAGCGAGAACCATGAGAAGGAGTGTAAAAATCTGGCCAATCAAATCAGAGATCTTGAGCGTCAGAAGGAGGCTGCCATGCGCGAGGTCGGAGAGTTGAAGGTTCAGCTGAAACTTGTTGAGGAGACACGTGATAACATTAGACGTGACCTCATCGAGGCCAACAGAAGAATCAGAGAAGGTATGTTGTTATCTCCCTTTCTCTAATTTGAAGTATCTCTCTCAGCCTTTCCAAGATGAATTTGATAATGAGAACTTAAGAAATTGATAATGTTAACATAACTCTGTAGCGAATTTTCCAGGTCTCAGTTACCACTAAATTATTAACTTAGTGTTTTCAAAGAGGATTCATTGCAATTTTACTTGTGTATTTCTGGTGTATTGAAAAAATAGATACAATGTTAAAGAATAGTAAAAGATAAAAAGGAATGACTAAGAGTCATGCTTAGAATAAATAAAGTGATAGTGAGACATTGTAGAATCATTAAATGTCAAGGGCACATTTTACCTTTTTTTCCATAAAAGGCATTACAAAAATAGAACAATCTTTCTATATGGATTGATGTATTTCAACATTATAATTCACTGTTTTTTAACTTCTGAACTTTGAAGATTGCCTAGAGCAGTGATCAGAAAGAAAAAAGTGAAAATTGCAGAGTTTATAGTATTACTTTTCCAAAGGGAAAAAAATGTTATCTTTCGTTTCATAGACTGTAATAAAATACAAAGATTTTTCTTAGCAGAGTCATAAAGCTTGATTTAGAGACGTCATTGTTATGGATAAAGAAGCTGTTTCAAAATATGCATAGAATAAGTTCATATTGCAGAGCATTAAAATAGAGAAATTTAGGATATATTAATTCATGGACATAACCCATGTTAACTAAGTTATACAATGTTGTTATAATACACAGGTGAAGAACAGAGGGATCAGTTAAGGAAGGATATGGTAGAGTTAAAGAGGAACATGAATGATGAGATCAGGGAGAAAGAAGCCGTTAGCAAGACTGCGGATGAGCTCCGCAGTACCGTCAAGAAGAACGAGACAGACAAGATCGAACTTAACCGAGCTCTTGGTGACACCAGACAGAGAGCTGCTGGTGAGAATATTTCTATGTTTGACATTAAATTCTCATAGGAAATCTTGTTTTAACTGCCTTTCCAAATGGTTTTTCTGGTTCTTTTCTGGCAGCATGTGAGTAATTGAGTAACTGCCTTTGGCCTTTATTGTCTTCAGGTTATGCTGAATATGGGAGTAAATTATATCTTATTTTTGAACAAGGACTTGACATACAGAACACTTTTAGTAGTAACTGTCAGTGAGTGATTATTTTATTTTAATTGATAAACTGTTACTTGAAGATAACAAACCATTGTACATCTTACATTCATATTACAGTCCTTGATGAACAAAAGGGAGCTATCACAAAGGAGGCAGCTGATCTTCGTGCCAGTCTGCGCGAGGTAGAGAAGGCCCGTCTTGATGCCAGACGTGAGCTCCAAGACCTGCGTCGCCAGGTGAAACAACTTGACAGTGAGAGGAGCAAGCTCGGCCGTGAGGTCATTGACCTTCAGCAGAGAATTTCCCGAGATGAGGAGAAGGAAGATGAGTCCAGACGCTGTCAGTTTGACCTGAAACAAAAGGTGCGTTACTTTTCTGACAAAACCAGTGACAATATCTAAATATCAATCTTTTATAGTATTTTGACAATGATGTATAATATTATTCATTTGTTTAGTAAAAAAAAAATCTTATTAATATCATAAAAAAAATTATTCTTCAAAGCCTAAGAACCTCAGAGTAACTTACAGTGTGATTTATCACAGAAAATTGTATGTCTTAAAATGTGATTCTTAAATTAAGAAAGTAGGATATTGTACCAAGAAAAATGTTATTTCTTGTAAAAGTAATTTGAGTCCTTTAAATGTCTGATTTGTTCATTTATAGGTTGTTGAGGGTGAGGCCAGCAGAGAGGCCCTCAGAAAGGAGATCAACAATCTCCAGCGTAAGATGGCTGAGGCTCATGATGAATACTGTCTGAAAGAGAAGGATTACCGAATGGCCCTCGAGGACAGTCGTCGTGCTGAGAAACGTATGGAAGACCAGAGACGTAATCTTGAAATCCAGTTTGAAAATCTGAGTGCTGAGGATGGTGAACTCAGATTGAAACTGAGTGGATCTGAGGGACGTGTCAATGCCCTCGAGGCTCAGTTGGCTAGATTGGAGGGAGTTAAGAGAGATATTGAATTCAAGTTGAACAGCATTGTATCAAGTCTGAGGAGAACTATTGGATTCAGACAGGAGATGCCAAGATCTAGGAGCCCGATCAGATCCAGAAGCCCAAGCCCCAAGAGATCCCGCCCAACGTCACCATCTAAAGGTACTACATCAATTAAAATTTTATGTTAACCTTTTTTTTAGTAAAATTTACAGGAAAAAATTGTAAACAGGAGCTTCTTATTAAATGATAATTTAAAGGACTAATTATTGGTCTTTTTTGTTTTGATGTATCACCTTTACCCTTAAATCAGCTTTCAAATAATTGTTCCACCTTGGATATAAAGAGTTGTCAATTTTGCTTGAATTTATAACTTCTGTATCTGTAGGATTTGAAAACACTTTCGCCACCACCACTGAAGGACGCGGCAGTCCAATTCCTCGCACAGGATCTCCAGAACGCACTGCCAGCCCTGTCCGTGTCCTTAGAGCCCTATCACCAATGAGAGAGGTTCAAATATCTGCCAGTGATGTCGACCCAGAAGCAGTTAGGATGGCTCTAAGAGACTTTGTCAACCAACTTGCCAACGCTGAGAGAGAAAGAGTAAGTTTAACCGTTACATAACTAAATTTATATAGTTTCCTTCTTGCCTTCAAATGAGAACTATTGTTTGTTTTATTGATATCAGATGTTACGTTAAATTATATGTCAGTGCTTGAAGTTATGCATGGTATTGTTGCCCAGTGGGTAATGTTTCAGACTGGTAATTTAGGGTTTTCTGCCTACATGGGTTCAACTCTGTCAGGGGCAGGCCTTTGTTTCCTTGAGCAAGATGATATACATGTATTTTGAAATACATGTATATCTGAAAAAGTTGATTAGAGTTGTTGTTCAAATCATTAAATGATTATAATGCGCAACATATTTCATTTGCAGATTGTGTTTTTTTTTAAGCTTAAAAGTTTTTTGTAGCTTAAAATTCTGCTAAAAAGTAAGTGTAATGAAAATTTTGATAGCGTTCTTTCATTTGTTGTTTTACAATCATTGTAGGACGATGCTGTATGCCAGATGAGAAATCTTGGTGTACAATACAAGGAGCTTGAACAAGAAAGGGAGAGAACTGAGAACAGACTTCAACAACTACAAAAATCCATGTGTGAAGTAGAGGAAGGTGAGTTGCCTCCCTTGTTTTACCACCACAGTCCATTATAATGTTAACATTATTGTGTAGAGAAATTTAATTTGATTTCAACCTTTTTATACATACAAAACTGCACCATATTAAAATGTGCATGAGGGGAGTTGTGACCTAGTAGTTAAAGTGTTTGCCTCTCAAACCAGGTAAAATGGGTTGGAGCCTTACTTGGGCTACAACCATGTCTTCTTATATGACACCAGTACTGGTTATTCCTAGTAGACTAGAAAGTTGTTCAAATAAGTGCGAAGCGGTCATCTTAATTATGCTTTAGCAAAGATTGTTTAAACTAATGTGCATACAGTACCAATGATTTATTTACCTTTTATAACACAGAACCCTATAAAAGACCTGTTCCCAGTGGAAATTTTCTTTAATATCATGTAGTTTTCCCAAAAATGTGAATTTTAGCTATAATTTTTCCCAAAATCAAGAGGCTAAGGCATATTCTCAAGATAGAAAAACCTGCTAATACCTGCACAGCAAGCCTGCACATCTGTGCTGTCAGACAGTCAAACTGTGATTTATACTGTTAGTTGCTATTTTTCTTGGTATTTTGCTATTGAAATCCCTTAATTTTTTAAATGGACTGTTCCATATTCAAAGCAGAGCAAGTCCATTTAAGAAATTCAGGAAGAAATTTAAGAAGAAGAAAAAAAAATCTGCCTAAATTATAGGAAGTAGAATTTTTAGAAATTAATTTTGTAAGCACCACTGTACCGTGGTCACTTTTAAGAACTGTATTTTTCTAAACCTTAATACCATTGACCTTAATAGCACAGTTTCCCTAGAGATGTGAATGAATAAGTAATGCAGAATTTGTAAAGTGTCCAATTTAAACAATTTAATCCCATCTTTAGAGCTTAGGTTTGGTGATTGAATAATATATTATTGAACACAATATGTTAACACAAGGGAATTATTCGATGTAATGCTTGATTGAATCGCCACCTAAGAGGCTTACAGTGTTTAATATAAGTATACAAACTTATAAGGTCATAAATGATATTCAATTTTCAGTTTAACAAAGAGGTAATGATGGTGTAATACTTCAGGTGTTCTCAAATATAAGGAAAAGTTTGAATCCTGCAAGGGTCATGATCTTGCGTTTTTCATAGTGCAAAGTCCGGATTTATCAATGCAGAGTAATTTAGATAAAATCATGAATTTAAACATGATTTAGCAATAAGATTCATGATGAAATAACATTACAATTGATCACTCAATTTATCAGGCAGAAGCTTATTAGTTCAAGTACAAATTAAAGCATCTATGCTACAATGAACAAGATCTCAATTGTATACTTGCAAATCAATGAGAAATCGAATCAAATATTTGATTTTGTAATTGTGTCTTATAAATAAGTTTGTTCGTCAGCTTACAAAATATACAAGCTTATCTTTTTGCACAATAATTAAGCTTAATCATGTTGTTTGATCGAAAATATATTCAACCATTTTAACATTCACTTGACTTGATTTTCATAACAAATTTTAATAATTTGCAAATTTTCAAAAGTTGGAAAAATGGTGCTGAAATGATAAATGGGTGGAAAAATCTTGGAAATTAGTTTTCAACTTGATTTGAATTGCTTCAATTGATAAGCAATTATCTAATAATTGAAGTTTAAGGCTTAGCAATTTAGGTTTGAAGGTCACTGTTATAATTCTGGCATGTTTTATATATTGTATATATACTTATTATATTGCTATTACTTTCCATGACATTAAAATTACTTCAAGTTCCTTGCTGAGAGGGAAATAAATAAGATATTTTATGACCTAATTTAGATTTATTGAATTTTATTTGCTTGTTAAAGTATAGTAAACCTTAATTAAAATTTATCTGTAAAATGTGTACTTTGCCAAATTTACTATCTATAGAAAACATGTACTTTAAAAATAATCATTTGCTTTCTCCATTGACATTCCCTTTAAAAGCATAGAGGAATTTGTTTACATATGGTTTACAAGTTTTCCAGACCAACTAAAAACTGATTCTGACTTTTCTGGAGCCTGTTATACAATACTTGATGATAATGATTTATAATAATTTGTTGACTAGTACATTTTGAGATTATGAAAAATGTGTATCATTATTTGATTATTTCTCATTAAAACATGATTGTCATTTATAAATATATAAAATAAACATTTAAATTGAAAAGTAGGATTTGATAAACATACATTTCGGTTGCTAATAGATTCTTATTCTACAAAACTCAATAATCATGTATTGAACTGATCTACATTTTAGGGCAGAAATGTAATGAATATACATGTTATACTTATATATCATCATGCCAACTATTCTTATTATCTTAATATAGTGACACAAAGTTGAATGGACATATATCGACAATAAAATCAAGTTTTGCAAACATGTCATTGTTAAAGGATTATTTTCATTTCATGTAAGTTGATATAAAGTCCCATAAAGTCTCTTAAATTTGCATAATCTTTCACACCAAATCTTATAATGATTGTTTACAGTACCTAATATAAAGAAATTACCTATATTGTTCAGGGTGGGAATTGTCCTGCCAGTGCTTGTCCGTTACTATCAAATCATTATCTGTCCAAACTTACACTAGAAAAAGTGCTAATTTGAGGCTTTTATTTGATCAATACTTCAATAGAACTTTAAATTACCCATTTCACGCTCGAGTATGAATGTTACCAAGTACGGGTTTTCAGTTAATAACCAAGTTTGGCATGATTGATTGTAAACGAAGTGGTTAACATGACTTTATTATAAACAAGGTTACCAAGGGTGTTAGGGTATTTCACTGTCCATCTTATTCTTTTATCAAAAAATAGATATAACCTAATACTGCCATATGGATATTGAAAAAATTTTTTGAGAGAATTTGTCAAGATTATGAGGTTAACAGATTTTAAGAATTATACATGTACACATTGTTGCACATAAATTCATAATTATTTCTAAATTGATTAATTTATTACCATAATTATTTTATTTAGTATGCAATTTTTTCTAGATTTAACTAAACTAATTTTCATCACAAAAATTCTTGTTCTCCAGTCAGTATATTTTGACATTTTAAACTAATGCTACCTTCATACTTATAATTAATTGATTGAGCCTTCAAATGATTATGTTACGTTAGAGTATCAAAAGAATTCATTCATTCCAGATTGACTTAAATTTCATCTATACTTTTTCCATTAAAAAAAGAATTTTAAAAAAGATCAAGTCCAAGGTTTTAAATTTCTGCACAGAGTTGATATTTTTCATTTCCCGCTAAAACCCAGTTGTCATCAGTTTGCCATGTCTGAACACGATTTGATTTATTACAAACTGGGAAGAAAATATTTATTTGAAAGCCGTTCTCTTTTCTTTTGAACTGTTAACCTTGGGGCGCGATTTTATCTATCTGAATATAGGTATTCTTATACGTTGCTAAACTTTTCAAGTAGCGAAATAATCTAATGGGGCGTTATTGAAATTTTGCCGCAGTGGAATTTGCTGAGTGCATACTAGGTGGAAAAATGTACATTATCGATAATAATGACACAGTTTGTTTACTGAATGTTTTACTACTCTCTTAAGTGTTCGTATATTTGATTGTTCAAACATAGGACAATACAAGCTGATTATATTTTCGGAACATGAGAGTTTTCTTCGCGATGCTTGTTTTATACATGACCTCATGAATGGCGGAATGAATATTTTTAATGTACATGTACAAAGAGCTACAAAAATGTTGGATATTAAGCTAACTGAGCAGTAATTAGGGAAAAGGCAGAAATGAATTGCAAAGAAAAACATTCTTTGTTCCATGTGTGATATTTGGGAGGAAAAATAAAAATGGAATTTTGATTCAGGTCAAGTTAATGTAAATTGATGCAATTGTTTTGGATGGAATAGTATTTTATGATGATGGTTTAAGATAGTTTTGCAAACAGTAAAATGGCATACAGGATATACATGCCTTTACCGGACCCACTTCCAGCATTCTTAAAACCTGGTTTCAAGACAGAAAACAATATCCTACCTCCTGATTTAAAATGTGCAATACTGGAGTACAAAGCGTCATTGAATTCTGGGATTGAAGAAGACGAAGGTGTGTATAGTACAGCTCATTTCATTGGTCAATTCAGATTACAACAGAAAAGG
This sequence comes from Ruditapes philippinarum, assembly GCF_026571515.1. Taxonomy (NCBI): domain Eukaryota; kingdom Metazoa; phylum Mollusca; class Bivalvia; order Venerida; family Veneridae; genus Ruditapes; species Ruditapes philippinarum. The sequence goes on along the minus strand of NW_026857427.1, from coordinate 430,696 downwards.
TTTTTTGGAAGGTTTTTCTCAGAGAATGTAACAAAAATGTTAATTGTACTTTTATAGGGTTTAGAATAAAACAGAATAATATTTAATATGTCAAATGACAAAATTTTTACATTTGACTGCTCTAGGTTAATAAAATCATTAAATTGATCTGATTGGTAAAGAACAAAATTGAATTTTTGATATTTAACATAGATAAACTATTTGAAAATAAAGTATCAGTTAATTTTTAATAAGATCAAATAAATTCAGATAACAGTTTCTAGTTATGTAATTGCAATTGTGGTCAACACTCAAAGGGGGATTAAGCAGGTTGGGTGTAAATCGGTCATTAATTATGCATGAAGCATATGGTCCTGTTCTACCTTGTGTATTAATGGTAGCAGATGGTCTCATGGTGTCGCAATATTTGTACTATACTTTACATGTTGATTGTACATGTAGTTAATGTGGCAACATGAATATTTAATGAACCTTTAATGAAAGGATGGAACACTGCACACACAAACTGTTTCATTTCTGTAAAAATGTAATTTATAATGCATTTATTAAACAGCATTATGATATAGATTTTGTAAATAAGTAAGAAAAATCAAACGTTAATAATCACAATAAATTTATAAAACTGATGAAAACTGATACATCTTTTTAAAAGAAATATGCTTGTTCTATATTTAAACTCTAATATTAACTATTTTGCATTATTTATGGTACAAAGGTTAAATGTTATTTTAAAACTGACAAAATGTGTTTACATAAATATTTGATACATTTAACCAGCTATGGTTTAATACTTAGAATAAATACAGATTGTTCAAAATTACCCCCCACCCCTGAGAGAATACAAGGTTAATGAGAAATAATATTGATTTGTGGGTTTTTATGATGTATAATAATCGTGCATTGTTCGATTATGTAGCTCGGTTTAAATTATACCATATTGAATATCTAGTTTACGCATGGCCTCGTTGGGCGGGAACTTTGTAGAAATGAACATAAGACATCCATTATACTTGTGAAATTCAAGTGCTCTTTAGAAGATATTCAAAATTGGGCCTTATAATAATGATTGTGCATGCAAGAAAACCATTTTTGACTTTTTATTGAAGAGTCTTTTTTTGACTTTTTATTGAAGAGTCTTTTTTTTATACTTTTAAGTGATACATGATTTAAAAGAAACCCCTAGTAGCCAGAGATTTCTATTTGCATCTGCTGGAAAAGATTGACATAATATTTCATTTAAATGAATTATAAAAATTTGCACATGTATGATTATACTGAAATTTATCTATATATTATACATGTATAATATAAAGAATAGAAATATTGTGAAAATTTGAATTATTTTCAGAAATTTTTGTCATGATGCCAAAAGAATATTTCAGAAAGGAATTTGCTGATCTTAAGGATTTAACATTAAAATTCAAAATGTAAAGATAAACTAGGTCATGGTTTAAACACACATAAATTATATAGTAGCAAAATTTTGAAGAGTAAAATGACATTAAAAAAAAACACTTTGAAAATAATTCTATTTGGATTATTTATAATGTTTAAAATTTGAGGACTAAATAAGGAAATGAAACTTAAGATAATACTAAGACACAAAAAGAAATTTACATATTTATTTAATACAAGAATGTTTTCAAATACTACAAATGAATTAATTCTTTAGAAATTTCTCTCCAATTCCTGTTAATCAAAGTATATATTTTTAGTCGCAAAAAAAAATGTTTTTAGTCACAAAATTTAACTTCAGGTTAAACTTTATTTTTTTTATGCTTGAGCATTGGTGAAATTGGAACCATTCTAGGTAATTAACCATTACCCACTTTAGTCCTATCAGAAAGCATGGTCAGTGTAAGTAAGGCTCAAACCCATATTTCCTAGGTAAAGAGGCAAACAATAAAACTGCAAAGTCACTCCTCAGCATTTAAGATTGAGTTGTTAAGGGATTAAACTTGCAACACAGACTTAAAATGTTTTCACTGGACCACGTGCCTATTGTCATGTATTTTCATGTTCAATAAGATTATGTGTTGTATAATTTCAGACAAGCGCGGAATCGATGGCCGTCTCGCAAGCGCCCAGACGGCACTTATGCTCCAGGAGGAGACAATCCGTCGCAATGAACGTGAGAGGAAATCCATGGCTGACAAGATAAGCAGCCTGGAGCGCACTGTTGCCGGCAAGGAGTCTGAGCAGAGACAGACTCAGGTTTGAACTTATAACTCTCTGTGTGCATGGTCTAGCTGACTGTATGAGCACTGTTACCATTTGATTATAATTTTAGTGCAAAAATAATATCTGATAGAAATTTAATTCAATGTAGCCTACCTCAAATCTTTATTCAAACTGTTGACTCTCCCATTGCCTTAATGACATGGATGAAATTATAACTTACATCATGGCATAAAGTAAAGCATTATCTAAACTATCGTCTTAACATTTGCCTATATTATAGTCTGCATTACGTGAACATTAACTACATTTAATCTTCGATTACTCGGTTATTTCATAAATTATAATGAAGTTTTTGTGTATAATTTCAGGAGAGGATAGCTAAGATGAGACAACAAGAGGGCCGACTTGAAGACGAGAAGAAGAATCTCCGTAATGCCCTCGAGGAGGCAGACAACAGATGCACACGTCTTGAACTCGCCCGCCGCTCAGCCGAGGGTGAACTTCAGAGGATGAAACTCGCATTGAACGACAAAGATACTGAAAACCAGGTATATTTATACTAAAATTACACAATTTTCAATAATAATTACGTTGAAAGTTACATTTGGAACTTGTACTTGTATTTTGCAAATTATCACTAGAGGAAGGACATTGTCAGTATGATTTCAAAGCCTTCACAATGACATAAAATATTTGATACTTTCCATCATTCAGGTGTCAAGACCCATAAATCATCTTGCAACTTAAAAACATACAAAATGAATAATTTTTGTGATATCAACGCTTGATAAATTTCAAATTATTGATTCTTTATTTATGTACTCAGTTGATTTATTTAATGAATGATTTAAAAAATGCATCATTCAAATTTTACAAATTTTTTATACCAGCATCTCTCCGTTGGTATGATTAACAAAAAAACTTGAGCAATAAATTCAGGGTTGAGCAATAAATTCAGGGATGAAATTTAAAGTCATAGTTCATTGAAATAAAAAATTTCAACAATTATATTGTGTAAAGTTAAGTTCAAAAATTTAACTCATAGTTGAGTGGTCATTAACTTTTCAACTTATGTTTCAAATTGATTCAATATTATATGCTCATGCATATATAATGAGATGCATTATGAATATTTAAATGAGATATAGATCAATATGTAAATTAAATATAGTTATGAAAAAAAAAAGAATCTTGAAAAGAATTTCATGGCAAATAAAATGAAAACATAATCCATACTGAAATTAATTAGTATTCAACATGAGTTCAAGATATTTAAACCTATTCTATATGGTATAATGATATAGGTAAAATATGCAAAAGAAATCGCCACATGTATGTTTATTTATTCAATGCCCAATATTTACATGAATAACATTCTGATGAAAGAAATCTGTTGGAACCAAGATCTTAAAGATGAATGAAAAGATCATTGCAATTGGAAATATTACATAGCAATATGGCGATCATGCATAATTAACGTCGTGAATATTTAACAACGTCTTAAGAAGAGATGGAATCTGTCGAACTACTGGCATACCTTATGTTGTGTAGTTTATAGTGGAACGTTGATAGTATAAACCATAGGTCCTTTGTCTTAGGACCACATATTGTAAAACGGACAAAGATTGCGTTATGTGCGATAATTTGGATATATAATTGAATTTTTTTACCGTTACAAAGGGTGTGAATTGGTTGATGCTATTAGTGTGTAGTAATTGGGTGAATAAAAAATGAGGTGGCTAATATAGTATATTTGTTTTCATATTAAATAGGTGTTCTTTGTTATTTATAGTGTAGATGTAATACAGTTTTATTTAGTTATATCTGGTCTTAGTTAATCAGTTTTGATTCTGCCTGATTCTGGATATAGATAGCAACAATTTATGCAAAAAATAAAATTCTTGTAAGACAGGATTTATATTTGAAATTATACTTTGTTTTAATATCAGGAATGATTTAATAAGTGTGTTAACATTGGAAAAAAAAATTCTGATATTGGTTTGCTTTGGATATTTTGCCACAAATATTTCGAACACCATGGAGCCCCTATCAGTTGACACAAATATTGGCAATGATGGAAGTACACTGGTACCCAGCATTCATGGGTCACAGGGGTCACTCCTTATGTCAGTTGACAGGTCACAAAAGTCTGACAAAATGTATAGAAATGGACATAAGGAGTTAGCTGAGAAATTGCACAGGCATGTTTCAAACAATAGTTCAAATGCATCTTCAAAAATAGATAATTACAGTAGAAAAAGTAGTGATTTAGTTCAAAGGTCAGAAAGGGCTGAAAGTCATTCCTCCTTTGATATGCATAAGGAAGATCATAATTTTGATGTCTTGACTGGTATTGGAAGTAATTTAAGAAATGAGAAGTCAGAAAGAATAAGCAGGCATAATTCTATAAATAGCTATGAAAATAATTTGTCAAATACAAATAATTCTATAAACAGGTTTAGCAATGGTGTGTCTGGTACTGAAAAGGGAAAAAGTATAAGGGGAGATAATGCTTGCCTGAATGAAGAAATAAGAAGGGGAGGTAATGAAGAAACAAAGGGAGGTAATGGTCATTTGAATGACAAAACTGTTAAACGTAGTGGTTTCGTAGATAAACTTGATGCGGGAAAAGATTATAATGGCAAAGGGAATATTAGTCTAGGTTGGTCTTATGTAGTTTCTGAATCAGATAAAAATGTTGCTGAAATGACGAGAAATGTGGACTTGCAAAATAGGAATGGGAAAAAAGTAATTCATGAAAATTGCAGCTTTGGTTCTTGTATCCCTGAGATAGTCTGTGATGGTAATAGGGTTTCTTTAGACCGTGATCATGAGCATTGTCGTCTGGGTGTTTGTTTTGTAAGAGAAGCTTTAAAATATCAAGCATCCGTGGATACAGATCATATGATTCAGTATGGTCAGTCATATTCTAAAGGTGATGGAGATTTTAAGTTGGAAGGTAAAATAAGAAAAGAAAGTGAAATAAGAGATGAAAATATTGGGAAAACTGGGGAGAAAGACTTTCTGTTTCAATATTCTATGCCTGTTTCATGCTTTGACCAAGAGTATTTTGATCATGAATATTTGGAAGAGTATAATAGTAATAAGAAATCAAGAGATGAAACTAACATCAACCATTCACACCCTCTGTTTGATAGTTCTAATAAAAGAAATAATGCAAGTGACAAAAACAAAAAAAAATCAGGTGATCATCATCAAAGAAATCTTGATTCAATGGATAATCGTCGAAATGGTAACAAAAACCATGGCAAAGAGACTGGAAGTTTGAAAACTACAGGAAATGCTTATCTTACAAGAAGTTATAAAGGAAGCAGTAACGATAGGCCTGAGATAAACAGTCAGAGAAGTAATGGCTCGAGGTGCAGAAATGGACAAAGACCTAAATTAAAGCGGTCCGACTCAGAGAGCTCCAGAGAGTCTGCTTTTCGGGAATTTCGTCGAAATAACATTGTAGAAAACAAGCAAAACTTTGACTTGATACAGTGTATGAGGGATGGGATGAACTTTGCTGAGAATAAGAAATCAGATTATCATCGGACAAACTTAAATGGTAGTTACTTAGGATCTGATGGTATGAATTTTAATAATTTTCCCTCCAAAGAAAATGATACGTCTGCTGATAATGGATTTGACCCATACATGAGCTTACATGGAACAGGCAGAGAAAATAATGGTGTAAGAGGTGATTCACTTACCAAACAAGTTGCTAGGGATGAAAGGTCTTTTAAACATAACTTAACTTTTAATAAAATTGATTATGAATTGGACCAGATAAGAAATCGAGAAAACCAAGTTTTTGCAGTGACTGGCAATGTTGAAAACAGGGGAGATCATTCACAGTATTATAATGGTGCTAATAGATCTCAATCACATGCAGCTGAAAAAGATGGCCTTTTTAGAATGGCTGAAAATGAACTGTCTGCGTACTCATTTCAGCGTCCAAAGGGAAAATCTGACATAGAATATGGTCAGTTAGATGTGATGTTTAAACATGTTAAAAATGACCAGTTTCAAATGGTGCTAGTTGCTGATGAAATGAATAAAATAAGAAACAGACAACAAGAGATAAATACTAAAATAGATAGACCAGTTGTAAATGTCTCACAACAGAATAGAACCATTTATGATCGGGAAAGTAGAGTGGAAATGCTTGAACACAAAGAAATGGTAAGACAAACAAACAGAAATAATGATATGTCAACTTTAAAGCCATTGCTTTCACTACTTATAATGGGATGATGTGATCTTATATGGATGTTATGAATCAGTAATAACTCACATGTAAGACAGGATCAGTTATAAGACGGGGGTCTAATTTTTGTATTAAATTTGAAAACAGAAGCATTTTGCATGTAATTTACTTTGGCTCTTTTGTAAGGCTAATTAAAGTTTATCATAAGCTTCAATGATGATTGAATTAGGTATTAATTTTCGTATTTCTATGGTTCTTGGGATAGAAATTAAGAAGGTTTCAAAAACAGAGACAAAAGGTCAAGGTGTTTGATTTATATTGAAACAAATAGATCTATGGTTTGTTGAATATTTCAGATTGTTGGAAGCCACAGTACCTGTAGTTTGTCAGTATATACTCTTAGTTAAACATGTGTACATGTTTATCAAAGCAAATCAAAATAAAGTTTTTTTTTGTTTTTTTGCAATTTGGATTTCAGGATACATTTCAGCAAAATATTTATATCTTAAACTTTTTAGACCATATTTTGCTCTTCTCTATTTCAGGTTCTACAAGACCGTGTAGAGTCTCTGACAAAGAACATTCAGGATCTGGAAGGCAAGGCTCAATCCCTACAACTGACCATTGATAGGTTGAGCTCTGCCCTTGCTAGGACCGAGGAGGAGGAAAACACACAGAAAGAAAAGGTAAGTGAGTTAACTTATGACCAGAACATGTCTGCAAATTATTTATTGAAATAGCTTTACTCTACCTAATATTTGTGTAATGAACTGGTCCAGTTTTGAATTTGAAAGTGTCCATTTGTATCTTAAGGGATTTCATTTTCAAAATACTGAGATGTGAAATTGGGCAGCTGTCAGTATATATAAATCTGGTCAAACTGCATGCATATGAAGGGTTAGCTTTAAACTATGAGCATTAGCTTGTGGCGTTGTTTTCAAAAAATTGAAGAAAGTGAGAGAAATTTAAATGACTTAATGTAAAATTTCTTTGAATCCGTAATATCTAATTTATGTTGAGGTATCGATAATATTTGAATTTATATCATACTATTTTCTTGCATATTTAGGTTCACCAGCTGAACTCCAACTTGTCTGATAACCAGGCCAGCATTGCCGAGCTTGAGGAACGTTTGACTCACCTCCAGAGGGCGCTAACTAGCAGCGAACATGATCGTAGGATATTACAGGAACGTCTTGATACAACCAGGTATGTATTTTAAGTAATTTATATTTTCGACAGGTTTGTCTCATTGTAAAACAGTTGTAAAGTTATACCGGATTTTTATTGAACGTTCACATGATGCAATTCAAAAGCAATAATTGACTGTGAATATTTCTATAGATTACACGTAACTCCATGTTTTTACTTTGCAAGCAAGAATTTGAAAAACGAAATACCTAAACTGACCAGGACTGTGAACAACAGGTTTAACGGTACTAATGATGTTTTCTTTTCATGCATTATTACACCAAATCTGTGACAATACATGACATCTGAACTTTATCACAAATGGATAAAAATAATATACAAAACCGGGTAACATACTTACACAAGTGCCAGCAACATATGGCTGTATGCAATATAGCCTTGGCTTTATGGCTGGGGTCATTTATACAAACAACCGTTTATACAGGGCCATATTACCTGTCAAAAATCTTCAAAACTTATATTGTACACTTGTTTCATGATTTCAGACAAGCATTGAATGATGCCAAGAAACAGAACCACAATTTGATGGAACGTGTACAGAGCATGCAGAGCGAACTAAGTGAGGCCGAGGTAGCAAGATCCGAGCTTGATGGACAGATCAGACAGGGTCATACCGTAAGTTGTTAAGTTAATCTCTTAAATAAAGATCAGTCAAATATAAAGCAATTTACCATATTCTTTCTTCCTTTAACCTGTACCTGCTGAATTTGGATAATGGACTTGTCCAGATTTAGATTTGGATCTGTCCATTATATGTATAAGGGAGTTCAAGATCTAAATGCTGAAGTTGAGCAGCCAGTAATACAGAGTGTGATCTGACTGCACAGTTATACGTCAGACCACGGAGGCCGGCCTGGTTCTATACTAGTCTATACTAGTGGCATTAACAAATCATTATCTATTTTGGCATTTAGATGTATAGTGAAGACCTTGCAAAGGCACAGGGGCATCTATTGCCAAGTGGTTAAGGTCTTTAAACCACTTTCCCTCACCCTTGCCAGGGTCTTTGGATTCTATCATGTTAGGAAGCTTAATTGCAGGTGGTTCTGCTGGTGTGCTTATCTGTGCCAAAAATGATGTGCGTAAAGGCATCTGATGTCATCCTCCACCGGTAAAAGCTTGAAAGTTGCCACATGACATTCACAGTGTTTGTCACCTATATTCTCTGTATCATGTATATTTCTCAAGTGTGTATCATGTATTAAGTGTTTTGTATATTTTAGGTACTGCTACAGAGACAAGAGGCTGAGCAGGAGCTGTCCATGAGGATAGAGAAAATGCAGGCTGAGAGAACCAGCCTCCAGGAACGTGTACAAGGCCTCCAGCGTGCCCTCGCTACCCTCGAGACAGAAAAACGTGAAAATGAACGTGATCAAATTAGATTGGAGAAAGACAAATCTGCTCTACAGAAGACTCTTGACAAGGTCTGTCTTAATTTAATAGTTTATCAAGACCTTTATTTGCCTCATTAATTCATAAATATCTCATTTATACAAGGACAAGCTCTTAATTTTAGAAAAGTCAGCTTTTTAGAAGTATACAAAAGTAAGATTTTGGATGGTGTTAACTTTTAACGTTCACCAATGCATTTTTATTGATAAGAAAGAAACTATCTTTTGATATTAACCATTGTTAAGTAAAAAAATTTTAATAAAAAAAGGACAAATTATCCAAATGTACCCATTTTATGATATTATGTTAGTCATATGTATAAGTATATGTGATTGTGTAGGCCATATTTCAGAGCTCCAGATAATTTTTTTGGCCAAGGGGTTTTTACCCCTCAAAATTTAGAGAGGAGTAAAATGCAAATTCTGAAAAACTTAAGGGGTAAAATCTGTCAAAAAAGCATTTTGCATTTTTTATAAACAAATTAAACTTACTGTTTTTGTTTGTTTATTTTCTTTTTTTTAGAAAAACCTTTAAAAATAAAATACTGATTCAATGTGAAGCAATACAAAACTTGCCCTGTAAAGTTAGACTTCCAGAGTATACTGGAACTCAAGTTTAAGATACACAGCAAAATTATCAGGGCTTCCATAGTCAAAGACTTCAAAATCTCTGATATTGGAAGTCACATTATATTGGTAAAGAAGGAAAAGTATTAGATTTTTGGAAGTCACAAGCCAAAATGAAGGAGTAAATGACTCCCAAACTTCCACTATTGGAAGCCCTGAAATAAATATATTTTCTAGGAGTCAATATTTTTCTTTCTTTATTTCTGTTGGCATGTAGCTTATCATATGCTCCAGTTTGAACAATTATAGTTGAAATTAGAATTAAAGAAAAAAAAACAAGATTTTTTATCTTTCCTTAAAAAAAGTATTGGTCTGAGAGAAAATTGTCCGTAACTGTAGACTGGGTACGAAAATATTGAGTACAAAACTGCAGGTGAAAAACATGTTATTTTGTTTCAACAACAAAAGTGAAAGAAATTAAAATATATTTTTGTTTATATTGAGACATAAGCATGTCAATAGATGCCTAAACAAACTTAATACTATGTTAACTCCTACGATGATTATCTGGCAAAAATTTATATCAATAATTTCACAGGTTGATCTACGGGAGTTACACTCTTCTGTACTTCCTGCTACTTTCGTTTTTAACATGCGTTGTTGACAACAGAACTTTTAGTTTTCAATGCAATAAAATGGAAATATATTGTATTTTTATGCTCAAAACATCCTCTATCTGAATATCAAATGTTTACACTTCTATTCTTTTACGCTTAAATTTTGACATACAAGCGTATTTTCATTTTGTTGTGCGTAACTTTGACGCACAAATTTTGAAAGTGATGCGTATTTTAGATTTTCCATGCGTATTTTACGCTTATACACACGCTATCTGGAGCTCTGTATTTATAAGCACATGTGATTGTGTAGGCCATATCTTTGAGTACATGTGATACTGTAGGCCATATTTATAAGTATATGTGATTGTGTAGGCCATATGTATAAGTATATGTGATTGTGTAGGCCATATTTATAAGTATATGTGATTGTGTAGGCCATATGTATAAGTATATGTGATTGTGTAGGCCATATTTATAAGTATATGTGATTGTGTAGGCCATATCTATAAGCACATGTGATTGTGTAGACCATATTTATAAGCACATATGATTGTGTAGGTCATATAAGTATATGTTATTGTGTAGGTTGAACGTGAGAAAATGAGATCAGAGGAAATTGCCAGTAAGACTGTGATGGAGCGAACCAGTCTGGACCGCAGCCTGTGTAAGTTTGAGGAAGACAACGCTGACCTTGCAACCAAGGTTCAAAACCTACAGGCACAACTGGCAGAGGCAGAGCAACAACATGCTCAGAGGTAACAACTCTTTGTTTGTAATTAACACAAATATTTGTTTCCCAACCCTGTTTTCCCTAGAATGTTGATGCTCCCTTATAATTTCCTATATTCATTGATCAAATCAACTGCAAGTTAAAATTTTGCATTTGTATTTCTGAATGTTTGAAAGCTAAAACAGAAATCATGAGTAAAAAGTATATTAAAATATGACCAGATTTGGTGAAATGAAGGTTATATTATTTTGGGTAATGGATATATCCTTGTGTTATGGATATTGGTGATAGATATGTCTTAACTTAGGGAGTTTCCATTACCAAACCATAGAAGTTACCATCACCAAACCATACCCAAATAAATTGTCAACCTTACAAATGATAATTTAAACTTACATAATATTTTACCATGTAGTTTAGATATTTTCTTATTTTTACATACTACTTTTTGAAATTATTGAATAGAGTTGAGACAATTTTATTGCTAGATTTTTCTTTCATTTAATTATATAATAATTTATATATGAAAAAAGAAAAAGCGTTTATCATTCAGATTGTAAAATTATTGTAAATGGAAATGTTCTGGAATAAAGTACACATTTATATGGAAATGTTTTGGAAAAAAAAGTACATGTTTTTCGATGATGTATTAGTTTGATAAAATGTTGCTTATTTAAACAGTGTTGATGAAATTGAAAAGAAGCATTTTGCTAGGTATCAGTTTTGACCTTTGTGAACTGATTGTATCTGATATAGCAAATGTAAACCCTTAGTTATAGATGTAAAAAGTAATATACAATGTTGATTGTACATACTGGTAGAAAAAGTAAACTCATTTGTTAGAAACATTTATATAAGAATGACGGCAGCAAAGCAATTCATATGTAAAGATTTCTGTTTAATTGTTACCTCTATAGAAAAAATTTATATACTATAATATGCTATAATTCTTTCAATAAATTCAGTAAGCAAGCATCAGATGCCTTTAGTCACACAAGTGTTTTTTTTACATGATTTATTCATATCACAGTCCATTAGTTTCTTCTTTTTTCTTTTTTCAAATCTAAAAAAAAACAGACTGGTTTTAAAATAAGTTATATTTAGATTGGTTTTGAAAATTTAAGTACCATGGACTGGTTTTGAAAAAAATTCAATATATTGACTGGTTTTGAAATTTAGTAATATTTGGACTGGTATTGAAATTTAAAATAATATTTTGTCAGGTTTGACTATTTGAGTAATACAAGTACATGGATTGGTTTTGAAGTTTTGATAATATGCAAACTAGACAATTTTTTAGCAGTATGTAGTGTGGTTTTGGTTTTCTAAAAAGGGAAATAAAAAGCAAACTGGTTTGCATTTTTTTCTTGATGCGGGTGGGAATTAAAAATGAATATTCATATTGATGGAACTTTATTTAAAATCTCAAAACGTTGCTTATTGAAATGAGGTTCAATTAGGGTGATGGTTTTATTTAGGAATTGATTTGTGTATTTAAAAAGTTTTGAAAGTGTCACTTTTGAAATCATAATGGACTGGTATATGAATAAAATCAGCCTTAATGTTACTATAATATTGATTTTAGATTTTGGTGGGACCGTTTTGAGGAGGCCCAGGCGTTGATTCGCCAACTGTTAGGGTATAGAGGCTTGCCTAACATAATGAAATTGTGTTTTCTTTTTTACATGTGACATGTAGATACATTTAGATTTCTGGTATTTTAAAAGTGCTTTAAAAGTGTCTGTAGTATATCAAACAAGCTCATTTGTTCCCTAAATTTGAATATATTAGTTAGCGTGATATTTATTGGGTAACATTGTGTGTTGTGAGTATTTCTCTATAAAGAATGATTTGATGAAATGAGCTTGATTGAGTAATTCCTTTCTACATGGTAAGCCTCTACATGGATAGTAGAAGTGAGATTCTTTATCATTTATTTTACTTCTGTAAATAATTACAGAAAACATGACGTAAAAATTACACTGAAGTTGACCAGTTGACGTCTGGGCCTTACCATGTTTTACTTTTTGATTTTATTGTATTACATTACAAATTTATGCATTAACGTCTGGTGCTTTAATATGCAATATAACACAAAGCTTTCTAATTATAGTGAATAATGCCCCCATAAAAAAGTTACAACATATGAATAATGACAAAAGACTAGTTAGAAAATATGTTTGTCAGAAAAGAAAATCTGATTTGAGGCCAAATTGTTTTTTGATGGATTGCACACTGTGTTTGATGCATTTGAGAAGAATCAGGGGATGTCCCATGACCATTTCTTTTAAAGTTACCTAGTTAGTACAATAAATGATATTAAAACAGAGGTCAACCTGTAAAGATAAATGAACAAGAAAAATTCCTATGTTACATGATTTGTTTTTTTGTGTAGATATTCCCCCAGAGATGATAATTAAATAAAAAAAGATAATTTTTTCACAATGTTTAGTTTTGTTTGTGAAATGAAAAAGTTGTTATTATATATTATCAGAGAGAATGTTTTACAAGCAAAGTAAGTTTAAAATGCACAAAAATCAAGTTTGATACCAATTTCACAACTTAAAGTGAAATTTTCTATTGCAACATAAGGGCTGTGACTTTTATGAATGGGTACTTTACTTTAAGTAAGATAGTGTTTGTAACTTAGGGTTGTGGTAACAAACAATGTGAACATTATGCTGTGATTTCATTCTGTTTGTAAGGTATTGGAAGTTTATGAGTGATTTTGTGTGTATTTTAACCTGTGACTTAATTTTGAAACAAAACAAAATTATTCTTTTACTTTTGAAGAACTACTTCTATTGTAATTGTGTATGAGTTTTGGGTGTGTTTAGTTTTTGCTGGTTTGTTTTAATCACTATAAGAATATTAGGTCCATCTGAGAATATATTTTGTGTAAATTTGATATAAATTTAAGGATTAATATTTGATGGTTTTAATTCCATTATAATCTTAAAAATACCTATTCATTTACAAAGTTGATTATGCCTTGTATTGTTATCCTTGATGGAACATAATATTCAATATTTTCATATGAAATTATATGAAGGTAATTGATATACCTTACATTCGTTGCTGATATGTTAAAGATACAAGAAGGTATTACGTTGAATTTTTGTCAAGACTTACTTTCAAATGGTTGTATGGAAATGTTTAGGTCAGAATACTCTAGAATCTAAAGTAACAGGGTCACTGATTATATAAACATGAATATTACAGATTGATTGATCTAACAACACGCCACCGAGCCGAGACCGAGATGGAGACAGAACGTCTGCGCCAGGCACAGATGCAGGCCGAGCGTCTGCTCGACTCGAGAGAACGTGCTAACAGGCAGAAAGTTAAAGGAATGGAAGAAACAGTAAGATGATTTTGAGATCTTTTTTTTAATTTCTTTCTTTTTTCATCAGATTTTAAGCCATAGACAACTCTAAATGGTCATATGGTACTGTTTTCGCCTTTGGTATAAGAAAAAAGTTCAGAGTGCCTGGCAGTCACTGACTTTCTTTAAGGTCGCTCATTAGGCTCTTCAGGTGTAACAGTCAGAGGGCCCTGACTGGATTTGAACCCACAGATAGTGGTGCAAGTAATTTGAAGTAAAGAAACCTTAACCATTCAGCCGCTGAAACACTTGAAGCTTATGGACAACATTTTGTTGATCCTTGCCTCGCCTTTACCGTGATGAAAATTTTTTTAGTTTTATTACTTTCTGAAAACAAACCATGCTAAATTTATATAATAGACTGGCCCTTCTCATCATTTGAAATGAACCATTGTTATTTAAAATGAGTTTCAATGAAAAAGTATCAAATGTTGTAAGTCACCATCAATTGCATCAGTGTCCTATGCAGTCTGTTTTCATCTTCATATCTCCAAAGTTGATAATAGACAGGTCCAAATAAGAAGCTGGAAAAGTTTATGTAGCAGGTAAAGGGTTAAACTGGTAGCTAAGGAAAGTTGTTACCACTGCTTGTAGCATGTTCACGATTGTAATATATTGTTTTATCTATTCAGATTGCCACTTTGAAAGATCAGCTTGCGACGGAGATGCGCAAACGCCAGCAGTACATCCAGAGAAGTGCCCGCACTGGCGAGGAAATTGGCGAAATCCGTTCCATGTTAGATAACTCTCTTACAACTGTAGGGAGGGATCCTAGCCTAGATAGACAACTTCTAGAAATTGAAACACGTAAACTTGACGATTCTATAGATGGTCATGGATATCCACGTACCCCAACCCGCAGAAGATCGCCGTTACGTACGCCTCCAACTCGCCTCGCCCAGTCTCCATTAAGACGCACCGTTAGCCCAATGACCTCGCGTAAATACAAGAAGTAGTGCCTAATTTATTATAAAATTGACAATAACTGTGGACATGTTTAAAACTGCTGTAATTTTCTATTGAAGATATAAAAAAGAACAGTTTTGTGACATTTCTTGTCAGATATTGTTACCGTTTTAAGTGCAACTTTGATCATTACTGTGATTCGTTTTTTAATTACGTAGAAAGTTTAAATCAAATGCCATTCATCCGTGGATAAAGTGTTTACTAAGTCATAGGTTAAATAAAAATCAAAAGTGAATATACCATTAGATCAAATATATAATTTATTTACAATAGATAGGTATAATAAACAAATTTAATCAGGATTATAATTACTATACATTTGTATTATCTTTGTAACAAATCTTACACAATTAGGTTTTTCATTGCTGGTTGCCCTTTGTAAAAACGCACAAAGGTGATGAAATATTTAGAACACGTTATGATTTCTTTGACTATAAACTTAAAACTTGTTTAAGACTTTAGTACTTAAATGTTTGTTTATATATTTATTCACTACTATTTTCTAACAGACAAAGGGAGTGAACTGTGGGCTAGCAGCTAGTTTTTCGCCTCTTAAATAAGTCTGTGATTTTTTGTGTGTTTTTAGTAGGAGAAGCAATTTTAAATAATTGGCATAGATGCAATTTGTTGTTTTAAATATATTTACAAGCATATATGTGATAAGATGTTTTTCTTTTTGTTTTTGTTTTTTTGACGTTGCATTGATACACAAAAACTTTTAGGATTTTCTTTTAAACCCAAGATGACTTCTTATCTTATTATTATACCTGTAGCATTAAGTTTGAAGTATTGTCAGCTTAACAAGTATTTCTATTTTGATTTACGAAGCCTTACAAACACCAAAGTAAAATTAAGTTGTTATTTCTCCATGAAATATTTTTCGGCAAAACAATCTTTTTAGGGTCCAACATCGTTTTGGTGTCGGAAGCTGGTCCAGTAAAAGGACGTTACATTTTTTTGTGCTGTCTGTGATAAAAGTAACAATACTATCGCTTATGTAAAGTAGTTCTTGCATATTTATTTCGGTTTAATTTCAATATGTATGAATATGTATTATATATACTCAGAAAGATACGTTTTTTTCCCCCGGCTTTAGTATATTTGCTACAGTATAATATAGGATACAGTGTCAGTATTATATTAAGTATTTGTAAAAACTGTAACTTCCCCTGTGTGACATTGATCGCATCCCTTGCCATGCAATGATCGACAAAAATGTGACGATTATCAGTACGATAATTGTTTTAGATCCGACATTAATGGGTCTGATTATTCCGATATTGTATTATCTGGTATGTAGATAACATGTTACACAGTCGAGATACAGATTTTTTACAAGAACGCACATTATTCAAGATTTAATAATTATACCCACTGTGATATGGAGTTATTGTATAATCTTTGATTTCTAGCTTACGTTGTTTTTATTATTATTCAATTTATTATTTTTTGACTATTTTTGCGCTAGTGTGCACTGATTATTTTTTCAGTAATTGTTTAATACAGAAATGATGGTTTTTAGTAAAAATGTAAGGAGATGTACAACATTTAAAAGCAAGTATCTGATTGCTCGGTTTTAAAGAAAATTCATAAATTGACCAATTAAAAGTTACAGTTACAGAAATGGCTGAAACTTTTCAAATTTTGTCTTGCATAGCTAAAATGTGTAATTCTGAGTATTTCAGGCATTTTCTAAAACCAATATTTGTGTATTTTAATTAATTGCTGCAAAAAAAAAGAATAATCTATAGTAGATTTTTAGATATTTTGAGAGGCGATTCAAGCTTATACAGCTTCCATGCAATAAGAATATAGAATGTTGTTTTAGTAGTGGTCATTTGTTAATTCTGCTGATTTTATAGAAAGATCTAGAAATTCCGAGTTTTTGGGTCAGGCTACAGTATTGTATTAGGCAGCAAAGCATCCCATTGATCCAGACTTTGTCCATGTGCTTTTTATTATATATATTCATTCCATCTCACTGACTCAGATTTTTTCCTTCATGCTAATATTCCGTCCAAACCAAAATGGCTGCCATGTTGCAAAAGGGGAACAAATAGAAAGCAAATGTGATACACCTATTTCATGTATGTGTCTAAAATAAAAAGTGTGAACTTGGTAATTTGGTGTATATATATATTTGAACCATGATATGTTTTTGGAAGATAAAATATTTATTTTTTATACCGTGTATTGTAACTATGTTATAACTCTCATCATGTGCTGATTGAATGATTTCTAAAAATAGAATACCGAAATATGATTTTTATTGATTTTATGTCATTTTAAAAATGTACATGTATGTTGTGTTGTTTTTAGGTATTTGTATTGAATTTTTTTTTTTAGTCTGGCAGGGTTGGAAAATGTTTTTGTCGGTTGTTTTTCTTTAACCGAAAAAGAATTGTGTCCGAGGTGTTTGACTGCCTAGTCGAGAAAGACTGGCCACGAATTATAGAAAAATGTAGACGTGAATGTATATGTTATAATAAGCACTGTTGTTTTTTGTGGTATATCTAATACACATTTACTGATGTGGAAAATAACTTGATATGTAATTGCATATAGTTATATTTAATATAATTTGGAGATATTTTAAGTCCTAGATACAATGTAAATTATAAATCAATGTCAGATTCAAATTTTTGTGTGATATTTTACCAACATAAAACGATCAGGTCATGAAATATTTTCTACTATTTAACATAGCAATAAGTAAGTGATAAGTAATAACTGAACCATGTTTTATGAATGGATGTAAGAAAGGTGAAATCTACAGTAACCGCCTTATATGGAGGACATATTTTTGGAACATTTTATAGGTAATTTGTGTAGAGAGATAAAGTATTACCCCACCCTCATATTTACACAGCTTGTCGTGGTAGTTTGAAGCACAGGTTAAAATCTCTTCTAGTTTTTTTTCTTTTCTTATTCTTTTATCGTTTTTGTTCTTAGTATATTTCCCTTTTTTATTTTGTTTTGTCAGAGAATCTTCTTTTCTGGTCTGTTTATGGGCTTTGCATCATGGGACTTCTGTTTTCAGATGCTTTAATGTCTCTTTTTATAATTGTGATGTGTTTTTACTATATATTTTGAAAATTTTAATTATTTTTAGAAATACAAAAAAGTCATAGAAATCCGTCCCTTTTTGTATTAGTTTCTCTGTTAAAGTTATCTGTTAGTTTCTTTATTTATCAGTATGAGTTACACTATGTACTCTCTCACTTCAAACCAGGAATAAAGTGTGATTAATATAGAGTTCTTGTTGTTTTATTTATAATGAAAACGATATATTCTAGTAGAGATATTCCAGTAGTTTCGACATTCTTGACCTCTTGACCCGTTTAACCTATAAACCCTTGGCCCATATTATAAATCATTGGCCGGTGTTACAAATCCTTGTCCCGTATTATTTGTTCTTGTCCCTTACTATAAATCCTTGGCCCTATTATAAATCATTAGCCCGTGTTACAAATGATTGTCCTGTATTATAAATCATTGCCCCGTATTATTTATTCTTGTCCCGTATTTTAAATCCTTTGCCCATATTATAAATCTGATCTGCATTTATACTTTTATCGTTTTAAATCCTTGATCCGTATTTGTATACATTGCTTGCAATGTATACAAAGTTATAAGCTATATCTCAGAAAAGATACAGGTTTAATGCATTACCGAACAACATCCACTCCCGGATAAAAACCGCTATAGAAACTAGTTCTTCATTCTGCAGTAGCGGTACATTCCGACTACACATCATTAAAATAGTGTTTTGCAAAGTTGTTTAAATGCTTTGAAATTTGCAAATCGTTCATTTTCATGAAATAATAGACTCTACATTCCTTTAAAGAAAACAAAAAACTAACAGTTCATTGATAAAATCGTAGTTTATACCTACGCGTTAAACTTCGCATATACGCATGCGCTTGCTAGCATGAATGAATACATCGTAAATATAGTAAAGTCGTCAGCGCTTATGCTAAAACAATACAAAATAAGCTTTTTTTAAACCGCTAGTTTGTTGTGATTAAATGTCCGATTTTAAAATGTATTACACCAATAGAAAGCTTTGGATCTTAGCTTCATCACAATATAAACTTCAATACATCTCCAAAGTATTTAAATTAACTGTTAAACCTACCATATGTCAGACCATTTTACATGCGATTTATACAGTGAGATACGCAATGATAAGAATAGCCTGTCGTCTGCTAGTTCTAAAAGTGTATATCGGTGTATTATATAAAAGGGACGAAACATCTCAGGTAGATATTAAATCAAATAAAATTCCCGATTTACATTTATGCAATAAAATTGCCCTAAAATGTTTTACAAAATAAGTATGGAGCACCGTCACAAAATTTACCAGCGTATACCGGAAAATGTTTTTTTTTTCAAAAACTGGCAACTAGTATCGTGACTTCCAAAAATAGAAATTTCGTAAGCTATTCTTTTGAATACCTTTTTTACACATGATTTTCCTTTCACTTTTGTCTGGGATGTACTATAACGTATCGTATGTTCCAGCTTTTGTATGCCTTAGATTTTTGAAAAGAAATATGTTTCGAAATTCAGCGAAGATTGCCTGATTCAGTACGGGTAAAAATAAAGATTCGGCCGCTCGACCGTTCGACCCATTACAATTCGTCGAACTTGGGATATTGACGTATGGAGCTAAATATAGGTATATGTGGCAAGATTCGACGAGAAGAAATAATCATTTGAAACTGTAAATCAGTGTAAGCATTAAGAAATAAATACATTATGTTATTTTTATCTGCTTATATTAATTGCCGAAAAACACCAAAAAAATACCGAAAAACACTTAAAATACAAAGAAATATTAATTCAGCAATATAAACCATTTTTGATGGTTATTTGATGAAATTGGTTTTTGACGGTTATTTGATGAAATGGGTTCAATAATATCAGTTTTAAATCGATGATATATACAATTGGTATAATTCCAACAAAATAAGTTTTATCTACTTTTTTCTACCCTTTAAATGATTAAAATTTACTTTCTTTTTGCAACCAGTGTAAATTAGAGAATGATTCTATTCTGTATTAAATGCGATATGAAAGTGTTTTTCGGCAAAGTTACAGTCTAGAGTCAAAAAAAAAAAAACATGGAAAAGCCGGAAAACACATTTTTACGGGCATTAAAATAGTCGTAGTTAAAACAAGAGCCGCTATTTTTTTTCCAACCTTTTAAATGAATAACTATTACTTTCTTTTGTTACGAATGTAAAATGTCAGTGATGTTTATATTTTTATAAATACAGCATGAAAGTGTTTTTCGGCTACGTATCGGTCTAGCGTCAAAAAAATGGAAAAGCCCAAAATAAAAAAAAACACATTTTACTTGCGATGAAATGGACATTTCAAAAATAGAACTATTAAATAAAATTTTAACCGTCTAAATGAATGATTATAACATTATAATTTATGTGTAAGAAATGTAAAATATCAGTAATATTTTTGTAATAAACATTGTATGAAATTGTTTATCGGCTATGATACTGCCTAGCGTCAAAAAGATAGAAAAAAAAACAAACAAACAACACATTTTACTTGCAATAAAATACTATATATATTTTTTTAAAAATGCTGCTAAATACATTTTCAATCGTTTAAATGAATAACTATGACATAGAATTTATTACCTTTGTAAAATGTCAGTTATTTTTTGTAATATGTAGAGTATGAAAAAGTCAGTGGTGAAACTTATAGGTTGGCTAGCTCAGGGTGAGGTTAGCCTGGGTTCCAGTCTGTCGATTTTTTGTTATGTTTCTGTTTGGCAAAATCGACACTATCAAAACGACGAACGAATACGGAATATTAAGCGCATATGTTATGAACAAAAAAATGTTATGAATAAGCAAAAGCTATCAACGCCTGAATCCCAGGCTATGTGAGGTTTTAGATTGTTGAATGTCGGCCATCCATCTTATGTCAACTCTGGTCTGTCCACATTTAGCATCGTCGGATACCCACGGCCGAACCATTTACATTTATCAGTTAGGTATCAACCACGTGTATCCGATGCTGACATTACAGTTGTTAACAATCTGCTGGTCATTTAGTTTGTTAACACTCTACTGGTCAAACTTTTGTCCCAAATGTCACACAACATCGTAAGAATGAGTGTGACATGTTTTGCTCGAGTTTGAACATGGATCACCTTGGTTGAAAATCAGAAGTATGTCACAGTAGCCAAAAAATAGAAAAAAAATGTTTTAGCTCAATGGTTCATCTAAAGTTAAGAAGTTGGTAACACAACCTGATTATGGAAAAACCCTTGTTAACTTGCTGTCCAATATAAATGGATTTCTTGGAAAGGTTGTTCATGAAGACTATATGTAACAATTATTGAATAATGAAAATATTACAGTACATTTGAATTGTTGTGATTATAGATTTCATTTTTATTAATTAACGATAAAGTAATGCATTTGAAAATAAATGTGTAGAGATAAATACAACACACCAGAATATATTTATTAATGCATCAAAGTACAGTACATAGATGTACTGTAATTTGGTAATTAAGTCTTGTAGGATGATTCAATTAATTGACTTTGTATAGAGTTCAAACCAGATCATGTATTTTATCAGATAGCATCACTGGAAACTCAATATGACTGTTTCAATATTCTATACTGCAGTCCATTTAACGGGTGTTTCAAAAAATGATTTCTTTATTGCTCATCTATCAGCTTGTCCTAGCAATACACAGATGGAACATTACATCTTCCTTGACTCATAAATAACTTTTGAAAAAAAAGCCTTGGTGCATGTGAATCACTTGTTAGGGACATTGATCTTGGTCAGAAGATGATCCCTATTGTTTTCGAGGTCAGTAGGTTAAAATCAACATGGCTTTGATGTCAAAAATGGATTATATTATCAAGCAATGTATACTTCAGTACTTTCAGTGCTTTGATTTTATCTTTGGCCCATGACCCGTATTCTAAATCATTGACCCGTATGATTTTATTTATTATTGTCCCGTATCATAAATCGTTGACCGTAATTTTTATCCCTGGCCCATATAAGTCGTTGACCATTGGCCTGTATTGAGAATCCTTAGTCTGATACTCTGTGTGACGAACTTGTCATAGTTAGAATTATGTACAGTCCATGGCTAGATTGAAGGGTTTCACCAAAGTTTGAGCCGTCAATCTTGTATAATGAGGTCGTACTGGCGTGCATATTGAAAAGAAATTCTATTTAAAGTTTATAATCTAGACGTTTTTTGGAAAATTTTAATATTTTCAAGCAGGAAACAAAAACAACACAACCTGTCTGGTATTTATGATAATCATTTATTTTAACCAGTTGAAATCTTTACGAGTTTACTTTAAAACATTGCTGATAGTCGAAATAAGAAAACAATATCAATTTAAGGGGAGCGGTGGTTAAGGTGTCTGCCTCTCAACCAATCGGGTAACGACCACGTTTCTTCATATGACACCAGTACTGATGGGTTCCAAGAAGAGTACTCAAAAGTGATTAATATAAGTTGCAAGAACTTGTTTCACAAGATTAAATAAATGTTTTTAAACCAATATCAATTTAATAACTCGACAACTGGTAAAATGTTCACCAGTTGCGTTACGTGACAATTCCCAGCATGGCAAACTTTTCTCAACGTGTTAATACATAATGGTCAACAGAGATTGCGTCCCAATTTTAAAACGTTTAGTTTGAAACTTCCAATGCCGTTACAAGAGAAATGAAATACTTAGACCATCAAAGTGTTACAAATGCTACAACAAAAACTGCCATTGATTTATTTTTAACCCTTAGCCTGCTGGCGGCTTCCAAATATACCCATGTGACACGTGCAGAACAAACGGCACACACGTACAGCCAATATTTATCTTGAAATTTTCCCTATAATGACGAATGGTTTTGTCCAGATTCAAAGATGGGAGAAATCCATTATGTATAGCATAGTAAGGGTTAAACTCAAGTTTGACTATGCATTATGTCAAAGGTGATTTGTTTAATCTTACAGAAAGAAGAAAGTGACATATGAGTCTTTTTATTAAAACTTTTTTTTATAATGAAACACTTCAAAGATGAACAATCTAGAGTGGTGAATTTTTGCACAATCCAATAAATGTGCATTGAAAAGGATAAAACAAACGAAACCAATATCTGCAGATACAATACTAATTATTTGGCATCCATTTATTCGTTCACGGAGGACTGGCAAGCACATTATTTCCTAAATATCAACCTTCTGTAGTAAAAAGTGTTGCATGTCGAAACACGAGGTTATCTGATTTGTATGAGGGGGCATAAAAATATAAACACTTTTCATGACACCACAATATAAAACCCCAGAATATATAAATGAACCAATCTAAAAGTATCTAAATATGATTTTTTTACACATTTCTTGTTTTGTAATAAGTAAACCCCAGGAAAATGCAGCTGACAATTTTTTGACCCGGACAAACAGTGTATTAACTAGAGTGTGGGTAACTAATACCTGCACTCGTGTTTACGTTCTGTGCATGTTTGGGTGTAGAATTAACTCTTGGCATTTTTTTGATAGAAAGGTCTCCAAACTATGATACACATTCTATAATAATCTCACTTAATTATATTATATTTTCTGTGTATTTGAATGTTCTCATGATTGGCAATAAAGAATAATGTCGGAATATATATGGCAACATAAGAAAACATTCCCGTATATGTCATATCATGTTAGTTTATACATAACTTAGATCATTTCGCCCTTGTGATTGTAATCAATGGAAAGAATAGTCAGACGGTAAATACATGTACATTTATGGGTTGAAACCATAAATTGGGCGGATGTTGCTCTGCTGCACCACGTTTGTTGAATTTACATCCGGGTAAGTGTAAGGCGACCCCTGATTGACCACTTGTACTTGGTTGTACACATTTGGATTTGCACCGGAAGTTGGAAGGTTCTGTTGATTAAAAAAGAGATAAAAGAAATATAATAGAGTTAAGACGACGTTCATAAGATTAAGTAAAATACAGCATTTCGTGACGAAAATCTCTGCCTTGTTGTTGAGAATTATTTATAATTCGCCACAATATGGTTTTCTTTTGAATTTTCAAATATTAAGTCTAAATTTATAAAGTATAAGAAACCATATCAAGCAATAGAGATATATACCTGTATTGTCCCAGCTTTGATTCCACTTCTTTTCATGCAACAGAAACAACAAACCGCTAAACTAATGATCATAGCCAAACCAGCCACACCACCTATCACAATACCAACTATAGCAGCCGTGCCAAGGTCGCAGCCAGAGTCGTCACCGCACGAGTCATAGCCATTGCACGCGATGTCGCCATCTATACACCGGGAGTTTTTACAAACATGTCCATAGCTTGGACACGATCCTGAAAGAAGTTATCAAAAAAAAAGAAGATAAAACCAGTTCACCGTGTATATCCAGTAACGCAATGATGTGCAAAGTAACATAGATCTGTACAATTATATGGCCGAAACGATCAACACGGTTAGTGAATGAATCATTTTTTTATAGCTTATCAAAGTGAAAGAAAAGAATGATCGCATACGGCTGCTGAGACATCATTTAAAATATATCCCGCAAAGTGTTTGCTTTTGGGATATCGACTTTTGGAGCAATAAAGTTTTACATACGTCATAATGTGCTATCGGCGTGTCATAAAACACAAAACTACAACCAAACTAACCAAATAAATAAATAGATGAATAAATAAAAATAAAATAGAAAATAAAAAAGCGCAACAATTTCCTACCGTCACCGTAGCTTGTGATGATGATGGAAAATAAATTTGTTAAAGATTGTCTCCTTTTCGGGACGTACTTTATCCGGAAATGTTGCATGTCCACTGCGAAAACTCCGACAGGCTTATCAGTTCCGCATATGTTACCCTGTAATCCTGAATATTAAAGGTTTTATAATAAATAATTATGATAATTTTTGTAAATATATAAGGCATATTGTAATCTAGAATCATATAAAGTGATATTGTCGAAGTATTTTACATGTGGTTTGAAATCGTAATATTTTACGATACACATACTTATACATTTAATTACACCAAAGTGGAAATTAATAAATGGTGTTTATTAAATCAAATTAAACATTTTTTTTTAAATTACGCAAAGGGAAGTATATGGGTGGGACTGTGAGAGATTCTGTCAGATAAATAACGTATATTAAAGTATCTAAATATGATTTTTTTTCTACATGTCTTGTTTTTGTTATAAGTAAACCCCAGGAAAATGCACGAAAAAAATGATGAAATTCTGTTTCCAAGGATATCGCGTGCTCCTTTTATTTGAAAAAAAAAATCATTTAGATAAATTTATCACCCCAAAACTGAATGTATCTCCTCTAGGTCAACATCTCCTAGTAACAAGCAAATCCATGCCTTCCAAAGGGTATTGCTTTGAAGAGGTTATTTGAGCCCATGTCCCTTGTGCAAATTTGTGCAGCCTATCTTTTACGATTTCTCCGCAATAATCCAATCTCGGACATCTAGTCTAACGGTCATTTGTCTCTCATGGCTGATTAAGAAATCCGAAAGCACACTTTCACTTGGGAAAAAATTGATAATAATTGGTAACTGGTAACCCTACAGGAATTAGCAGGACACGGGTTAAACAGAGGACAAAACAAACATCACCTACCGGATACTCGTGTGATATTAGCATAGCCAGTATTGCTTTCGCCAATGTAAAATTCCAGATGACCATCGTCGCAATCCAGGTTAAGGTAATCAAAATAGAACATAAATTTAGGATATCTTGTAATCCAAGCTTCCAGGCTCATCTCACAAAAGCCCAGTCTGTCATACGGGTAGATGTCGCTTTTTGTATCATAGATGTTGTCATCCGAGAGGTCGAGCTTTGCCTGATAGATTGTTTCCCAGATGAAACTTAATTCATCATTGCAGAAGTTTTGCATGTGATCTGAAGCAAAAATTAAAGTACTAGTACGTCTTTGAAGATAAATGTTCCTCTCATCATAACAATATTGTATTTAGTCGTCTGCTTTTGTATACAATTTAAATGGTTAGCAAATTACTTAAAATAGCAATTTAACGTACTCTGAGAAAAAATGTGCACTATGTCATATGACGTATACACACTTTTCCAGTATTTTCGGAACGTGCTGAGAAAGAGGCTTTTTACGGTATTTTGTTTTATTGCAATTTTGAATTTTAAATCTCCTATCTTAATCACGACCAAGTATACAGTTTGCCAAGATTTTCAATGAAATTGTAAAGATTGTGAATTCCATTGAGTTTTTTTTATTTTTTTTTACAGAAATACCGCTATATGTTAAGGGTGAAATTTCATTTTCTTAACACCCTTGTTTAGTTTTGATACTCTAATCACGAACTTTCATTGTCCTCTAATTAATGTATACTGCAAATTTTTAATTTGGCCATGCATGTATTTCATCAGGACTATATACCTTGTTGCTAGCCATACATGTATACGTACCGCATATGTACCAGATTTGTTTTCAATCTTATTTGTATAATGATATAACTATAATTTATAACGTGACCTATAATTTATAAAGATAATTTTAATCTTGACTTGTGACATCTGAATAGAAGTTACCTATCTACAACAATTTTCGGTAACTCCATCATTATTAAAATAAGATTGCACCTTACAAGTTACATTTCGTAAAAAAATGTTATATTAATTTTGACATGGGCTTTTTGGCCTAAGGAATTGAATGATAAACTTGTCCTAAACACTTGTCATTTCGTATTTACGAAATGCTATTTATTTATGATATATTATTCTGTTTTTACGATACAGTACACATTTCGTAATGACGTTTTAACGAAAAAATTTACGGATGTCGCTAAGGGGACACCGTACATTGCTCAGTTACTATCAACTGTAATGTACACTTTGTTGAAACAAATCTCTTAGATGTATATGTAAATTTATATATTATGTAAATCATGTCCCACGATGCGTTATATATATACATTTTTTTCAAAATTTTGAATGTTTTAAAACAATGAAAAATAAAATTTTAGTTTGAAAACTACTTATAATCGTAAAAGATGTTATTTTTGCATTCAAACGAATAACTGATTTAACATCTTGAATGAAATAAATTCAACGCAGGTCTGACCGTACTTGTATTCAAATAGATGTAAATTCGTTCACATCATTTGATCAAACCTCATTCACCAGATACACCGGGTGTGATTTTTTTACACACCGGATGTGATTCTTTTACAAACCAACTGGCATTGGAATTTACCCTGGATATATCAGTTTAAATCATATATTGGAACAATATGATAACGTTAACATAATTTTACTTACATTCAGCGAGTACTCCTTTTACAGCGAACAATAAAATACAAATAGTTAATAATTTACACTTTTTTGCTTTTAACATATTAGTCTCCATCATCATTAACTCGTATACTCGTACAATCCCAATCTTAAATATTGACGTAAAGTTGATAATTAATCAACCTCAAATGTGTAAATACAAAGTCCTTATCTCAAATTCAATATTGCGAAATATATTTTAAGTACACGCAAACTTTTTTCTGCATTTTATTTACGTAACACACGGATAATTATTCCCTTAATTTTAAATTATTACATTAACTCTCTATATACAAGTACATGTATTCACAATACTAGGACAACATCCGTGTTATAAATTAAATCCGTACTAAGAATGAAAATTTTAAAATATTTATTCGCCACGTGATCTTTAGAAATTTGTGCCTTCTTAGTATTAAAAAAAAATCCTAAAATAATATAGATGAGCAACTTAACTGTTTTGTTATGTCGAAATCATTTGGACCGAACGCTAAAATTTGTATGTACATGTATACATGTAAAATGATTAATATAAGTTGCAAGAACTTGTTTCGCAATCGAGCTAGAATTAATATGTTTAAACTAACTATTCATTTATCACATATTCTTGAAACGAACAACAGTATATCTAATCATAGATGGCAGTATCAGTGTTTGGACACCCGACCCCTATCTGCCCCTGGGTCAAATACAAAACCACTGATAAAATTTTTAAAAAAATCACTATCAAAATTATAGTTATATAATATAACTATAATTATTATAACTACATGTATAATTTTGATAGTGGATTTTTTTATATATATTTAATTTTTACAGTGGTTTTGTATTTGGTACCTTATAGTAAGCCTTAGAGTTTTGAATTTTTTTTTCAGGGTTGTAGGGATCCAGGGGGCAAATAAGGGTGGGGTGTCCAAACACTGATACTGCCACCTATGTATCTAATCTCTTTATGTCCAAAATCATGTAGTATCTCTATTTTGTCCTGTATGCTCTCTCTACCTTGTATTCTTCACGTTGTAACTTTCGTATCTTATTACCGTATGTCAAACTTATACTTTTTCTTTAACATAAAAATATGTCTTTCAAAATTTGGTCTTGTTATTTGAATAAGAATTGGTTACTTTTTGCATAATTTAATTTCTAGCCAAATCAGGTTCCCATTTGATAACTTTCCA
The DNA here is from genome assembly GCF_026571515.1 of Ruditapes philippinarum. Lineage (NCBI taxonomy): Eukaryota > Metazoa > Mollusca > Bivalvia > Venerida > Veneridae > Ruditapes > Ruditapes philippinarum. The sequence goes on along the minus strand of NW_026857427.1, from coordinate 401,895 downwards.
ACTTAACGGATGTATAAAGACCAAATTTAGGTGTGTGTCTTTTTAGTCATTGGCGGCGGTTATCTAGGTAGTATCAAATGCCTTAAAGCTAGCTTGATATATTACCCCCACGACATAAAAATCAACGGGATTTGAACCCATTGCGATAATGATCGATCCATTTTGTGCCAATGGCATTAACTTATCATTCGGATAAGGCTACCCTTCAAATATATTATTACTTTTATAATATTGAACTATTTTGAAACAAATTATAAAATAGTAGAAACTTTGTTTGGAAATTGCAAAAACAAATTTATTTATCATTTCTCATTGCAATATTTAGAAATAACATAAATTAACATTTAGCTCCTGGTGCTGCCGGCAAGTCGTTGTTGTGGGCGAAATGAACCAAACCTGTAACATAAAATCAATAAATCAACATACAGATCAAATATCTAATATGTAATTACTGTATCAGTGGACATTTCCGCGTTTCTAAATTTTCGCGAAATCACAATTGCAAAAGTTTTAAGACATTTCAAGTTTGGAAATGTTCAAAGAAGAATTATTCTTACAGTGTTTGTGTCAAAACCTATCTTTCTTATAGTTTTCACAATTACACAAGAAAAATATTTTTTTATTCAAAAGATTAGGTGTTATGGCCATCTGTGATATACTGTTTTCAGTAATTTTAATACAACGTTTAATTTACAATTTTATTGCAACAAAAGAACATAAAACATAGTTTGTTGACTGCTTTCTTAATTCTAACGCTGTTTTTGTAAAGTGGGATTATGCAACTTTCAACAATCCAGCTGGAGGGTTTTCAGCGAATTAGACTATTTACAGTGTTGGAGCACAAAATTAAATGCCGTATTCCGGTACATCCCGGACGGGCTCGTGGATTATTAAATGCTTAAATCTCCCCTTTTCATCAGCTGAAATGCACTTTAAGACGGCTTACCTGCTAAACAAGCCTGGAAACCGGCATTGTAATCACATGCTACCTCATTCTTGACGTAATCATCTCTTCTGTCGTCATAGTTATCCCACTGGTCAGGTCCTCCAACTAAACCACCCTTGAGAATGTTCGGGTTTGGAGCGTCGCCTTGTGCACAATATCCAGGCTTACAGGAACTTTAAGAATAGAAAGAGCTTTGAATCAACAAATAAAAGCTGGTGTCATTTTTCATATATCTAGATTTTAGCGATTTATGAAAATGTTGTTGAATTCCGACTTTTGCATTTACACTCATCGACCCTCAGGTATATTACATGTAACATTATGCAAATAACAACAATTTCATTGCTATATATTTAGGCTTTTATAGGTCCTAATTAAAAGTAACAAATCCCATATTAAGTTTTTAAAACTCCTTATTAAGAGTTAGTTATATAGAACATAAAGATTTGGCCCCAGGACGCTTCCGTATCAAAACAACTTCTTAAACGTTTTCAGTTTGTTAGAGATTTTTGACCATGCGACCGCATACACGCATCGATGACACTTTGGAAGGAAATTGACCTTGCGACCACGTACACGCATCGAGGACACTTTGAAATGAAAGTGACCATGCGACCACAAACACGAATCAAGGGCACTTTGGAAGGATTGTGAAGATTGTCAATTGCTGTGCACACAGGGAATTGGAAAGATAATCACACATTTCAATCATCCAATATCCTAGAAGTATGATAATAAGTTCAGAATCCACGTTGGTAGAAATTAAATAAAGGAGCAAAAAAAAAATCGTAAAAAGCATTAAAATACAAAAGCAATAACAAACAACGACAAGAACAACAAAACTTTTGACATTTACACTTCTATCGAAACTAAAACAATTTGGTAGAACATTCATGGTATCTACTCGTGTTTTTTTTGCTCCGCGGGACGTCAGACGAAAATACGACAAAGCGGTCCCTCTGTGGTAATTGTATGTTTTCATCTAGCGCCCCGTGGAGCAGAGGTACATCAAAGTGTTCACACAGTCGCATTTAAGTGTTTCGTCTGGCGCCCAGCGGAATTAAAGGCGGAAGCACGAAATTACGACAAACTTGTCATTTTCGTTTTTTTTCTTTGGGGCCCAGCGGAGCAAAAATACAACATGGCACAAATCAGCCGCCATACTTTTCAGTTCACGTGTTACACTTATGGAATAACAGCGTTGCTAATCCGTAACATTTTTGATATTTGACACTGTCGTACCTTCCTCTATGATGCGGTCGTTTGGGATAGTTGCTTCCAAATCCAATTTCATAGCTTATATGAAGTTTGTTGTCTCCGAGAAGGTAGTTGATTTGTGACATGGCCCACTTTTTGTAAGCGTCAGGTTGGATTCCATATTTGGCCGCCATTGTGGCAACAAATGCAACGTTTCCTGCGATAAGACATGTTTAATTTGAGGGCTTTGTAAACGACATTCTAATTGGGCTCATAATGAGTGCATATTTAATTTCTTATTCTGACGTTAAAACATTATTTAATAGTTAATTGTGTACAAAAAGAGCAATTTGTTTCATTCAAATAATGTTACTTCTACATATTAAAGTATTCAGTGCTTTTCTTTTCAAATTTAGATTTGGTACAGCTTAATTTAACCATATTAAACTCTAAAAGTCTAGGGCCCCAGTAGCATTTTACAAAACTATATCATGAATATAATACCGGCATGTCTGTTAGGTCCCCACTGGTCACGCCAGGCCAATCCACATGGTGTGTTTTGTACGTTACCACCGGGTTTGAACGAGTTCACCAAACCTTCGATGTCTGTTTTGTATTTGCCATCTTTTGTAATACCATACAGTAATAACTACAAATAAAATTTTATGAATGGTTAAATTTGAGGACAGAAAGTCTTAAGAAATAATGGAGATTCCGAACCTTATATCAATCTTTTAAGAATATTCCCTCTGGAAAAAATAGAGTAATATGCGGAGACAAAGTCCAGGCATAACTCGAATCAACCGGTATATTGCAGAAACATCACGAATTATTGTATGCTTTATAGAGTTTTAAACATTTATATTCAAAGCTTAAATTCGGTTATAGGTCAATTACTATTTGACAATAGCGTAAACAACCTGTTTTTAAATGGTAATAACTACATTGAACAACCTGTGTTAGTTTGTTCATTCTCACCAAATACTTAATAGGTTCAATCACAACTGAAATAAATTGTTTAGCATTTTTTTTTACTTTTTAAGCTATATCGAACCCAGTACTCACAGCAGCGCCGACGTCGGCATCGTTCCAGTTAAAGCTCCAGGCTGTTCCAGATGGGTAAAATCCCTTAGCGTCATTCAGATATCCCTGGTCGTTTGTGGCTTTGTACAACAATGCCCCGGCAACAGCAAGTTCGTCGGCATCACCGGTGGACCTTTGAACAAAAGTTAAATTCTCAAGATTCATTTTTATATCCGTATATTTAATTTCTATGTAGATTGTTATTGAAAAGTATATATGTATATGTCTAAAATGAATAATTTTATCGTTTGAAATTATGGCGGTTCCTTCGGGTTGAAAGGAATGGGTTTTTTTGTGAGAGAAAATTTAACTTTTAACAATACCCATAAAAGTCCTTTGCTTGCGTGACACAGTCGGTGTACTTTCCCCTGTTGCTCTTTGCAAATGTATACAAACTCTTTGAAGCTCCCAAAAGCCTGTCAGCAAATCCAGTATCTAAAATGAATAAGAATACAAACTTAAAATAAGTTGAAAAAATAACCGAAGGAATACATATAAATGCTAGAGCGATAAGCTCTTTATGTAAGTTTTGAATTTTCAAAGGTAATGTATTTAAACAATCGATTAGACTTATTTTAACCTTTAATTTGTCTAACCTCCGCACATGTCCTTGAAAACCATATATCCGGCAGCCATTGCTGCGGCTGTATCTCCAGCTACGTCACTTCCGTGACACGAGGTCGTGACCTTGTAAGCTTGTCGTCCCATATGCATGTCTTCTGGTCGACCCCAGAACCCGTGGTCAGCATGACCATCTCCTACCTGTAAATAAAATAAAAGGAAAAACAAGTATTTGAATTGACAGGAGATAGCGACATAACACATATTTATATGATGGCTTTATTAACTGTTTCTTTTGATATTTGCTCTGACAGAAAAACCATTACGAAGAGCTTACCTGTACATAAAGCGTTTGCTGATTAGGAATCCAGCATTTCAGGAAATAATCTAGCGGTGTTCGGATCATATCACATGCCATGTCCTTCTGACCGGCGGCCACATATCCGTCCTTGAACTCTAGCATACTATATAACAGCACCCATGTTGACCATGACATTGGCAAATTGAATTTGACATGATCTCCAGCTGTTAAAAGCAAATAATATTTTAAAAGCTTGGAGTGACCATGTTTTTTTATGTGACAACTATAATCGAAATTATAACAAGAGCGATCATTTATCACATGTGTCGCCTCATGATGGCCAATTTCATGTTGGGACAAATTTTGTGACAGACGGACAGACAGACGGACAGTGCAAACAAGACTTAGTACTGATCATTCCTGTAAAGTTTGAATAAAATTCCACCAGTAGTTTATGAGGAGTAGTCCGGACAAGCTTTTGTGTATCTGGCAACACACAGAAAAAAACACCTTTTTATCAAAGGGCCATAACTCGGCTAAAATCATTCAACCGGAAAACCCGTGCAATATGCGCAAGGACTTGAGCTACAGATCAATCCTGTAAAGTTCCATTGAAATTGCATTAGTGGTATAAGAGAAGTAGTCCGGACAAACTTTAAAAATAAAAATTATTAAAGGGCCATAACTGTGACAGACGGACAGTGCACAACAAGACTTGGTACTGATCATTCCTGTAAAGTTGGGATAAAATTGCACCAGTAGTTTATGAGGAGTAGTCCGGACAAGCTTTTGTGTATCTTGCAACACACATAAAAAAACCACCTTTTTATCAAAGGGCATAACTCGGCTAAAAATCATTCAACCGGAAAACCCGTGCAATATGCGCAAGGACTTGAGCTACAGATCAATCCTGTAAAGTTTCATTGATATTGCATTAGTGGTATAAATGAAGAAGTCCGGACAAACTTTAAAAATAAAAATTATTAAAGGGCCATAACTCTGACAAAAAATCATTGAACCGGAAAATGCTGACAATATGCACAACTAGACTTGGTACTGATCATTCCTGTAAAGTTTGGATGGAATTGCACCAGTACTTTATGAGGAGTAGTCCGGACAAGTTTTGTGACGGACGGACGGACAGACAGACAGACGACGGAGAAGTGATCCCTATATGTCGCTTCTACTCCGTAGAGGCGACACAAAAATTGAATAGACATAAAAAATCCACCATTGATCCCATTAGTTAAGTAATCAAAACTCAGTGAATTTGATGCTGGAAGTATAGTCTGGCACAAAGTGTTTAAATATTACAGAAATAAGGGACTTCTCCAGTAATAAAAACTAACCGTCATACCATCCACCGCTAAGATCATGGCCGTCAGCTCCGTCATTGACAGCAGAGTCTCCACGCCATGGTATGGGATTGTTTGCCGGAAGTCTTCCAGATCTTTGAGCATCGTAAAACAAGATAGATAGTTTTAAGGCCTCGTTGTAGTCATACTTCATTGGAGAACCTAATCGAAATAAATTAAAAGCTGACATTTATGAATCTATATATAGATATAAATATACAATTATTTTAATAATCTTTTTAATTATTCTTCGGTAGGACATCATTTTTTGCATCTAAATCTAGTCTGGATTACCTGCCCTTTCATATGTATTCGGTAAGTTATTAGAAGAACGCTGGGGACCAGACTATATCTTTAACCTGTTCCAGACCCCTTTTCTTTTTATTTGTTAGAAATAAGTATAGACGTATGAAATAGATGATGATGAAATGTTTTATTGGAACAATACACTCCGGTAATTCAATTGCCTAAACATGACTTTCATTAGCCCTGCGAACAATGTTGACACTGACTGTCATGGGAAAACTCCGGACGACAATTTGAAGCCAGGCACTTCAAAGGTAATACGCTTATTAACCGGAATACTCGGCAACTATCTGTTTAAAATAATGACCAAACAAACGTCGGATGGGAATCTTTTTGTAGTTGCAGTAACTTTAAAAACATTATAACACTTGTATAAACAAGTTCTTACCACCACCGGCCACTGGTCCTGGTGTGGCATTACCACCTCCTGTACTACCACCTCCTGTTGATCCACCTCCAGTAGACCCACCTCCAGTACTACCACCAGCTCCAGTCTTACCACCTGATACATAATAAATACATATGTTTTCTCTTTTGTCATTCCAAAGGTTTAATTCAGATTCTGAAACTTTATGTTCTCTTGCTTCAGGACTCCTCATTCGTATTTGTATTATAAACAACACGACTAGTGCTGGCATTTTATTGAATACAAAGTCCAAAAACTTTTTTTTGTATGTTTGCTTCTTTTTATGTCACATAGATTAAAACCAAACCTTATAATAAATTCTATCTCTAGCAATCAAAGCAAGACTTTAAAATCAAAGCACAGAAGGCGCTGAATTTGTTTGGGTCTCAGAATGTCAGAAAGGTGGAGGTTGTGAGATTATAAACCAATTTGTTTTTGTCTGACGACCCAAACAAATAAAAATGAGGTTGGTAAAACATACAGTAAAAGGACCGATAACATATAACTAGACCAAGGTCACGTACCTTCTATATAATACATTCCATATGGTACCGCGTCCCCGTCTTGCCTAGCAACGAAATGACACGTCAGTGATGTTGTAGAATTCAACTCTGAAAATTCAGGGAGTGCCCTCAGAATGAATTCTCTACCTCCGTTTGTCTGGCTTTCTACTTCCAGTTTCCATACCTACACACCAGAGAGGAGTTTAGCATACAATGTATTTAAAAGATGCTTCCATACAATTTAAATTAATTACTTGTTTGGTTTACGTCACACAAACAAAGTAGAGGACATATGGCGATTTTTCAGGTTTATTGGTGGATGAAGACCTCAGGTGCCCCTCCGTGAATTATTTCAGGCACGAGCAGACACCTGAGTAGAACCACCGACGTTTCGTAAGCTAGCTTGATAGCTTTCTCACATGAAAGAATCCAAAGTCCCTGGCGGGATTTGAATCTACAGTGGTGAATGGCAAGTGGTTGGTTTGCAGTCCACGACCTTTCGCCCACTGGCCCCCGTAAATAGATTATTATTTATATTTATGAGGACCTTCCTTTTTTAAACATTGCAAACACATAGTATTCTGTGTGTCATAAGCAATCCATTGGTCACAAGTGATCTTTTATATTATATAAGTATATCATATAAGTATCGGTCGAAAAGTGACAAATACTTAAAAACAATTGAAGTCGAATATTTGTAATGTGAAAATATTTGATGAAATTAACATACGGTTAGTATTGTGTAATTGAAAAAAAAAGAAATCTCGCTAAATACCAAGGAAATACTCACTTCTAGCTTATTTACTGGATGATCAAACACTAAATGGGCTTTCCAGCCATGAGCCTCGCCTGATGCTACAAAGTCGCCCTCAAAACCTCCATACCAGTGATTAGTAATGGTAAGTTTGTCCATTGCGAGGGCACTGCCCACAAATAATATTCCTACTACAGCCCACATGGTCCTGTAAATATTCTATTTCATTAATCAGTTATACGGATTTAATGGTCATCTTGTTCATTGCGCAATTGCGAGGTCACTGCCTACAGATAATGTTTCTACTATATAACTAACATCCCGTCTTTTAAAAAAATAGAATCAATAAAGAACGTCCAAAACAACAAAATTAAAATGTTACAGGCTCGGTTTGATTGATCCTGTTCATGGACGGTACTGAAAAGTGCCAGTTACCGTACTTCCCCCCCCCCAGCACCGACTTAAGCACAATTCAACTTTTAGCATGGTAATGGTGGATTTTTGAATTAAAAAAGAGGTTATACAGTATTTTATTAGAGAATTTCACAAGTCGAGAATAACGGCTTTATTATTGTTTATTCATGGCATGAGACACACCATTGGGTGTATAATTCAGGGTGAAGTGTGTACCATTGTTTAACACTATGTTTATTCATCTAAGAAATAAAATATTTCATTGAAATGTCATATGATGTTTACGAGCGATAATGTGTCTAATAAACTCTAATAATAAGATAATGCAAACTAGATAAATCATTTTAAGTAGTGGATTTTGTTAAAAAAGATATTTCTTTTGCATAAAGTACGAATTAAAAGCACCACATAATACGTAAAGCATGTTGGTGTCTCCGCAGTCAAATTTCATTCTAGAATCATTACATTTCTAAATTCAAAACATACATCATCCTAGAAAAAATACAGCTTGCAGATCTGATCCTTGTTAAATAGCCAAACGTTTTAAAGTAACCACTTGTAGCTTAATACAATACAAAAGCATAATATAGATTTACTTATTAATATAACACAGAATTAGAAAAAAATCATTGTCTCTCCTCCTACCTTGCGCCAGTTGACTGTTCTAAAGTTTATCTGACTTTAATAGCGAGATCTAACTTGTTTTATCAAGGAATTGTTGAACTTAAAACTGATCCCCTAGATTTTGACTTCCTTATCGCTCTTGTAATAACTGTGACCTGCTCTAAAAGGAAGAAAACTGCCTACTAGTGTATGCGGTACAAAGATCATTACGTGTAAATCTGGTATATGATTCAGGTATCGGCTCTAATTTTATTATTAAAGACAGGTATGCACCAAGGATGCAATATATTTCCCTTACTCTTTAACCGATTTATAAACACATATTGATTGATTATATTTGTGAAAGTAATGGTTTTTTTTTTGGTTTTGTGTGTTTTCTGTTTCTTGCTTGGAGCGCACATCACTTACATATATCATTGATATAATTGCAACGTTGTCATATGACATTTTATATGTCAAAAAGCATGTTAAATAAACTTAGTAGATTTGTTGATGTAAGCGTGAACAGATCAAAAGACTATTTGTGTTGGGAGGTTATTTAAAGTTTTATCGTCATTAAGATATCAGCCAAATCAAAATTAAAAATCTATAAATTTATGATAGACTATGTTACAACGGCACAATCTGTAGTTGTTGCAAAAAATGCACAATAACCCGCCTCGAATGCGCCTTTATAATGAGACGGGCACATCAATTTTTGTTAATTCGTTTTAGCGGGCGTCTGTGGCCGAGTGGTTAAGGTCGTTGACTCCCACCACTGAAGACTCGAATCCTGCCAAGAACTTTGGATTCTTTCATGTGAGGAACCTATCCATCTCGCTTAGGGAACGTCGGTATTCCTCAACCAGTAAAGCTGGAAATCACCTTATGACTTCTACTGTGTGTGCGACGTAACACCCAACCCAAAAAGGACGTTTTTTTTTAAACTATAACCTTTTATGTATTAGTAAGAGCAGTTTCTCAGTGCATGAACTAAACGACTGAGAAAAAGGAAGTGAATATTTTAAAAGACTTTTATTATTTTTGCAGCGACAGTTTTCAAAGTTCAATTACATTCACATTGTATTTATGTGAACGGTGACTATTATTTATCTCTATAGGATGGCAAACTATGTCAACTCTGGTTATAAAACGACTTATCTTAAACTACGTATGATTAGTCCGCGACGAGGTTTTGTCCTTAGCGCTCAAGGTATTGCATTTTTGTATTTTCTTTCTAAAATTTTGTATGCACGTCTAAAATGTATTATGGCGCATTTTCTATGAAATAACTTAGTTCTTAGAAAAGCGGGAAAACCAAATGTCATATTATTTATTTAATTCGTATAAAAAAATGGTAATAACGGATGCGAGATATTAATCATTTTGTTTGGTGGGATGAACACAAAGTAATTAGATGTGCGACTCCTGACAGATCCGTTCTGGCTTTGGAGCGGAACGGGAACTATTGTGTTATATATCGTCTGAGCTTACAGATATATTTTACTTTATTATAAATTTTCCACTTTAACAGGATGTTGATATTGGCTCTGCTAGTAGGTGTTGTGGCTGCGAACCCGGTGACAATTACCAACCACTGGTACGGTGGGTTCGAGGGAGACTTCACTGTAACTGGCGAAGCTCATAACTGGAAGGTCCATTTGAAATTTAGCCATCCAGTTGACAAGGTCGAGGTGAGTGACTTTTGATTGAAATAACATTTAATAAAAAAAACTTATACGTTGTACATATATATGCATGTACTTACGCATTTTTATTTACATATATTATTATAGTTTAATAGTTTAATTCAGCAACTTTTATAGAACACTGTTTATTAGGCATTTATTGGAAAATAATTAATCACTAAATTCTAAAAAAAAAATGGTGCTTATTATAAAGCCATGGTGGAGCAACTTTGCAGTTTTTGGAGCACACGAGGGACATTCTCTTTGATTACTTACAGTAAAATTAATTTTCTTCGACAACGTGGTACTTATTCTTATAATGGACATTTTCTGATTTTTGTATAGAAGGAATTAAATGAGTGCCAGCTTCAAATTCTTATGTTTTGTTGTTGTTGTTGTTGTTTTGTTTTGCTTTCTTTACTTATAATTGAATTAATTTCGTCTATAACATGATTTGTTTTTCATTTTGATGTTTACATTTACCTTGGTGAAACACATATGAGCCGCGTCACGACAAAACCAACATAATGCGTTTGCGACCAGCATGGATCCAGACCAGCCTGCGCATCCGCGCAGTTTGATCAGGATCTATGCTGTTCGCTATCAGTTTCTCTACTTGTAATAGAGTTTGTAAGCGAACAGCATGGATCCTGATCAGACTGCGTAGATGCGCAGGCTGGTCTGGATCCATGCTGGTCGCAAACGCATTACGTTGGTTTTGTCGTGACGCGGCTCAATTTTTTTATATACATGTAAATAGGATATATCACTTAGTAGGACTATGAGAAATTATGTTGACACGATCGACCGACGCATGACTGTATCCTGTTTACATTAAAATATAACAACAACAACATCAATAAATACCGCAGTATAGGAAAGACATACACCTCGTTAATTTTTTAGAAATGCTTAACACAAATAAACCTTTTCGTCGTTGCATCACGGGTGATTGTAGAAGACCAAAATTTTCTGGACCTTCGGGATCATTGATTCAAATACATTTATGTATTGAAGATTGAATACTGGTTAAGCCGGTGCTAGACGGGAAGACTCCATAACAGATTCAGCCAATCAAGTCGAATTTCCTTAGGACTTTGTTTATGCTCTGGATTACTCGCCTTGCAGATATATTGGAAAAATCTTTTAATATCAGAAAATGTATTGATTTTTTATTATTATTTAACATAATATAGGTATGGAAGTTTGCTGTTGAAGGTCGAGTAAATGGTGGCAAGGAATTCATTCTTCGGGCCCTTCCTGCTTTCGCTAATTTAGCGGCCGGAGCTTCTCTCAAATGTCATTTTGTTGCAAGGCAAAGTGGCGATCAAGTTCCCGCCACATCATATTATTTGGAAGGTATGCACATCGTCCATTTTGATGTTAAAATTAAAAACTAAAACTAAAAAAAGAATATTTTACCAAATACGAAAACCACCAAAACTTTATCTTAGGTATACAATTTAGTTTCAAAAAGCCAAAACCATTTACAGAATTATATCAGCCTTGTAGAAAAAATAAATAATTTGAACATGGTTTATTTTAAATATTATATGGACATATGAATATAACGGTAAATACAAAAGGTACAAATGTTAAAAAAAGGAACACACCAAAAGCTCATTTCACTCTTCTATTAGATTTTGTGATGTTATAAATACTTCACAGCTTATACTAAAAAGTCTAGATTAAAATAAATTTTAGAAATATAACTTGACTTATATTGATAAGGACATATATAATACACAAGTATATTTGTGCTCCATTTTTGAACTATGTGAATGACTACAAATAAACATTAAGGGTTCATGTTTAATTAATCGTTACCTTAGATAACCTTATCATTTGACATCGTTTTAACATGGAGATTCATTTCTATCACAAGGGGGCAGCGGTGTCGGCGGTACAAGTACAGGAGGCGGCGGCACGAGCACGGGCACAGGGACCGGTACTCAAACTTCCGGCGGGGGTATGATAATTGTGCTATTTATTTGTACTTACATTAATGTAAACATGAATGAAACGTGTTCATATATGAATCAACTTTGTTGGGAACAGGATAAGTGACACTCACACATATAAATAAATTTCAATTTTCTATTTTACTTCAAATATTCTTGTATTATACATGTATATGTTTTTTCTTTTAGATTTTTTAAAAACTGTTATATAATAATACCAAAGTCATGGATAGGTGCTGTCGTGATTTTTCATTTTGCAAAAGAGAAATATTAAACTATAAGTAATCATATAATAAAGCCACTCACCGAAGGATCGTAGGTTTGACACGACAATAATACTGGTAACTTCAAGAAAAGTGGACTCGAATTTGATTTGTATGAGTCAAGCTTACATTAATATGTTCAAACTAGATCAAATTTGAAAAAAAATATTGAAAATAAATCAATATATAGACATAGTTATAAACCTAATTTTATCTATATAATATTTAGGATCCGGAGGTTCAAAGAACTACAAAGAAGCCCTGAAACTGTCCATCTTGTTTTACGATGCTCAAAGGTCCGGCAGACTGCCCGCTAATAACCCAATACCATGGCGTGGAGATTCCGCCGTAAATGACGGCGCCGACGGCCATGACCTCAGCGGGGGCTGGTATGACGGTAAGCTTTTGAACGATGTTTTATGCTGATCTTATGAATGATTCCATGAATTATAAGCACAATGGTTGGTTAAAGCGACCTTCAGCTTTTATTTTCTGTTAAAAAAAACAATTCTGTGTTGTTTCAAACTAAGTATTTCATTAATTTTATCTTGGGGAAAAGTGCATTATATCATTAAAAGCCCTCACGAGAACTATTTATATGTAATGTTCGTTTCTTAAAAAAGAAGATCGGGAAACGAAACGCCGCTTCACTCATTTAAGCATAGAGGGCGGTACGGTAGATAAGAGGTATCAATTAAGGGATACCTTATTGTTTATTTTCCACCTTAATTCTTTTGATTTGACAAAATGTGAAATTATTTATTCAAAAATAACATATTCAACATATCAACCTCATTGAATTTAATCAAAACATATAATATCATAGATCTTGTTTTCTTTTTATATCCTATCATGTTATTTTGAAGATGCATGCATATTTTACTCGCAAGTAAAATTATTTGTTTCTATAGCTATATTGTGATGACAATATCATTTTTGTCGGTGTTGTTAATATCTGTAAAATGTTAAATGATAAGTATAGACAAAAATCAAATATACTTCAATAACATTAATTTAGTAAATTTACAATGGTATAAAATTGTATCGTCAAGGTACAAAACTAATTGCATGTAAGTATATCATTAATTTGATTTTTTAACTTACTTCAGCTGGAGATCACGTAAAATTTAACTTACCAATGGCTTGGTCAACATGGGTGCTGTTATACAGTATGTTAGAGTTCAAGGACGGATATGTGTCCGCCGGGCAGAAGGACATGGCATGTGATATGATCCGAACACCGCTAGATTATTTCCTGAAATGTTGGATTCCCGACCAACAGACACTTTATGTTCAGGTGTGTTACATACATGATAACAGAATTGAGCATCTTTTTTAAAGAAAAGGTTAACTCAAAACTTAGTGTCTCGTGAAAACAAAATGAACAAACACGGAAAAATTAGTACAATGAAAGTGGTCCATGTATATAATTTTTATGGTAAAATAATAATATCATTTACGCGGCGAATCGTGATTTTAAATAAAATAATTCAGATTACTTTATGCGAACCTATTTTTTGGCATAAAGTTATATGCTTTAATATAGAATAATATAATAGAGTATATTGTTTATTGTGTAGCAAAAAAAAAACAAACATGCTGTCATTTTCTAATTTGATAAGAGATATTTAGTAAAATTTGCATAATAATAAAATTATTCAGTTACATAAACATGTTAATATTCAGGTAGGAGATGGTCATGCTGACCACGGGTTCTGGGGTCGACCAGAAGACATGCATATGGGACGCCCTGCTTACAAGGTCACGACCTCGTGTCACGGAAGTGACGTAGCTGGAGATACCGCCGCAGCAATGGCGGCCGGATATATGGTATTCAAGGACATATGCGGAGGTAAAAAATATGTTTATACATTATTGTAAAATGGCCTGATTATCCGTCATAGAGATGGTGTAATTAGGAAAAAGTCATCTTCAGTTTTAGGAATAGTAATGCAGGGAAGGAATACAAAATTTATGGCTGGGATGAAATACAAAATTTATGTTATTTACGTTCTGGACTTCCGGCAATTTTTCGTTTTACAAAATAAAATTGAAATCGCTTTTAGCATAAGTTGTCTTGAAAAATAAATATTTTTCAGTGTTTCAACAGTCCTACCTAAAAAACAACTTTTAACGGTCACTTATAAATGCCCTAGTTGAGCAAAACAGTGAAACCCAATGTCATTACAGTAGAGGATACATTGATATGTAAGCAATTATTTGTTCATATGTTGTAGATACTGGACTTGCTAATAGACTACTCACAGCTTCAAAGAGTTTGTACACTTTTGCTAAAAACAACCGAGGAAAATACACTGACTGTGTGACACAAGCAAAGGATTTCTACGGGTAATAAGATAATTCTTAATGGCACTGTACTCACTAAGTTGCTACTTCACGGCACAATATGCATCATAAATAAATATCATTTTCTTTATAATGGATGTTGAGCAAGTAGCTTGCTTATCATACAAAGAAATTAGCGTTGAATGTAAAACAATGTGTATTGAAAGTAACAAAACGTTAACAAAGTGGTAATTTGACTTCCATACAATCTACCAAATCACTTAAAATTTTATTAATGACCAAAACGCAACAGAAGCAAAAAATGGTTTATAAAAATCATAAAAGTAAAAAGATTTTGAGAAAGTAAGATAATAGCATAGTTTGAGCGCAATGATCCTTTTACTATCTTGCTACGTTGCTATTCAGTCTCAAATCTACATACACTGTATTTATTTTTCGAAACTTTAAACAAAAACGTAAAAATATCAGCGGCATTATCATAGAAAAAGCTTTATTGCCTGAAAGTTTGCTTATAAAGCCCAATTGAAAAAGAAAATAACGATAAGAGCTGTTAAGAAAAAGCTTTTACTTGTCATAAATAATGTAATATGTCAAAAACAACTTAAGTGTCAAAACAAATGAGGATTGAGTAAGAATCGAATTCAAAATGTTTGCACATAATATGATTGATTTTAGAATAACAAGTCTAATCTTTTCTCTCAATCATTTGATTGTTTGTTCAAAGGTCCACCGGTGATGCTGATGAGCTTGCCGTTGCCGGGGCAATGTTGTACAAAGCCACAAACGACCAGGGATATCTGAATGACGCTAAGGGATTTTACCCTGCTGGAACAGCCTGGAGCTTTAACTGGAACGATGCCAACGTCGGCGCTGCTGTGAGTACTGGGTTCGATTTTATTTGACAGTTTCAGGCAATCTGCCACAAAAATAAAACAATAAGATCTTTTAAGAATATATAATACTTGAATCCGTTAAATCTATAATAAATTAATGAACTACACCAACACGACCCTGTTAAGACCTTGTTTATCTTTGATCTTTTTTATTTATACGAATTTGTATAGAAACATGTATTTAAATATATTCTTACATGTCCTAAGGTCTCAATTTACTTTTGTTGAGAAAAGGACCAGCAGTCTTTCCAACTATCAGTCCAATCTATAAATGTCACAGACTGGTAGTCAGTTAATTTGTTTCAGATTCTATATACAATAATGACAACAACAATTACAAATTAATATTTAGATTGGGTTATATGTATTCAGTGTCATGTAGTTTACTTTCATAACCAGTGTTGTCCATTTCGATTTCAGCTTCTGCTATATGGCATTACCAAAGATGGCAAATATAAGACCGACATTGAAGGTCTGGTCAACTCTTTTAGACCAGGTGGTAACGTACAAAAGACACCGTGTGGACTAGCCTGGCGTGACCAGTGGGGACCTAACAGACATGCCGGTATATATAAGTACTAATTCAGTATCCAGTAGTGTCCCCCTTCTAAGACGTTCAGGTGTATGATTGCGGGTATTTGTGGTAAAGTCTAACGTAGATTGTCGACTGTATTGTTAAAAAATGTTGTTTTTCCGATGTTTTCAATGAAATATCTAGTTGATTTTCTTTCCGGAAAGATAATATGTTATACAGACTGTTTTTATTTAAATGAAATAAAAGTAGGTGACATCAAATTATATGTATAGCATGTGATCTTCAGGAATGCAATGGAAAATAAAGTAATACAGCTCAAGAGCACATCCATTCATGAGTCTAGCTTATTAAACGCTCAGTATAACGCGTTCATGCATGTTTTTTATTCTAAAATATTTAATTTTATTATCATATTTTTGTTTTAAATCGCTATCAGGAAGACGTCAGCATAACAGCAACTACGTATATCCAGATGATTATGACAACGATTTTAGGCGCATACATTATAGCAACTATATCAAAATATATATCCAGATGATTTTGACAGATATGTTACAAGACAACCTTAATTTTACTTACCTTTGCAACATGTCTCAATAATACACCATTATTTTAATTATCTCCTTTCCAGGAAACGTTGCATTTGTTGCCACATTGGCGGCCAAATATGGAATCCAACCAGACGTTTACAAAAAGTGGGCCCTGTCACAAATCAACTACCTTCTCGGAGACAACAAACTTCATCTAAGCTATGAAATTGGATACGGAAGTAACTACCCTAAACGACCCCATCACAGAGGAAGGTAAGCTTCGATCCAATCTTTAAAATCTTCGGAACACCTCGACAATTATCCATACAAACATTATCGAAGTTTGTCAGCAAGGGCCAAAAAGTTATAGTTGTATCGAAATTGTTGTCAAAAATTGTAAATATAGATCAGTACATTTCTGTCATTTATCATTATTAACCTTAAACAAATATTTCTGCACTTTCGAGAGCACAGCCTGTTGTACAAGTTGTTTTCAAAGCTCTTTATATTCTTAAAGTTCCTGTAAGCCTGGATATTGTGCACAAGGTGACGCTCCAAACCCGAACATTCTAAATGGTGGTTTAGTTGGAGGACCTGACCAGTGGGATAATTATGACGACAGGAGAGATGATTACGTCAAGAATGAGGTAGCATGTGATTACAATGCTGGTTTCCAGGCTTGTTTAGCAGGTAAGATTTGATAATACACGTTATGTAGTAAATGTAACATGACCACCGCCATTTGAAAACATCCACGTTTTTTAATATATATTATTTCTCGAGCTTTTTGACGAGCTTTGTCGAATTGGGGCGTGAAAGGTACATGTAGTACAGGTAGCTTGAAAATACCATGACGCCCATTAACAGATAAAATTTGAAACATTTTCACCGATGAACAACAGCCGTTATTTTTTTTCTCAGCTGCTGATGCTGTTTCTATTTTGGCGGGAAAGCTAATATTCTAAAAACTAAGCGGTTGTCCTTTTTTCGCAAGTAAATGTTGATTGTAATTAACGTCGTTATTTTATTTTCTATGTAACTTCGTCAGATGTTCTGACCAACACTTTTATCATTACAGGTCTCGTTCATTTCCAACATACTAACAGTCTACCCGCTGCACCGGCTCCAAAATGTTAGAGCAGTTTCTTAAATATAATGTAGTAATATTATATTACATAATATATTATATACATCTGAATAAACAAGTATAAATAGCAAACTGTTACTTCCCTTTCGTTACAAGTTTTAGTCAGAAAAAATAACGTACGTTTTATTTCGGGTTTTTCAAGTTTAGGGCAATGTCTTGTTTGAAATATTGTATCCCTGCTACTTCTAGTGGAAACAAAGACCATACTATCTGGTACAATTACTGCTACATAATATTGTATATAGCTAGCTAGTCATGGTTAAATTACTAGCTCTAATAATTCTTACAATCAGCCTACCTTACAAACGAATTTTTGTCAAACATAACTGTACACTCTTCAAAATGTAGTCAGATTGCCTTACAACGGATCTAAATTAATTTGGACATAGGGTATAACAAAATAACAAACGCACATGTACAATCGCTATTCTATATTTAGCTGAATGCTGAACATTCAGTCCATTCAAAATAAATTAATTTTCGGTGTACATTTCGCTACAATTATTTTAGTAAATGATGGAGATCGCGTGGCATCTAACACTTGCGAGCTGGAGATGGAGGTAGGTTTCCATTTTGTGCAAATTGCAAGAAACCTGAAATAGTTTCAATTACAGAGACAATTAAACGAGTTTTTGTATTGCTAAAATGAGAAAATAATAATTGCCCCAATGCCGCATGTAATCGTATAATGATCTAGTCGTGCAATGCATGATTCGATTGTATTTTATTTATTCAGTTATTATAAGATACAACTAAGCTATTTGTATTTTCTTGGTACTTACATTATGCAGATGAAATAAAAATAGAAACACTGTGGATTTATACTACACATTTACGAGTTACTTTTAAGCAACCTTACAGTACAAAATTCAGATGCATTTCAGTGGTCTAAAGTTATCATAAACGCAGGATAGCAAATTCTATTTAAAGCATTTGCGAAAAGAAAAAAGCCTGCTTAGTGCCTATTTCACAGTATTCATGCTGTTCTTAACTTGTCTAAAGCTGAAAGGAATGAAAACGGAAAAAAATGCAGATTTTAAAAAGACTGCTTACTGAGATTCATTGACATAATTATGACCAAAGGGGTACGGCTCATTGAATGTTCACAAAATATGTATTTGATGGTAGAAAACATTTATCCTAAGTCAGAAATGAATTCTAAGTACATTCCCATTACACTATATACTAATATATAGACAAGGGTAACAACTCCCATAAGAAGGTGTCTATGCCCAATCAGGGTTTTTGCCTCGCAGTTTTTTACACGATACAGCATAAATAAAAATGAATTAGCAACTTGTAGTCGAATGATTTATCTATCGAACCAATGTAAAACTTTTCTTATATCTCTTATACTTAACGAGTACTGGCCGTCAAAGTAACAAAAAACTGTTCATTTTCGCGAGGTCGACATCGATCGTGGCTACGCAGGAAACACAAAGTTACACGACTGTTGCAATCGTTGGAGATAATATCACAAGCATTTATCATGCTGGGCAATTGAAAATACATAAAAGTAATCAAAATATACCAATAACCTAAAATGACAATGAAATGATTTATTTCCCGAAAATATACCCGTAAATTTCCGAAAAAAAAAACGACCAATCAGATGACGGTTGTTTATATTCGTCAAGATGGCGGTGTTTTATAGAAATTTCAACGGGAAAATATTTTGAAGCCGCAGGTGAGTTTATATCACATTGTCATTATAGGTTATTGGTATATTTTGATTACTTTTATGTATTTTCAATTGCCCAGCATGATAAATGCTTGTGATATTATCTCCAACGATTGCAACAGTCGTGTAACTTTGTGTTTCCTGCGTAGCCACGATCGATGTCGACCTCGCGAAAATGAACAGTTTTTTGTTACTTTGACGGCCAGTACTCGTTAAGTATAAGAGATATAAGAAAAGTTTTACATTGGTTCGATAGATAAATCATTCGACTACAAATTGCATAATTCATTTTTATTTATGCTGTATCGTGTAAAAAACTGCGAGGCAAAAACCCTGATTGGACATAGACACCTTCTTATGGGAGTTGTTACCCTTGTCTATATATTAGTATATAGTGTAATGGGAATGTACTTAGAATTCATTTCTGACTTAGGATAAATGTTTTCTACCATCAAATACATATTTTGTGAACATTCAATGAGCCGTACCCCTTTGATTATGATATGCCAAGGGAGTTAATCGATTCGTGTGTCAAGTGGAGACAACTGTTGACTTACCTGCTAAGACCGACTGAAAACCAGCGTTATTATCACACGCTATCTCGTTTTGAACATAGTTATCCCTCCTGTCATCAAAGTTATCCCACTGACCAGGTCCTCCAATTAATCCGCCTTTCAGGATATTTGGGTTTGTATCGTTTCCGCTCGCGCATGCGCCGTTGATAGAACAGGAACTTGAAAATGTAATGATTAGAAATAATATAATAAATTCTTAAATGGTAAACAAGTGACGGTTTGACATGATACTATGTAAAAGATACTGTATTTATTATGAAAAAACAAACAACATATAACAAATAAAATGTTGCAACCCATTTAATTGTATACATGCAAATGACATTATGATGTAATTACGATACGAGTACTGCAATGTCACTAAGATAGATTTCATTACATCATGTTCAATTCTTATGTCTGTTTAATGCTTATTCTAATAAAATGCAAATACAATCTTTTTGTCATAAAACCATATAATTAAACCGCCTTTATAGTATAGATAAAGAGTGGTCAAACATTACCTCCCTCTATGGTGGGGTCTTTTAGGAAAGTTATTTCCGAATCCGATCTCATAACTTATGTTTAATTTGTTGTCACCAAGAAAATAGTTAATCTGTGATAGAGCCCACTTCTTAAATGTCTCGGACTGAATTCCGTATTTCGCTGCCAGCGTTGCTACAAACGCTACATTTCCTGAAAGTGACACATTGTATTCTGTTTAAAAGACGAAATCCATTTGTTTAAGGTTGGTGGTCGATGGTAACATAGGTCATTAGTCTTGTATAAAATCTGTTCTTTTTTATGTGAATTTATGAAATTTAATCAAACTACTGTATTATAATATTTTGTAAATAGGACCCATATGTTCAAACAATATTACCACGTTTCTTTCGTAAGTTCTATTGCAAATGGAATTATAAAATGCTCTTACGATTCCTTCGAATGGCAGTCGATTTTATTTTTTACAGCAGTAATTAAAATAAATTAAATAAATACCAGCGTGCCCATTAGGACTCCACTGGTCTCTCCAGGCCAGTCCACACGGGGTAATTGGTACATCTCCACCCGGTTGAAACGAGTGCACAAGACTTTTAATATCCGTTTTATATCGAACGTCTTTTGTTATGTTATACAACAACAACTATAAAAGAAAAAAAAAAACAACTTATTTTGAGATTGTAAACTAAATAAGAATATTTGATTTTGTATGTATATATGTGTTTTACGACGGTTCAATAGAAATATTTGAAATACCCGACTGAATTTCAAAAAATTTCTTCATCGATTTAAAAAACCGGAAACCGTTAAATTCAAACATATGTCGCTTAAGGTCCACAGTTACTAAAAGTAATATATTTCATTTAAAAATGGTAGCTTTTATAGAAAATCTATATTGAAAATATTCTGATAAATGTTATTCACAATACAATTTTATATAAGATATACCTGTATATTGTTTTTGTTTGTTTTGGGTTTTACGTCACATCATAACGCGACGTTCCAGCTTTACTGGTGGAGGAAGACATCAGGTGCCCTTCTGTGCATTATTTCAGGCACGAACGGGCACCTGAGTAGAACCACCGACGTTCCGACATGTATATTAAGATATAGTATTGTGATTGCATGTTACCTTGTAAAAGAATTATTCATTCGATGATATTATCAACCAAGCTTCCAGGTTACACTCACTGACTATTCTAAGATGTTTGAGTGCAAATCCCTTATTCCAACATAAATTGAGCCTGCTTATGGATGACACTGGAAATTTCTAGTTATCGTTCACGCCCGCTTGCACCGGCTGTAGCAGAACACAACATTTAAACATGAAAATAGTGATATTTTGAATTTAGAAACATCCGCTGATGTTTTCAAACGGCGGATATCATGGAATCTTCAATGTAACACATTCGTGCCATTCCATGAAAAGCGGTGTATGGTCCCCAAGTAAAAGAATGCGTGTACCCTAAACGAGGAAACAACTCTAGTCCTAAAATAATCAAGACTTAAATCAGTATATTTGGAATAACGCCTACTTACAGCAGCGCCAGCGTTAGCATCATTCCAGCTGAAAGTCCACGCTTTATCTGCTGGATAAAAGCCTTTGGCATCATCTAGGTAGGATTGTTTATTCGTGGCAATATACAGCCATGCACCGGCAACCGCCAAATCATCCACTTCGCTGGTGGATCTAGATTTAAGGAATATTTTTATATTAATGTCAAGAAAGAGACAACAAAGAAAGCTGTTTTTAGAAATGTCTCTTCTTATTTGTTTTGAATCTTAATTACATGTCAATGCTAAAAACCATATATTACGCTCTTGAAAATTACAGAAGCACCGCATAAATACAAGGTAAAATTGTGTCATTTTTATGAAATTATGTTACTATTGAATCTTTTTTAATTCAAACATTTTTTTAAATTCAAACATTTGTCGAAAAACTGACGGAAATAAAAAAGAATCTGTTTTCGATGAAAGTGTTCATATTTTATAAATTGCTCGTATTGTCTTGTAAATGACCCCAAAAAAGGTATGATAATTCAAACTTATGCTTATGTAAGACATGGAAAGTTTATATATAAATTGAATAATTAGAAAGTCAAAATACTCATAGAAATCCTTTGCTTGTATCACACAGTCTGAGTAAATCCCTCTATTGTTCTTGGCAAATTCGTATAAACTCTTTGATGCGTTTAGAAGTTTGTCAGAAAATCTTGTATCTTCAAATAAATAAATAAATACTTGTAAGTAAAATAGTGCCTGAACTGTAGTTATCCGTTAAACATAGTGTAATGATAACATTAATAAATCTGCGTATTCCTAAATTAACTCATCTACAGTTCATAATGCGCTTTTTAATGTTTACCTGCGCACATGTCTTTGAATACGAGATATCCGGCCGCCATTGCTGCGGCGGTGTCACCAGCTACGTCACTTCCGGGACACGAGGTTGTGACTTTGTAGACGGGACGATTCATTTTCATGTCTTCTGGTCTACCCCAGTAGCCGTGATCGGTATGACCATCTCCTACCTTATAAATAATTTCATTTTCTATTCAGATAACCGAACTATTAATAGTTGACTCTTCTTTTTTCTTCGCAAGAAAATAACTGACGCTCATTGTATTCGTCTCTTTACAGACAAAAGACATTCTGCTCTATGAAAGTCAAAGTTATAATTTTACAATCTCAAATGTTTTATATGGAAAGTACATCCCCGAATTAGAACTGTAATATTTTAGATTTTGTTCAATGGTCAATCAAAACATGTAATAAAATGTAATTTGTGTTGTGTTTTAACAGTATTCTTCAGCTTTCCCTGATCATATAACTTGCTCGAATTCATTTAGCGGCATCACCTGAACATAAAGTGTCTGTTGATCGGGAATCCAACATTTTAGGAAGTATTCTAGCGGAATTCGGATCATATCACATGCCATGTCCTTCTGACCGGCGGACACATATCCGTCCTTGAACTCTAGCATACCATACAATAACACCCATGTTGACCAAGCCATTGGCAGACCAAATTTTACATGGTCTCCACCTATTGAAACGGTTAAAATAGAAACATATATGTTAATGTTACTTGAGAGCAAACGGGTGGTCATCTTACTACATACAAACTGTATTAAATTTATGTAATTTAGTCTAAAGCCATAAAATAAAAATACTTTTGTATTAACATTGAGTTCATAGAAACTGTAATTACACAAAGCTTTCAGTTTTGAAATTGTGAACATGTTGTGTATTCAAGAAATATTATAAACAAATATACCGTCATACCACCCTCCGCTCAGGTCATGGCCGTCTGCACCGTCACTTAGAGCGGAATCTCCACGCCATGGTATCGGGTTGTATGGAGGAAGTCTTCCAGATCTTTGAGCATCATAAAACAGGATGGACAATCTGAGGGCTTCCTTATAATCGTACTTCATTTTTGAAACTGTATGTTAAGAAAATGAAACGGAGCATATGAAATAGTCGCAAAACAACTTTGATTTTGAATTTACAATGCTTATTGATAGTAACAATACCTTGGACACGAAATGAGATTTGAGCTAAATTAATTTGCTTACAAATCAAACAAGTATTCAATAGCAATTTTATTTGTAAACCTGGCGTTCAACATTATGGCAATACTGCCAGTTATTGTTTCACAATTACAATCAAACGAACCTGGAGACGTTGTGCTAGTTGTCGAGGTGGGTGGTCTAGTGGTTGTGGTAGTTTTCTGGGTTGTTGTTGTAGTTGTTGTTTTGTCACTCTTTTTACCTAAAATTATACGTGTATAAATAATGTACATTAAGATAGTTCTAATCTTAAGAATATGTGTTTACTCTATGACTGAACAGATTGATTTTATGTTTGTGCGTTCTCACGTTCATGACTTCTTTTAGAGTGGCGACTACAAAAATGGAATTTTGGCACCAGCATAAAAAAAAGCATTCGTGAGATACAATAATAAATTGGTATCGTTTGCTCTAAGACATGCGACGGCAATTAATAAAGGGTTTTACACACTTGCAAGGCTTGAAAAATCAAAATATTTCAACAAACAGAGAGCCATTTTAAAAGAAATGTCACTGTACGAGGGTTCTGTATCGCCATATCATCGCATCTCTAATTAACACTGACTTTTCTGAACAATTCAGGGGTAAACAGGAACTGTTTTTAAACGTTTGCAGGTTGCGAACAATTTCACCTTAGACATTTTTTTTATTTTAGAAACGGTGACACATGCGCAGGAAACGTTTTCTTGTCTTATTTACCATCAACTGTATACGTTACATACGGTACTTGATCACCATTCTGTCGGACAACAAAAAGAAACGTCAAGGAAGAACCGGCAGCTAGATTTGAGAAATCCGTTAGAGGACGCAGGGTGAACTCTGTTCCATCACTATTTCTTCCTTCCACTGATAACTTATATACCTGTTGTAAGTGATATATTTTTCAAACATTTCATTGACAAAGAACTATGATACATTTAAAATATGTAATACCTATTGATATCTTTCTTTAATTAGATTGTGATGAAAAATTAAAACTTATCTGAACCGTTCTCGAGCTCTAAGAACTGGAGCCACGTGAGGAAACATGGCCGTGACATCAGTGATACTCGAACTCAGGATCGCAGGCAATTATAATAACTTCTTCCATCATAAAACAGTGAACGAGACCAAGTGAATTGGAATTTAAAACAATTAAAACTATTAATATGTGTACAAATTTACTGAAATAATGAGAAAGAAAACATTTCTTCTATTTCATTGAATTCTTAATTTGCCAGGATAACTTTATCTTTTTCGTATTTACATGATTATATATATATACAATGCATTGGCTATTGTAATTATAAGCGTATATGCTTGTTTTCTTTCCTTTTTTTGTCAAACCCCTTTTCTGGAGACCAAGAAATAGAATTTAAGGTCAATTCTTCATGGGTATCTTAACCAGTATTTGACCTAGTGTGGATTAAAGAAAATAAAGACTTTCACCTCTACAGATATTAATTGACGCATTGGACATCCGGTATGAGAATCTGGTTATTGTACAATAACAATACTTTTCTGAAAATGTTTCTGCGCTTTTTGCGCTGCGATTCCGAGATGTGACTATCTTTATTTACCTCTACATTATTAACAGGTCGGTCAAACTTGAGATGTACTCTCCAGTCGTGTAGCTCCCCATGAACAGTGATGTCTCCCTTGAACCCGCCATTCCAACTCTGCGTCACACTTGCTCGATTATCGGCGAGAGCACCGCCAAAAAGAACAACACACAAGATGATGTACATCATAGCGTTACTAAAAGAAATTATGAGAAGTTGTCTGTTATATAAAAAAGGTCTTCTTTTTCAAGTTATTAATGTTATCAGCATTGCCTTCTTTTCATATATTAAAACTAATTGTTGAATTAACTTAAATGGATTTATTGTTAAGATAATCACACGTAGTCATCTCTCATTCGTCATCTGTCGGTATTTGAGAATAATATTTAATATGACGTATCACCGATTTCTTTGCTATAAAGTAGCAAGGCGGCCAATTAAACCCGGTAGTTTAAATCATATTTCACCTGCTTCCTTTCAATATTTTTGGCGCAAGTAATTCGGCCAATGTCTGAGCGAAATGTGCAGTAATAAAAATTAAAACAATAAATATTTATAGGCGTTAGTGTTCTTATTAATTTTGTTGCCTTCACAAGGGTAGCCACTTCGCCTTTCTAACGTATGATCTTTAAAAGCAAACACTTTCCTCTTTGCAGTCGTCTGTGTTTATTCATCTTTTTCAGTTTGTTTGAATATGATGGTGCCTGAAAGCATTGGTCGTTTCGGCGTTCCTTTGCACCAGGGATTTATACAGTAAAATCGAATGCCCGAGTTGCAAATTAAATGAATACACAAACGCTCTAAGAAAGTAGCTATTGAATGATTTAGGTTATTCTTTACATTTCTACTGACAAAACAGATTATCGCATGGTTTGGAACTTTTCCTTTGTTCTTACTAACCCATTATACTCAATACACTTCCATGAGCATTTAAAAACTGTATTGATATATAGCAGTACAGTTTTTCATTGATTCATATGGGAAAAAAACTCGACGTTGACTTTTTTTCGTACCTTGTATATATCAGTGTAGTTTTATTTTCATAGAGGCTTCAATGGGGCAGTGGTAACGAACATTCCCAGTAGCAAAAAAATGGAATCAATAAAATAAAACAAGTACAAATGTTGCTGCAATGCAGCAATTGAGAAGCTCCGCGCAAAAAATGCGCTCATTACAGATACCTTACCATATTATTCCTACGCACAGGTCATGTTATATTCAGATTAAGTACTATTGTAGATTTTTTCCGAATGTTTTGTAAACCATTTTTTGCATAATTATACTTATCTTATGCACTGTCAATAATTAAAAATAGTGGAAAGATATTAAATACAAAAAAATGCTGTCACTGATGCCTACCTGGTAAGGAAAGTAATTCCATTGAATACAAACAAGACTTACAATACTTGTAAATGTTATGTGACATGACTGTACTGTGTTCTGTTTGTGTCACTACTGTAGTCAGTAACATAAGATGATAAAATATCAAAGACTGTTTTTATTATTATAATTGTAACAAATATACAAATAGTAACAAAAGGGACATGTATTTTTTCATGTCAAATAAAAAAAAATGGTTTCTTTCAATACTGAAAGTAGAACACACTCTGGAATGAAAAAATAGGATGAATTTCAAAAAGACCAAATTCAGGATTTTTTGTTTGTTACATACGCGCTACATGGTGATACGGTATCTATCAATATAATAGAAGACTGTTACCTGAATTTTAGGCAGGTATGAGGAAATTCACTAACATCATGTTCGTGCGAGTCAAAGATGTAAAAGCTATTTGACATTTTGACATTGGTGATATATATAAAAAACTATTGTAAATTGATTTATTGGGAGATCAATATACTTTTTTGTTGAATTGCTTTAAAACCATTCATAAAAACATTACACTTCATGTTTAACTGCAGATCAAAGATTCTGTTATCAATGATGCTATCTATCTAAAGCCTATGCTTAATGAGGGTCCATCCGCTCGTAAGGCCATAAATGCAGCTTTCGCTGTCGAGTACGGACCCCGGACATGCCACCAGTCATACCCTTAAAGAGTCAAAGTGGTATGCAATACCAATGACGCCAATGAAATGTAACAGTATATAATAAAGTTTAATTTTTTCAATACAACCAATATATCAACATGTTATTATTAAACATTTAATTTCATAAATATTAATTAAGAATAATTATCAAAAGCAAAAGCCTGTGGGCGCGGAGCAATAAATAAACAAATACAATGAAAAATATAAACAAAGATAATTAATGAAATGAAATTTACTCTCATTTAATCAAAAGGTACATCCGCTGAATGAATTATTTCCACGGAAAAAAAATCCTTTAATCTTGAATCATTATTGGTAACAGTCTACAATCCGCCTCTAACATTAGATGTCTTTTGTATATATTTTTGTTTTTGCGGCAGCGAAAACAACTTGAAAAAAACTGCCTTATCATAAATAACTAATGTAGCTAACGATTTATTTATTTATTTGTGCAAAAAAGAAAACATTATGCCATTGCCATAAAACAGTTATACATTGTAGTATATGAAACTCGTTAGTTACAAAGATATAACACTGGCTGGGCGACATCTCGGGATGTCTTCCTTGATTTCGCCCTAGCCAGTGTTATATCCTCGTAACTAACTCGTTTCATATGTTATAACTATCACTTATTTTTTTACGGGTAAGAAAAAGAAAAAGCATACCTTGATTTCAACAACCAGTCGGTTAATATTTATATGTCTATTACTACATAACGTTCCACTGACCTAGTTAAAGATAAGACCAATTTATCAAAATAAGACGTTACATTTGGTGATTAAATTTTAGATAACATACATATCTGCGAAAGCCCAGGAGAGGCATTTATTATTTAAAATATATTACTTATTATTTATCATTTATTATTTTATTTGTTTCTAAATACTTATTGTCCTTATTTTGTCCCATGTCAATACGAACATAGTTGTTTGTGGAAATCGCAAATATATGTGTTTCAGTGAGAAACGTTTGTCGATTTAGTAAAAGAATAAGCAAAGGTCCTGTCAGTGCCAAACAAGAAGCAAAATAGACGAAAATACACGGTGCAGTAAAAGATATAACTCCGAAAGGTAGGAGTTTTTCTGAAAGAAATTAGTTAAGACGACCTGTAAATTTATTTGTATATCTTTATTTGTCTGTAATGCACGTTAAACTTGACATGATCTCAAACATTATAGCAGAAACATTTAAAGCGAACAAAAAAGACAGTCATGACTCTGTTAAATAGAATAATTAATGTTTTAGAAACGTTGGCCGAGACTAATGTTTTGATGAATTTAATATTACATACTGTTCACCTTGATTAAATTGATATGTCGTTTCCAGAAAACCATAAAAAAGTCACATAAACATGGTGATCTGCCTCTTTGATTTGTGGGCAAAATTTTGAACAGCACATACAACTATTTTCGAATTATAAAATTTTTGTAAACGAAATGCATGCTTTGTACGTAAATAATAACTAATACATGTAATTTTTAAGAAATAAATGTTTCGCCAGGGTGCATATCTCACCTGTGTGGGTTTTCTTTATCTATGACACCGGCTTTAATAAAAAAAAAATCAGTATCAATCAAAGTCATTCAAAATGTTGTCAGAATGATTAAGCGAGCAATGCAAAATTGATTCTTGTCTTTTATACTCATGCTGGCCTTTAACATGGCAGTGTTTTCTATAAACATTTCCCTTTCATTTGCAATTGAAGTGGAACCTTATAAAAACTAAGATGATCATATTTTCTAATGATGTCTAATGTTCTTTTCCTATCGACTATCAAACATTAGCATTGTCTGAAATGACTCAAAAAACAACAATGACAACAACTTTAACCGGGAATGTATTTATTTACTACATACAGCACAAGCTAATTCTCTGCCATCTACATATGGCAGGCAGGGGAGAGAACCGCATGCTGCTTCTACAATATACAACAAGTTGCCATCTTCACTTTTACTTCCATGTGGTATGATCTCTGGATCCTTATCAACACATATATATTCACTCGATGATTGATAGGCCCGACTCATTGTCATAAGATATCCAGTATATTCCAAGTGCCAGCCTGAAATATAAAAAAACTATTGTGAAATCAGGCGATGGTGTTAGTCTTAGATATCAGCACAAAGTAAATTTGGCGGTGAAATTTGTTACTGATTCTCAGAGCTTCCTAAACTGCATTTCCTTAAATTAAATCGGTTCTTAGTTGGAAGCATGATACAGATTTTTTTAGCAAAGTAGGGTTAAATCATTCTATTCGATAGTGATTTAAGCGTGTAAATTATTCAAAACAGAATGAAATTTACTTTCATTCCTTTCATTGCAAGATATTTTCTCTTGAACTTTGTTGTAAGTGCAATCCTAAACAACAACATTAAAAACAAAAACAGCAACAACAATGCGTTTGAATTTAATTTTATCAATCAGATGTACCGTTGTAGCAACTTGTTCTTGCTGGTATCATAACAGTTGTCGCCCTTTGTGATTTGCAGACGACACAGGGGGCGTCCTCGTCATCTCTATGAACATTGAATGGGTTGAATGTTGACTCATAGTTATCTTCATACTCAGTACCATACATTCTGTTCCCTCTATCTTAAAGAACAACAAAATAAATACCGAAGATAAATTTCAAAGCTAATACACGGAAAGTCCGATATATATTTTGAATAATTCATTTCATATTGAGACTAGAAATGTGTCCATAGGACACGGGTGCCCCCACACTCCACTGTTTTGTCAATCTTATGACTATAGGTCAAATATTTTTGGGCTACATGTGCCACAAGTTGAAAACTAAAAATATTTTAATAAGTAAATACTGAATAAATCCACAAGCGAACCCCTGCATAAGTACATATGCTGACCAACATTCAAGTAAACTTTCAGGCCTATATGTCAAATACTTTTTGAGGTATGCATGAACAAGTTGAAAATTGCAAAGTTGTTCTAAGTCAAGGGCAATAACTCTTAACTTAACTAAAATAAAAAATCTACATGCAAAATCCCAGGTGCATAGCTTCACAGTGATGTTGATCATTATTCCTGTAAAGATGGTTGATTCTAACTCAAGTACACTCAAGGAACAATAACATAACATAATGAAACGATTTTTACTAAGTAAAGGGCAATAACTCTACAAATACTGGATAAATCCACAAGCGAAACACAAGGTGCACAAATACACTTGCTGACCAACATAAATATTAAGTTTCATGACTCTAGGTTAAATAAATTTTGTGCTACGCACGACACAAATTGAAAATTGCAAATTTTCACGAAGTCAAGGGCAATAACTCTGACAAAACGTATAAATTCACAAGTGAAACCCTAGGTGCACAACTCCACATGCTGATTAGCATTCCTGTAAAGTTTCATAACGCTAGGTCAACTACTTTTTGAGCTACCTGTGACACAAATTGAAAACTGCAAAAGTCAAGGGCAATAACTCAGTCAAGACAGAATAAATCCACAAGCGAAACTCCAAGTGCACAACATGCTTAGCAACGTTTCTGCAATGTTTCATGACTCTAGGTTAAATACTTTTTGAGTTACGTGCGACACAAATTGAAAATTCCAAATTTTTACTTAGTTAAGGGCAATAACTCTAAAAATACTACATAAATACACACAAAATACCCAGGTGCACAACTTCACATGCTGATCAACATTCCTGTAAAGTTTCATGACTCTAGGTCAAATACTTTTTGAGTTAGGTGCGACACAAATTGAAAATAGCAAATTTTTACTAAATCAAGGGCAATTACTCTAAAAATACCTAATAAATCCACACGAAAATACCCAGGTGCACAACTTTACATGCTGATCAACATTCTTGTGAAGTTTCATGACTCTAGGTCAATTACTTTTTGAGCTTCATGCGACACAAAATGAGAACGGACGCACGGAAGGACGGACGGACGTTCTAACGGGACAGTAATTATGTGGCTACTCTATTGTTCTTTCTATTGTTCTTTTTAGCCACACAAAATAAAATAGCCACATAAAAGCATTACGGAATGAATGACATCAAAGAGAAAGAACAGTTACCTATTGTCCCTCTAGCCACATCATTACTGTCCCGTGAGAGTGAATGAACGGACGGACGGACCAGGGTAAATCTAATTGTGGGGGCACAAAAATTAGGTGCTACCTTTGACGCGGAAAGCCCTTACGATTTAATATCAAGCATAAAGTTTTCAATATCTAAACCAGATTTTTCCTGGACTTCGTAAATAATAAAAAAAAAGATTTTTTTGTACAGTAAAAAAGATATAAATGAATTGGTGGTGTTCAACCTATCATAGAGTGTCATAGAGTGTTTCCGAATATCTCGTCCGACATTTTGTTAGAGTTGTTGTTTTTACCTTATTTAAACGTGATGATTTATCAGAGATAGATATTAAAAAGAGTGACTTTTTATGTTAATCATTGTTACACTTTAGTTCTTATCAATGGTTATATTTTTTTTTTCACACTTCTACCAGAATCAAAATTTAGGTTAGAAGGTTTTTTTGAAAAGAAACAACTATTTTTCCTCTTTTAAAAATCATAAAACGGATCCTTTGTTACACCGAACAACCTCTGTAGGTGACTATTGAATAAATTACGAAGCACTGAGGGTACCTTGAAATCCGTCTAAGTATTTTGCCCATTGGGGATCTTCAGGCATACATACATAGTTTGCTGGACCTCCAGTATCTCCATACCATTTTCCTCCTGTGTAACCTTTGAAAAAGATGATGTTTAGATATAACTGTCATTTTTCTATCAATCAGTTATGTCACAGGTTCTGTGGAACCAAACTGCAAAGCTAAACGAACTGCGTGTAAGTTAGTATCTCCAAAGCTATTGGAGAGAACGGGTTGACACCTGTTTGACATCATAATAGTTCACTGTGCAAAATCCATCAATCTAACTAAAATTTTGACATAATTATTGCCCTGTTTGAACTTAAAAATTGCCCTGTTTAAACTTAAAAAAGTTCTATACTTGTTTTACTATCAAGGTCCAAGAAAACTCTTGTGTGTTGTCATTCTGACAGCTCTTGTCTTATTTGCATTTCGTAAGGTTAATGTTTGGCGCTGTTGCAGGAATAATCAAATTCTTTAAAAAATGAAACTTGATAGTTAATTTATCATTATTCTTTAAGAAAATCAACGAAAAGTCCGTATGTTTTGGCTGACCTTTGTAAACAACGCTGGAATTGCTGGAACATTCTGTACGCCCCCATCGTACATACGTACTTCCCATATCTGCAAAAGAATTCCCCTAAGGTGATCAGTAAAGATTATTGTAGATTAAAACAGTTGCTAATGTAAAATGAACATTTTTGTTGGGTTTTAAAGCAGTTATACTCTTGAATCCTTATAAAGTATGTTTTTCGTTCAGATAAATGCATCGTAAATAATCGCTCTGGCCAATGACATTAGGTCTACATGTCTTTAGGCAGTCAAGATGTCTTTTTGCAAACGCATGACGTTAAGGATATTCAGCCAATCAGAGCGTTATACGATATTATATTTGACGCCATTACCAAAATTAAAATATAAACGTCAAAGATGTCAGGGAAGTCAATATTATACTTGTACATGTATATGCTGACTAAAATTCATCGGCTTGTGGGGAATTATCTCTTGTGGGAAATTAATCACACCAGTGGTTTCATATAAATCCACATAATTAAGATGTTTTACAATTTCAAAATAAATATATTAATAAAGAACATCACCTTGTTTTATTCCTTGAACATCTTGAATGACCTTCTTGACTTCATTTTCTATGTCTAGTTCTCCGTCCAAAAGGTAACGCCTGTTACGTTCTTTCTCTGAAATGAACACACACTTCGAGAAAAGTTTTCATTTTATCCATTTAATATTTGTTTTTATATTTCTAGACATTTGAAACCACACTATTTCAACGTTTATGGAATAGACAAGAAGTTTATACAACTGAAAGGCTATTTACCAGCATTGTGTTCTAAATCGACGACTTGTTGCCGAAGTTTAGAAAATTCCTTCTCCAACTGAGAAAACCTTTCTTGTAGTTCCCCACATTCGTTACCGTCTGTTTGACATATAAAGAAAACTACGACTAAAATTCTAAAACACAAACGTTTAGCTTTATACATGATCGCTTGTACAATATCTCATACAATGGGTTCTTTTGCAATCTGTCATATCTCAACTAAATCAAAACTATTATCTTATCTTCTTATTACTTTAGTATTTACTTTAGCTTAATTGCACTTCAGTGTAAAGGGTCGTTTACATTGCGTGACTACTCAAAACGAAGTTCAAACTGTTAGGGGAAAGGATTTACACAGATAACAGACCGTAGTCTAGTGAATTCTCAATAATTACTCAACATGACCCACGTTACAAGAACAGAGAAATCATAGATCTTTACCATTCGTCCTTTAAAAACAAAATTACTTATAAAATAGAAATGCTGAAGAACCTTATAAATGTTGCAGGTTGTACCGTCCATGTACTCTACTTACATTGCAATGTTTCTTCCACGCAATCTACTGTCCATGCAATCTAACGCCAACGCCATCTACAAGAATAGAAAAATCATATATCCTTTTGATACACATATTCAAAAATCTGTCCTCGCAATCTACCGTCCATGCAATCTTTTATCCACACAATTTACCGTCATCAAAAATTTACCCCCCAAAGGGAAATTCGATATTTTTTTCATTTTTTATTTACACTGGGCACGGGAAAATTTTTTAATTTAAATAGCCAAAATTTTTTACGCCTAAAACAAAAACTAAATGTAAGTGTTTCCTTTCCAAAACATTTTGAGGGCCGTGCAAAACCTTTTTTTTTAAACAAATGTTTAAAGGGTGAACAACCTGGCTAAATGTGGGAAGAAAAACGGGTAGGAAGATTTAATTTCATAAATTTCTTTTAAGTTAAATCGTGATTAAATAAAACTGGCTTTGGTTAAATTTCCCTGATTTAAAAAACGTGAATTCTTTAAAAGTACATTGGGGAAATTCTGTATTTTTTAAAATAGGGGAATTCATAAAGTTGACATTGCGAATTCTGTATGTTAGAATCGTGAATTCATGAAGTTGACATTGAGAATTAAGTACGTGAATTCAAGAAGTTGAAATTGAGAATTTTGTATGTTAGAATCGTGAATTCATGGAGTTGACATTGAGAATTATGTACGTTAATTCATGAAGTTGACATTGAGAATTCTGTACGTTAGAATCGTGAATTCATGAAGTTGACATTGAGAATTATGTACGTTAATTCATGAAGTTGACATTGAGAATTATGCACGTTAATTCATGAAGTTGACATTGAGAATTTTGTATGTTAGAATCGTGAATTCATTAAGTTGGCATTGCGAATTCTGTATATTAGAATCGTGAATTCATGAAGTTGACATTGAGAATTATGTACGTGAATTCATGAAGTTGACATTGAGAATTCTGTATGTTAGAATCGTGAATTCATGGAGTTGACATTGCGAATTCTGAATGTTAGAATCGTGAATTCATGAAGTTGACATTGTTAAAATTGTTTTTTTAAACTATTGTTTGAACTGAACAACCTTGTTAATGGTTGTTTGTACACGAAACACGAAAGAATTTATGAACTTGAAATCGTGAATTCATTAATTGACATTATGAAGTCTGTATACATGAAGCTGACATTGTAAATTCTGTATGTTAGAATCGTGAATTCATGAAGTTGACATTGAAAATTCTGAATGTTAGAATCGTGAATTCGTGAAGTTGACATTGAGAATTGTGAATGTTAGAATCGTGAATTCATGAAGTTGACATTGAGAATTCTGTATATTAGAATCGTGAATTCATGAAGTTGACATTGAGAATTCTGAAAGTTAGAATCATGAATTCATGAAGTTGACATTGAGAATTCTGCATGTTAGAGTCGTGAATTCATGAAATTGACATTAAAAATTCTGTATATTAGAATCGTGAATTCATGAAATTGACATTGAGAATTCTGAATGTTAGAATCGTGAATTCATGAAGTTGTCATTGTAAATTCGTGAAGATAAAACCTGAGAATTCATGAACTTAAAATGTCAACACCGATCTTTCGTACAAATGCCCTGGAATTTTTGTGTAATTTACACACATGTCGTCTCTGTGCCACAGTAGTATCTTTTCTCCAATTGTAACACCTAATTTAAAAAAATTTCTTCAGTTATTTTTTGTCTCTTGTTTCCCTGTTTTATCATTGATAATTTATTTTTGTTAAATATCCTAACCCAACTGACGACAAAATTGCCTCCATTTTTAAAAAACGGAGTAAGAACAGTTTCACCCTAATCAAATTATTCCGGTCAACAACCAGGTCATCTATAAATAGTTCAACATCATTGTAATGAAATATCATACAACCATCAGAATATTATTACCATTTATAAAAAGAAGAACAACACCATATGTAAAAATAATATCACCATTTTTAAAAAGAACACCACACATATAGCAAAATAGTATCACCATTCATCATATAGCAAAATAGTTTAACCATTCATAAAAAGAACATAACCATATAGCAAAACAGTATCACCATTTATAAAAAGAACATAACCATTTAGCAAAATAGTATCACCATTTAAAAAAAGAACATCACCATAAAGCAAAATAGTAACTCCATTTATAAAAAGAACATCACCATATAGCAAAATAGTATCACCATTTATAAAAAGAACAACATCATATAGCAAAATAGTATTACCATTTATAACAAGAACATCACAAAGTATCAAAACAACAGCATCATCTATCAAAATTACAGCACCATTGATCAAAACAACTGCACCATATGTGGCTGTGAAACGTGGCTAAACCCAACAATCTATGATGCTGAAGTTCTTCCAACTAACAGCAACTACACCATTCACCGTAAAGATAGACCTGATGGCTATGGAGGGAGCCTCATTCTTGTTAAGGACAACATTGTCAGCGAACCAGTCGAAGTCAACACTCCATGTGACATCCTATTCCAGAAAATTGAATGCATCAATAAAGAGACCCTCATCATCGGCTCAGCTTACAGACCAACTAATAATGATGAAGAATATTCAAGACATCTATTCAATGCCATCTCACACATCTGCAACAGATTTAAAAATGCTACTATTTGGATTGCAGGTGACTTCAATCTACCAGATATTAATTGGTCAAACAACGCAATCAATGGACACCAATACAGGAAAGCAATAAATGAACAATTTCTTCTCCTAGAACCTGAACTAGGCCTCACACAAATTGTTGACTTCCCTACAAGAGGTGACAATATACTTGACCTTTTCCTCACCAATCGACCACAACTTGTCAACCGCTGTACAGCAACCCCAGGGATAAAAGCCGACCACCACGCCATATTTGTTGACACCAACATGTGTGCCACACGTATTAAACCAACAAAGCGCACCCTGTACATGTGGGGGAAGGCCAACATTAATACCATTTAAAGAAAAAAGCAAAGCCTTATCAGATACCTTACTAGAGAAAATCAACCCCTCTTCAGACATTAATTACATCTGGACTATTTTCAAAAATGGCTGCCAAAAGATCATTGAAGATGAAGTCCCACATCGCCAAAGTGCTCAAAGATTCAATCAGCCATGATCAACCGGGATATAAGGCGAATTACCAGATTTAAAACGAAGGTGGTTCCGGCGCGCCAAGAACTCAAACTCCACTTCTGACTGGTCAAAATATAAAGATATCAAAAGGAAAGCCCAGCGCCTATGCAGATCTGTCCACGATGCCACACATATCAGACATGCTCCAGCCAGACCATCAAAACCCAAAAAGTCTTCTGGAACTACATCAAATCCAAGAAGAAAGACAACTTTGGTGTGTCTCCACTCAAGAAGGACGGGTTGGCATACAGCGATGGTAAACAGAAAGCTGAACTTCTAAACAACCAGTTCACCTCTGTCTTCACCAAAGAGGACATGGCTCAACGCCCTACTCTTCCCCCAAGTTGCCTTACCAACTCTAAAACCTATACATGTCACGATTAAGGGCGTCCAGAAACTTCGTCGAATCTTAAAACCAAAACAAGGCTCCAGGGCCCCGACAAGATAACCCCCCTGGGGGGCCCCCCCCCCCCTCAAACCCTTTCAATAGAAGAGTTGGGCTCCAGGCCAGCAAAGCCATTCCCAAATGTCCCCTGGGTTCAAAATTCAGATCCACTTTACTGGAAAAACCGCCCTTGGGTTTACCTGTCTTCAAAAAAAGGGAAAAACCGGGTCAAACACCAATTTCCAAAACAGCCATTTTTCTCTAAAAAATCAGTCCCCCCCTGCAAAGTCTTGGAACACCCTCATCTTCAGGCCCAAAAATAATTTTCTCATTTTACTCCCAAAAACAACATCCTCTCTGACTCCAACCCTGGGGTTTAGAAAAAAACCGCTCCTGTGGGCACTTCCACTTTAATTTAAACCCTCCCAAATCCCTTTGCCAAAGGGGAAAAAGATAACAACCATCAAATTGACGCTGTTCTGCTTGACTTCCTCAAAGCATTTTGATAAAGTTCTTCACACTCACGTCTCCTTCAGAAACTGGACCATTATGGATAAGAGGCAGCATCAACCCACTCCTGGGATTGAAGACTTTCTTCTCGTCGCGCACACAACAGGTTGTCCTTGTAGGGCCTTCCTTTTTTTCAGCTACCTCACCTGTCACCTCTGGTGTCCCCTCAGGGCAGCCGTCCCTTGGGGCCCTCTTCTTTTCCTGGCCTACATCAAATGATTTACCATATCGAAAGTCCAATCCACGGCTCGAACTCTTCGCCGATGATTGCCCTCCTGTACAGAAATCATCCGTAGCCCTGAGGACTCACGCCAACTCCAACATGACCTTGGATAGTCTCCAATCCCTGGGGGATGAATTTTGGGAGATGGCCTTTTTTAAACCCCCGGGCAAATGTGAAGTCATCCAAATTTCCCCAAAAAAAAAAAACCTATTTTCTAACACCTTTTAGCATCCCGGAAAAAAACTCAACACTGCCCGATCATGTCAAATATCTTTGGGGGTCACCTCTCTTCAGACCCCTCATGGGAAAAAAAAATATCGATAACCCTCACAAAAAAGGGTAACTCCAAACCCTGTCATTATTTAGGCGAAAAAATCGATCTAGCCCCCCCAAGCCCCAAAATCTAATGCCTTCCCAAAACATATATCCAAAACCTAACTGTTGAATACGCCCCAAACTGTTTTTGGTCCCCCCCCCTCTGAGGGTTCCCTTTTCAAACCCAAAATTTGAAATGGGGCCCCCCCGGGCCCCCGCTGCAAGGGTTTTGTGAAAAAAAGAAATACAAAACGAAAAAGCAGGGGGCCAAACCGACATGCTTAAACCCGACCTTCCCAAAGGGACCCCCGGGCGGGAAAAACAACCCCGAACAACTTTTGTTTCCCATGTGTCTTTAAAATAATGCACAACCTTGGGGGAATTATCCCAAAATTTCCCCCAACTTATCAATTTCTAAGAATGTCCCGAGGGCACAACCCAAAGCTCCCCGGGCCCAAAACAGAAACACGCCCCCTCCATCTTCCAAAATAGTTTTTTTTTCCCGCAAAAACCCTCCCCTGCTTTGGGGGCAAGCTGCCGCCCAAAAGTTGTTTACCAACCAAACTGGGGTCTTTCCAAAACAGCTTGGCCCCGCCCAAAAATATTAAAAAACTTTAAACACGGGGTTTGTTTTTACCCCTTTTTTTTTTAAAAGAAACCCGTAAATTGGGAAAACCTTTTTTTTTTTTATTTTGGAAAACAGTCAGTCCTGCCTGCTGCGTATGTATATACAGTTTTTACCCAATTGCGAGTATACTCCTTGCGGAGTGATGCAATCACTTGAGATGATGATGATGATGATGATAAAACACGACCAGGTACCAAAGTACCACCACCATATATCAAAACGACATCACCATTTATCATTACCGCAGCACCATTTATCCAAACCAGGGCACCATCTGTCAAAACCACAAGACCAATTATTAAAATGACATC
The DNA here is from genome assembly GCF_026571515.1 of Ruditapes philippinarum. NCBI lineage: Eukaryota > Metazoa > Mollusca > Bivalvia > Venerida > Veneridae > Ruditapes > Ruditapes philippinarum. Next base: position 362,224 of record NW_026857427.1, on the reverse strand, counting down.
ACCATTTATTAAAACGACAGCACCATCTTTCACAACAACACCACCATTCATCAAAACCACAAGACCATTTATCAAAACCACAGCACCATATGTCAAAACAACAACACCATTTATCCAAATCACAACACCATTTAGCAAAAGGACATAACCACTTTAGAAGTATGTATATAAGGCAGTTATGACGTTCCATAGTCCTAGTTAAAGATAAGACCTGACGTATACATTTGGTGATAGAAGAGTTGAAATTGAATTTTAGATAACATACATATCTCCAAGGAAGGGCATTTATCATTTAAAATCTATTACTAATTATTTATCATATATATATATATATATAAAACAAAAAACACAGTCCATGAATAAACTTATTTAATATTTGCCAACCGGTTTCTCTTACGATTCATAAATTTGTTTTGTAATAGGAATCAGCAAAACAAAAAGCAAACAAAAACAAAAATAGAAACCCCAAGATAAAATGAACCAGAAAAGAATGAAACAAGATATGCAACCCTTGACAATTTAAAAACGTCAAATGTTAGAGACGGATTGTAAACTGATACCTTGTGGAGAAAGTAATATTGATTCAAGATTTAAGGACTTTTCATGTGGAATTAATTCATTAAGCGGATGTACCTCTTGATTTTAGCAGTTGTATATATGAGAATAAATTTTCTTTCATCCATTATCTTTCTTTGTATTATTCGGAATATTCGTTACTGATGCCTCATTGGAGCCACTGTGAAAAAAAAACTCAACCGAAATATAGCAGGACGAGGTGCAAAAAACTCAACTGTTATATATCAATTGCGTTTTTTCCTATAAGAGTCAATGAAAAAAACAACTGCACTGCTATATATTAACACAGTTTCAAATGCTCATTGAAGTGTTTTGAGTATAATGGGTTAGTTAGAACAAAGAAAAAGTTCGAAACCATGCGATTATTATTGCATATCAAAACAAACATAGTTGTTTGTGGAAATCGTACTTATATATTTTAAGTGTGCAAACGTTTGTCATTAACACTTAAGATTAAGTGATCGAAAAAATTAACAAAGGCACACGGTAAGCAAAATAGACGAAAATACATGTTGCAGTAAAAGATATAACTCCGAAAGGTACGAGTTCTCTGAAAGAAATCATTTTCAAAGGACCTGTAAATTTATTTGTATCTTATTTGTCTATAATCTACGTTAAACTTGACATGATCTCACACATGATAACACAAACATATTATTGAACAAGAAAAATACATGACTCTGTTAGATACTAGAACGTTGGCCGAGACTAAAGTTTTGACTACATCATCTCAATGACATATTATTCACCTTGATTTAATTAATATGTCGTTTCAAGAAACCATTCTCTGAAAGAAAAAATCACTTAAACATGGTGAACTGCCCCTTTGACTTAGAACAACAAATTACTGTTTCCTATGATAAAACAATTTTAATCGGAAATGCATTTATTTACTACAAACAACACAAGCTAATTCTCTGCCATCTACGTATGGCAGGCAGGGGAGAGAACCGCATGCTGCTTCTACAATATACAACAAGTTGCCATCTTTATCTGTACTTCCGTGCGCTGTAACCTCTGGATCCTTATCAACACATATATATTCACTTGATGAATGATAGGCTCGGCTCATTGTCATAAGATATCCAGTATATTCCAAGTGCCAGCCTGAAAAAAATAACATAAATAATCGTTTCACGCGAGGCCATCAACTCAAAGTCTAATGACGGTCTGAATTTGCTGCTGATTCCAAGGTGGCTTATTTACGCCATGTCGTATTTTCGCTTCTTTGCCTCCGGCTTTTCGCCTTTTCGGATTTTCGAGGCGACAATACGACACGTAAAATCTATTTGTCGTCAATTTGCAATTTATCTGTCGTATTTTCGCTTTTTCGCATTGTTGCATTTTGACTTTTTCGCATTGTTGTGTTTTCGGTTTTTCCCATTGTTGTATTTTTACATTTTTTAAATTTAATTTTTATAATAAATGCAAACCAATCGGAAAACAATACAATTACAAATAATTGAAAAAGGATACCATCGTGGTCGCTATAGTCGGCCATTGTTATTTTGGCATATGTGTTATTGATGTCTTCATGCACATCTACAACCGGAATGGAAAATGTAACAATGCGAAAAAGCAAAAATGCAATAAATGCTAGAATGTTACAATGCGACAAAGCGAAAATACAACAATGCGAAAATGTATCAATGCGAAAAAGCGAAAATGCAACAGATGGAATGCAAATATACAACAACTATTGTATGTCGTATTTTCGCCCCCACACGTCGCATTTTCGTTTTTTGCCCTAAAATCCGAAAAAACTTTGTCGACCCTTTGTGTTTTTGCATGTGCGCATTTTGAGGCGAAGATACTTCATGGCGTAAATCAGCCACCATACTTAACTGTAAATCCTTAAAATAAAAAGGGATAGTTCTTAACTGGAAGCAGGATAACGCCCTTTAAGCACAAAGGTAGGGTAAAATTTAAATGTGTATTTTTTTACAGAATGAATACCTTTCATTGCAAGACATTTTCTCTTTACCTAAAATTCTAAACAACAAAAATAAAAACAGCAACAACAATTGCATTTGATTTTGAGAAGTACCGTTGTAGCAGCTAGTTCTTGCTGGTATCATAACAGTTGTCGCCCTTTGTGATCTGCAAACGACACAGGGGGCGTCCTCGTTATCTCTATGAACACTGAATGGGTTGAATGTTGACTCATAATTATCTTCATACTCAGTACCATACATTCTGTTCCCGATATCTTAATGAACAACAAATTAATATCGAAGATAAATTTCAAACCTCAAATGAAATTAGGTGCTACCTACAACGCGCAAAGCCCTTATGATTGAATGAAAGCATAAAGTATTCAATATCAAAACCAGACTTAGTTAATAATTAAGTTAATGCAGTTTTTTGTACAGTAAAGTAAATATATAAATTGGTGATGTTTAACCTATCATAGAAGTGTTCCAATGGGTTCCGAATATCTTGTCCGCCATTTTTGTTAATCTCTATCAGAGTTGTTGTATTTTTCTTATTTAGACATGATGATTTTATCAAAAAATGGATATAAAGAAAGTCACTTTTTATTCAAATCATTGCAACTTTAGTTTATATCAATGATGATAATATTTATTTACTAATTTTCTTCATCTCACTTCTACCGGAAGTGTAATTTAGAAAAACTATTTTTCCTCTTATAAAAATCATAAAACATGAGGTGCCAACGAACAGCCTCTGTAGTTGACTATTGAAGAAATTACGAAACACTGAGGGTACCTTGAAATCCGTCTAAGTATTCTGCCCATTGGGGATCTTCAGGCATACATACATAGTTTGCTGGACCTCCTGTATCTCTATACCATTTCCCTCCTGTGTAACCTTAGAACAAAAAGATGATGTTTAGATATAACTTTCATTTTTCTATCTAAAGTCAGTAATGTCACATGGTAACAAAGGTATCTGTTATACCAAACTACAAAGCCAAACAACAGAAGAACTAAAATGGCATTGTAAATGAAAATATCTTTTCGTGGAAACTATTAGAATTCCATAATATTTGACTAAAATATAAAACTTTTTTTTTCAGATGATAATGTACAATTATAGTTCAATTACCCTCATCAATTATGTAAGCAAAAACACTTTGATTGTTGTCGGAACCCTTCACAAGAATACGGAATTTTCAAACTTCAATAGTTTTGTATATTTGGAAAAGGCCTATATTATCACATCCATTTCATCAGCGATGGGATCTAGATCCTCTATTTCATGCAAAAATAACAGTTGCAACTAGTAACCATTTGTAGCCCATACATTCAAAAAGTAGGGACATCTTTTGTTATTACCAAGGCATAGCCGTCGCTATCACACTTTGGTTAGGTTTTTTGCGTTAGTATCTCTAAAGTTAGTATCTCCAAAAATATTGAAGGGAATGGGTTGACACCTATTTGAGAGCATAATAGTTCACTGTGCAAAGTCTATCACTCTAACAAGAATTTTGACAGAATTATTGCTCTGTTTGAACTTCAAAAGTTCTATACTATCCAGACTCTTGTTTTACTATCAATGTCTAAGAAAAAGTTAGCGTGCTGTCATTCTGACAGCTCTATTTGCATTTCGTTATATTTATGTTTGGCGCTGTTGCAGGAAAAACCACATTCTTTAAAAAATGAAACTTGATAGTTAATTTGTCATTATTCTTTAAGAAAATCAACGAAAAGTTCGTATGTATTGGCTGACCTTTGTAAACAACGCTGGAATTGCTGGAACATTCTGTACGTCCCCATCGTACATACGTACTTCCCATATCTGCAAAAGAATTCCCATAAGGTGACCAGTAAAGATTATTGTAGATTGAAACAGTTGTTAAGGTAAAATGAATATTTTTGTTGGGTTTTAAAGCAGTTATACTCTTGCATCCTTATAAAGTAGCGAAAATGTTTTCGTTCAGATAAATGCATCGTAAATAATTGCTCTGGCCAATGACAGTAGGTCTACATGTCTTTTTGCAGTCAAGATGTCGTTTTGCAAACTCATGACGTTAAGGATATTCAGCCAATCAGAGCGTTATACGATATTTTATTTAATTCCTTACCATTGAAAATATAAACTAAAGATGACAGTGTTTTCCTACTATTCCAGTCACGAAGTCAATATTCATATTTTTACATGTAATGCTGACATAAAATCGAATGGCGGAGTAAAATCTCATATTTCATTTTATAAGCACATTCTACGATGTTTATTTGAAAAAAATCTTTTTAAAAGAAAACAACTTTTTTTTCTTGAATTTTGTTTTTGAAAATTTCTGTTTAGTCTCGTCAAAGAAAAACCTGCGTCTTACTTGAAAAAACTTAATCCTGCGAGAATATTTTAATTCATTAATTAACCTTATACAGACGTTTAAAGCACATTTTTAATTTTATGGAATGCACAAATTTTAAGCGCACAAACGACGACGTGCTTAGAAAATTCTTCTCGCACTGTAAATTGCATTGTAGCCCAACATTCGTTACCGTTTTCATATGAATAAAAAACTAAAATTAAAAAAGGTTATTTTTGCGCTTGTAAATATCATAATGTTTTTCACTTCAACCAATATAATAAAATTGAAACATTATTTCAACTCTTCGTTACTTTTGAAATAGTGTGGCCTTTTAATATGTGTCTCAAAAATATATCCAAAGATTTCACAGCAAACGAAAAAATTCTTTATAATTACGCCAATACCAAAATTAAAAAAAATCAAAGATCCTTTTTCGCCTACTTCACACAATCAATTATAGACTAGTAAATGTAAGAACGACTTATAAATATCAGGCTTTGTTGAATTAATCTCTGTGACAAATCTGCTACCAGTGTTTCATCAAATAAATCCAACAAATTAAGCAATTTAGTAGCAATTTCAAAATAAATATAATAAGAAGAACACACCTTGTTTTATTCGACACTTGATGACTTTCTGACATCATTCTATGTTTAGGTTCGTCCAAAAACGCCGTACGCTCTCTCTGAATGAACACACCTTCGAGAAAGTTTTGATTTATTCATTTAATTATCTTATTCAGACATTTGAACCACACTATTTTAATGTTTATGGAATAGACAAAAGGTTATTTACCAGCATTTTGTTCTAAATCGACGACTTGTTGCCGAAGTTTAGAAAATTCTTTCTCCAACTGAGAAAACCTTTCTTGTAGTTCCCCACATTCGTTACCGTCTGTTTGACATATAAATAAAACTACGACTAAAATTCTAAAACACAAACGTTTAGCTTTATACATGACCGCTTGTACAATATCCCATACAATGGGTTCTTTTGCAAACTGTCATATCTCAAATAAATGAAAACTTTTATCTTATCTTCTTATTACTCTTGAATTAACTTTTGCTGAACTTTCACTTCAGTGTAAAGGGCCGTTTACATTGTGTGACTACTCAAAACGAAGTTCAAACTGCTAGGGGAAAGGATTTACACACGATAACAGACCGTAGTCTAGTTAATTCTTTATAATTACTCAGCAACATGACCCACGTCACAATAATAGAAAAATCATAGATCCTTTCCATTCGTCCTTTAAAAACAAAATAACTTATAGAATAGAAACGCTGAAGAACGCTTATAAATATTGCAGGTATTGTTGAATTCAATCTGCAGGTCACACAATCTGCTACCATAGAAATTTACCATCCAAGCAATAATAATCCACAACAAATACCGTCCATGCAATTTACCGTCCATGCAATTTACCGTTCATACAATATTCTATCCGTGCAATTTACCATCCACACAATTTATCTACCTACCTCGCGGAATCTACTGTCCATGCAATTTAACGCCCACGCCATCTACAAGAATAGAAAAATCATATATCCTTTCTATAAACATATTCAATAACCTGTCCTCGCAATCTACCCTCCATGCAATCTTTTATCCACACAATTTACCGTCATCGAAATTTACCGCCCAAGAAATTCGATATTTCTTTCATTATTTATTTACACTAGCACTGACATATTTTAATTAATAGCCTAAATCTTTTACAGCCTCAACTAATACTCACATAAGTCCTTCCTGCAGACATGTGACGCATGCATATCTTTTTTTAAACTAATGTTTGAACTGAAAACCTTGTTAATGGTTGTTTGTACACAATTACACGAAATAATTTTCGTGAATTCATTAAGTTGACGTTGTGAATTCTGTATACATGAAGCTGACATTGTAAATTCTGTATGTTAGAATCGTGAATTCATGAAGTTGACATTTTAAATTATGTATGTTAGAATCGTTAATTGAAGTTGACATTGAGAATTCTGAATGTTAGAATCGTGAATACAAAAAGTTGACATTGAGAATTCTGTATATTAGAATCGTGAATTCGTGAAGTTGACATTGAGAATTCTGAATGTAAGAATCGTGAATTCATGAAGTTGTCATTGTAAATTGGTGAAGATGAACCCCAAGAATTCATGAACTTGAAATGTCAGCACCGATCTTTCGTACGAATGCCCAGGTATTTTGGTGTAATTTAGGTCTAAGAGAAAAGTAGATAATTGATGTACTGGCCATAAATTTACATTAATTTATGTACAGAACGTTCTGTAAGCAAATGTTGTGTGGGGTTAGCAACATCGATTTGAAATAGAAATATCTCTAGATTTGATGTAAATAACATACGTCTTCCATGTGTAAATATAAGTTAGAGAAATATGTTTAATATGCACAAAAAACCCACATCTCTTTGCTAGACAAATCTTCAACATCTGTGATTTATGGCTTGGTCATCGTGTAATAAAATTTCAAACGTAAGTGTTTTAACTATTTAATATTACCTGCATTATAATAACTATGCATCACTAAAGCAATGGACTATAAAAGCCATATTTCAAATAGTTGGCTATAGCAAATGAAGACGAGGCTTTTATTTTTTTATTCGATATATAAGACGATTCGCGAAAATGTTCAATATTGTTATAATTATCTTCAGTAATGTATGCTGTGCACTTCATCATTACATGGTGAGTTCTTTTCCAGGAAATATGATTGGTAAAAAAATGGCCTCAAAGAAATGATAAACAATTCTAATCGGAAATATATTTATTTGCTACAAACAGCACAAGCTAATTCTCTGCCATTTACGTATGGCAGACAGGGGAGAGAACCGCATGTTGCTTCCACAACATACAGTACGTTGCCATTATCATTTCTACTTCCATGCGGTGTAGCCTCTGCGTCTTTATCAACACATATATATTCACTTGATGAGTTGAATTGCCGACTGGTTGTCATGAGATATCCAGTATATTCCAAGTGCCAGCCTGAAAAGAAAAATAACATGACTTACGTTGTGAATGTAAGCGGCAGTGATGTTTTGACTAAAACTAAGTTGCCTAAGAGCAAATACATTTTCGACCGCAGGGACATGATTTACTAGTATATACCTTATCTGGAGGACTACCAGACAATGCTACAAATTAAATTACCCAGCTTTGAAAATTGTAGTTTTCAAAGTAAAGGTTTACCCCGTCCGAGCTTTGCCTTGTGCCCTGTCCCATTTTTATTTGTGTCCTGCTGGGCTCCTTGTCGGTGGTCCTGTGTTGCTGGGTCATGTGGGGTCGCATTCAATGAACGCCACACTTCCTTGTTGGTCTTGTTTTTCATATTACATGTATTTCCCTATATAAGTCTATTTAAACTAAGGAAAATCTGTGACGGGATCAAAGTTAACTACAGGGTAATGGTTAATAATAATTTTGCAGAGGATCACAAGGTTATGCTACCTTTTATCTATACTTTGAATTCTAAATTTTAGAGGGAACCTATCTTTAAGACGTATTCACTTAACAGTCAGTAAATTCAGTGACCCTTATTTAAGCGTGACCATTTTTTCCTCAATGGACAGATTTAGAAAACCTTTGATAACGTTTTGAAGAGGTTCACTAGATATTTCTTTATTGTCCTACATAAGTCTATATTTAGAAGTTGCCTCTGCCGCGGAATCAATTTTGACATAATGGGCTTGATTGACATAACTTTTGTACATGACCACAAGGTGATGCTTAACCAAATAAGTAAGATTTGTGCATTATTGTAAAGGAGGAGATTTAAATAGACCTATTCTAAGTAACGCAAGAGCGGGATAATTTTTGATCACAGAGGCATAATAAATGTTTTCAAAAGGTCCATCTGGCTACGCTTCATGCTAAAATTCTAAGCCTTGGGAAACATTTAGCTTCACAAATGAATACTTATATTTAAGTATTTATAAACTAAGTTACCTAAAGGGCGGAAAATGTTAAAATAGAGAAAATAAGAATCCCTAAATAAAGCCCAATAGGACAATATTGAAAATGTTGCAGGCTCGGTTTAATTGAGCCGGTTCATGGACGGTACTGGAAAGTGCAAGTTACCGTCCACGCCCCCAAGCCCCAGCTGAAACAGAATTAAACATTCAAACATGAAAAGGTAAGTCTGAGGGCATGAATTATATAGCTGTCATACAGGATCACAATGGGACATTCCATGCCAAATATCTATGTTCCAGGCATTATTGCTAATGAGAAGAGATGATTATTAAGTTATTGTTGCTATAAAGTGACCCCTTTCTTGTCATAAGGCATGATTTATATAACTTGGTTTAGGGGAATATGTTGTTTAAAGAAATACGAAATATAAAAAGACATATTGTCATCACGAAAGTTCATCCATGAAATAAAATGTACCGGTGTAGCAGCTTGTTCTTGCTGGTATCATAACAGTTGTCGCCCTTTGTGATCTGCAGACGACACAGGGGGCGTCCTCGTCATCTCTATGAACATTGAATGGGTTGAATGTTGACTCATAATTATCTTCATACTCAGTACCATACATTCTGTTTCCGATATCTGAAACACAATAATGTTCCAAAATAACAAGGACATAGACTATTTCTGAAGTTTTACATTATGTAATCAAATAATGAAATAATTTTTTTTCCAATACAAAGGCACTTTGGAAATGTTATGCACGCTCAAAGCACACTAATCCATGCCAATCAATGCACATGTATTCGTAAAAAATTATCTAGATAAATAGTTTGTAAAATATTTGATTATTTCACTCATGTATAAAAAGGTGATCTCTCAGAAGCAATATAAACAACAATATTTAATGAAAATCGACTGGTTAGTCTAATTCCTTATCTAGATCTTGATTTAATTATGCAAGCTCAAGTTTATCTACATTATCAGCAAAACCTTGCATCCAATTATCACTGTGAATTTATGGACGTTTACAACGAGATTTTGTGAACGCTTGCGCAAGCAAAGTAATTTTGTAAATGCTTATAACATAGGACAATTCTTTATAACATAGGACAATTCTTTATAATATAGGACAATTCTTTGCTATTTTACACCACGTGTACCTTGAAATCCGGCTAAGTATTTTGCCCATTGGGGATCTTCAGGCATACATACATAGTTTGCTGGACCTCCTATATCTAGATACCATTTTCCTCCTGTATAACCTGTGACAAAGACGATTTGAATGATCAGATAATAAAGGCAATTATTTTAACTTCCCTTTCTTATGTACCAAACTGCATAGCCATTATAAAGATATTTCAATTTTTTTATTGCCTTCAAGAACAGCTTCACGCTGGCAACTTGTTGGCGTTTGTATTTTATTTTGGTAAAGGGTAATGTCTTATGTTGTTCAAAAATGAAATAAAAATATTTTTTTAGGAAACAAGTTAACTTCTTTTCCTTATAAATTCGACAATTTTTTAAAGAATGTCTACGGAAATTGGTAAGCTGGTGTAAGCACTGACTGACCTTTATAGACAATGCTTGAATTGCCGGAACATTGTGTACGTCCCCATCTTACATACGTACTTCCCATACCTGAAAAAACCCTCAAATTTTCAGATAAATTGAATATAAACACGGGGCTGTCACGCGACTTTGTATAGTAATACAAACTAGTAATGGCGACTTCTGAGCCTCGGAAAGTTCATTATTTTAATAAATTTAGGTACTAAATACTATATTCTGTATTACTATACAAAGTCACGTGATCACCCCGTAATAAATATACTATTTGTTTTTAGAAATAACAGTTGAAACATAAAATTAAAAATTATAGGGTGTTATAAACATTTAATTTCTTGCATCATCCCCTATATAATTGGGCTCAGTTATCGTTCACAGACTTTATTAGCCAATCGCCTCCATGCTAATATTACGGTTCATAGAGGAAATCATGCTTGCGTCTGATTTCATTAAATTCATCAGGCAATGGTAAAGAAAAGAATGGTAAGGCTCAATCGAGACCTTCAGTTTTTGTTTCGAACCTGATACATTTTATAATATCAGACACTTGTTTGGTATTCTCGGTAGTATGCTTTCAAATTTAATAAGTGTTTCGTTTTTCATTTTAACTAAAACAAAATCCTGTCAAGAACCAAGAAGAGTTTATGCCGTGCGAATTTACAGCCATGGGTCACATCTATAAAATTAGTTTCGAATGTTTTTAGTTAATTGTAAGAGATGCATTAGTATTAAAAAATCTAAAATATCTTCAAACAGGTAAAAGTATACCGTCCTCTTTATTTGTTTTCCAAAGTGTATTGATGAGCTGTCTGATCAGGCTGAGCATGATTGATAAAACATAAAACAAAATTGATCAGACCTGCAGTTTATCAACAGAAAACATGATCATGTATATACAGTATTGTATAACTTTGCATCAAATATTAGAATTTATTTGTTTAATCTTAACGTCATAGATAGCATCTGCTACTCCTCCGATTATAACTCAAGAAGCTTTCATATTTGAGTTTAAATGTACTGACGAAAAAGTCAGCCGGACCTGTCGATTTATATAACGTCATATTTTTAGTATGTCAAAGGGCTTGAAAAGAGAATATAATATGGTGGCTAACTGGTACATTGCGCGTACAACGCAACCTATATCGTTATCGCCTTTTCGCTAGCGGCAACAAGACAAAACGCCAAACGGCGCGTTGTCGCGCTGTCGTCTTGTCATCCTGTCTCTAGCAAAGCACGCCAAACGGCGCATTGTCGTGCGGCGCGATGTCACCCTGTCGCTTTACTTATAAGCCAAACCGAGCGACAATGTGACATCGCGACAACACGCCGCACGACAACGCGCCGTTTCGCGTACATCGTTAGCGTACCAAATCAGTCACCACAAAATTACCTTGTTTTATTCCTTGAACATCTAGAATAAGTTTCTTGACTTCAAGTTCGATGTCTACTTCTCCGTCCAAAAGGTAACGTTGCACACGTTCTTTCTCTGGTAAAGAGTACACAATTCATTTCACTTTATTCAGGGAATATATTTTAATATTTCTAGCATAATACTATATTGTTACAGTTCAGATGCGCGGTGATAAAATTTCAAACGCAATATCCCAGAGTACCTAATTTATTTAGAAAATCATAGTAATCATACTAATAATTTTAACATCAGACAGTAGGATATCAAATATTATACCACAATATATCATTTAATGTAAAACTCCTCTAGACCTATTATGCCTTCTAACCGAATATCAACCTAATAGATAATATTTTATATTTTCCGGCAGATATTTCTTAAATCACATGAAAGCACGCACCCAGAGATATATCCCTCGGATAATATGCTAATCTGGACTATCCTTCCGACGGCCATGCATTATCAATATATGATTTAGTTATAATTTGTAAAGCAAACGTTTTTAGAATAAGAACAGAATACATTACCCGCATTGTTTTCTATATCGGCGACCTGTTTTCGAAGTTTTGAAATTTCTCTCTCTAACTGGTCAAACTTTTCTTGATGAAGTTTTGAATATTCCTTCTCCAGCCTATCAAACCTTTCCCGTAGATCGCCACACTCATCTCCGGCTGTTTGGCATATGAAGTATGCTGTTACAAAAGTACAGTAGCACACAAGTTTAGCCACGTCCATGACAATTTTTATATTATTGAATCAAATTAATTTTGTCTTATCTCAATTGACACAAACTATTATCTTATCTTCTTATTTTTCTTGTCTTATTTCTATTTCTGCCTACCTTCCACTTTAGTTTATATCTTATGTGCAAATAAGTGACTTATTTTGCAGTATATATCACCATATTCCTATCGCGTAACTAACATATTAAGGGATATTTATGGATATTCTGGCCTGCTTTTGGTATTAACATACATTAAAGTTCCGTTTGCCGTTTTTAAATTACTTTCTTTGTTCACTTGACAAAATTTTACTTTTTAATATATTTAAAAAAAAATATGAAAAGGCATGCTGCTTTAAGATACATTACATAGCATAGAAAGAAAAACACGTGTAATATAGGGCATTTTTTTGTGTGCTCTATACGAACATGCTATTTTATTCAAAGACTGACATATTTCTATTGTTCGTTTGTTCTTTAAAATAGCTTACAGATACCAGTATTCAAGTATCTAGAAATATACGTTGTTGCCAGGTTTTTTATATATTCCTATCAAAGTTGATTAATGAGCGAGATTTAAAGATTGCCATTATTTCTTGCACATGTTTATTTTAGTATACGTGCCTCTTTATACAAACAGAAAACAACTTACTGGAATAAAGTGTTTCAGAATATCATAAAATTATTCACCTGTTACATGTTATAAACAAAATATCAGGTTACTCTCTGTTTTCCGAGCTTTGTGTTCCCCTCACTGTAAATGCTAACCTTTTTCTCGCTCAGCATGATTTACCTGTCAGACTTGTCAAACATGTCATATCGCGTACTTACGATATCCAATTGTTTTGCAATACTTAACATGTTTTCACAGAGATATCTGTCAGAAATTCTGAGAAATGTAGTTGTTTACTAATGATTATAAAGTTTGGAATTAGAACAATTGTAACGACTGTTATCATAATGCTTCTTACGTTATTATCGTTGCAAATCGTGTAATTTAATCAGATTGACAACACTTTATGGTTGTATTATTTCAATGAAACGCTGGTACATGGTCACAGCTTATCTACCAGAGACACATATAACTGCATATATTTGAAAATGTCTGCAAACCAATAATTACTAGTCTTGAATATTGTATTTTCTTTAATATACATGTTGTATTTATAATATTTTATTATTGTTGTTGCTGTTGTATTAGCATTATTTTAAGTTTATGATTAAAGATTAAGCTGACTTGTCAGGAATGCAAATAAATTCTTTCTGAAAAAAGTGCAAAGAATGTTGTGCATTCACTAAAGGGCTACTGAAGTTGATCATGACGCGCATTTTCAAAGTAAAACTAACGACGAAAGGAAATAAATATAACATGAAAAGAAAAAATAGTATACCATCTGTTGGAGGTAATGATAGAAATGCCAGACTATCTCTCTGTGGTTTTGTTAGCAGATGTGTTAATGTAATCATCCACACTGTTAACCACAGACTTTCTACCTGTAATACATGTCCTATATATTTATAACCAACATGCATTCTATGTTTATTCGATCTTTCTTGCAGTAATTCTAGGAAAACGATGTCTGTTTAACTACTCGTTTGTCATATATAAATACTATGGATTTTTTGTAGCATGATTCTAGCTAAACAAATGAAATGGGTAATGCTAAATGATAATTTAAATCATTTATAAAGTCATAAAACATAGTGTACGCACAGACTGCTATGTATTTTCCAAATAATAAGGATACATTTTGTTTTTAAGTGAAAGAAAACTTTTACCTCAAATATTGGAGACTTAATATTAATTACAATCTTTGTTTCGAAAACAACAGACCACAATGAAGTCGGGTGTGAATTCTGATTATTTCAACCCTCTCCGAAATTCTAGATATCTACAATCAATATTTCATCTTAACGACTACTTCTAATCAAGAAACAATCAAACAGATTGTTAAAATAATTTTAAAATAAACTTGAAATGATTCTGTTTAAACCATTCGCGCAACCTTATATGCTTAAATGAGTTCTTAGGTTTTTGTCATCATCGATAGGTAAAGAATCAAGCGATGTTTGATACATGTCTGTGAATAAAATTATCCATATGTTATGCTGCGCTTGACATAAAACCACAATCTTATGGAAACAAGGGTATGAAGTTTAGGAACACGAAATGCAATTTGTTGCAGGTAATAATATGTAAACTGAAATATCTCTCTTTTAGCAGGTGTATTAGTGTTAGTATCAGCGTCAATGTAAACATTAAACTCTCTTCGATCTATAAAACATGTAATAAATTTTCACAATCAACGTAGATCTTTTGTTTGTTTATTCGATCATTCTTATAGAAACTTCTAGATAATATGTAGTGTGGTTTGGTACTTTTTATGCTTTTCAGTGATATCATCATTATGATTTGTTGCATGCCTGTTTAATCTCATGTTATTTCATATCTCAGAAAATACAGTGTCTAACGATTTAGATTATGATTTTAAATGTAAAGATCCTAATAGATAATTTGTGATTCCAAAGTTTTAACAGCAAAATTAAAGTTGCTTTAGTAAATAGAGTTTTTGCTTAAAAAACGCATGCTTTTCTTTTTGAAGTTTCAAGATCTTAGTTCTTTCATGGCATATTATATTCTTGTATTTTTGCATTTTCGACACATTGCGACATTATATTCTTTTCTATTAGATGTACATTCTAAAAATTTTCGTATTCGGCCATTAGTCCTTTCTTTTAATTGTCACATTCTATCAAATGTCGTGCAATGCTTTTATGGCAACTTAAAATGATATTGACATATAATACAGATCGTACTAGTGATAATAACAAGCAGAAATATTTCTTGACAGGTAAACTGGATATTGATACTTATTTCAGTATTTTATCATAATAATAAGCGGATACTGACAGACAAAATATCTTTTCCGTATGTATTTGCCTATGATAAATAAGAATTTTTTAGAGTCTAAGAAATTATTATACATTCTTAGTTCTGCTCTACAACGTATCTTTTTTTTAATGTTAAACAAATTTCTCCTGTAAATCATTTTCAGCATTGTCATAATAAAGAAAGTAAGTATTTTATGCTCTACTTCTTTATTGTAAAAGAATTTTTAGCGTACATAAAAACATATATTATCTAAGGTTGATAGATATTAGAACATAAAAACTTGTATTATTTTCTTTCACATTTCTTTGTTCATCTTCTTGTCTTTTTATATACTCTGTCAAAATAATATTTCTAAGCCGAACGAAAAAAAATGAAGATTTTGAAATATTGCTTGGCATCCACATAATCATGTAAACAGTGCTATATAGCGCTTTGTTTTATTTCTTACTATCTTTATGATAACTAATCACTCAACGATCTTTTAAGATAATTGCTGCTTTTGTAAGTATAATAAACAAATACAATGGATATTGTTAGTAATGTTTGTTTTGTTTTATTATCAAACTTTTTAATTGTAAAAATAATCTAAAGCAAACCTTTGAACAACAAAATATAACATTATATTCTTTCAAAGAAACTAAGATTACTTTAAAAATGCAGTAGATCAGAAATGATCAATTAAGAAACGATATTCCTCACATATAAAGGAGGTCTCGCGTCGCGTCAGACTAAATGTTATGTTTTTTTTGCCCTGAAAATATATACATATTTATTTACTTCAATTTTTGAGTGAAACAGAACTGATCGAATAAGAAACTGTTTTTCTTACTTATTGAGGAAATATCGTCAACAACGTAGTTTGAAAACAGGAAACATCTGTCAATCAGATTGATTTTTATTTGCCAAGAAAAGGTACCTTTCTCTTCAGTCTTAGAGTGGTTCAGATTCAAACGTTTGTTAAAGGACTTTACCTTGAAATTTTCGTCAACCAAATATGTGGACCTATCGAGCAGTATGTGCCGAAAGAATGTGACTTTTTGAGAAATTGTCAGAATTCATCGTCACACTGTTGTTTTATTTATAATTATTTTTTGGTGCTGAAATTAAAATCACATATGTAGCATGGTGGTGTGACAATATAAATTTTAAAGAACTTTAAGTGGTTCATAAAGATAATTTATTTCAGGGATTTTTTGGAAATACATATTTGTATAAGTAATGAAATCTTTTGTTTTGTTTTGTTTATATTTTTGTCGACATTCATTTTTATAAGATAAAAAATCCATTTTCTAAATATTTCAAAAGTATGATAGGTATTTATAATTTTAGATCTGTGTTATGAAAATTTGATATAGACACAAATATTTGGCAATATTTTTCTTGTCTTTTTAACTACTCTGTCAAAATATTATTTATAGGTGAACGAAAGAAAATGCAGATTTTGATATTTCTCTTGGCACCAGTGTATGTAAACAGTGTTATATGGGTCTTTGTTATATTTTTATTATCTTTATGATAACTTATCACTCAACGATCTATTAAGATAATTGCTGTTTTTGTTAGTATGATAAAACACGTGTGAAATGTAATGCCAATGTTATGTTGTAAGCTCTGCTTTGTTTTATTATCATACCTTTTAATTGCAAACATTACGGGAAGAAGAAAAAACTTGAGACATAAAAAATTACGTTTTATTTTTACAATACTTCAATGACTTATTATGTTGCTAATTATATTTATGTATTCCTATTTTATGATTAATAATGCTCAAAATGTTTTTGTACATTTATGAAACATTAATGAAATATAATAAAAATCCTCTCTGAGTTTTGAAATAATCACTATTGCTTATGACTCCATGTATGAATATTTCTTATATCTTCTATTTTGTTATAAGTTAGATGGCAACTAAGTATGCTTCGAATTCAGACAAAAAGATATCAAGAATGTAGCACACAATTGAAAGGGCTACTAAAAATGCAGTTCATAATCCTTATTTTCAAATATATTTGAGATACTTGTTTAAAGATTTTTTTATTGAATAGATTGACAAAAAAGAAGGTACATCTGTGCTACTTTACATGAAACAAGAATGTTGTATTATATATTTCGATATTACATCTATAATGTAAATTCTTAATTATACCACTAGGATTGTAATGAAGCTTTACTTGAATGAACGTTAAAATGTTATATCTGCTTACTAGCATGATTCATGTTCTAGCCTACATTACTTTTGTTTACACAAATAGCTTTGTCGCTATTCATGAGAAAATGTTTTAAGTCTTGGCAAAGGTCGTGCATTTCCGATGATTACGTACTTTTGTTATCTCACATGCCAAAGTGTCTTGTTGTATTCCAAGAGAAATGATTGTTTTATTAAGCGTAAGTTGATACTTTCTTGCATTTGTAATTATTTTTAATAAGGTGGTTTATTAATATCAATATTGTAGATCGATACCCGACTTGCTGATAAGCCTTGAACTTTACATTTAAAGAACAAAAAATCTATTTGATGATGTTTATTACTTGTTTTTGTATCCTTAAAATTGTTTCTTTTCTTTACATTCAGAAAAGAAAACAACAATAGATATATTCTCTAGCTATGTCGTCAAACACACCGTGTATCAAGTGCAGCAAGTATGTTGTACAAATATATGTATCTAGGGATTCACTACTATGTATGCAGCATTTTCACATTATCTACAGATATGTAACAAAAAAAAATGTATTTCTTTTTCACGTACGTTGACCCTTCTTTACAAAAAGAATGTTTAATAAGAAAGGAAATAAAATAAATTTTCCAGGGTCATATTACGATTTCCGAATGAATTCTTTTGTAAAAATCGAGTCAAGATATTTGTAAAAATACCTTGCTAGAAAGCCATAATCGAAAACAATATATATGTATGTACAACTGAATTTCGCGAAATAAAGTCACAGGATATTGCAATTGGATGATTGTTTTTCATTTTCTTCCTCTTTCCCCCCTATGTTTTCCCTTTATCTCAACACTATGTCACAAATGTAATAGTTTATAAAGAAAGGTTCAATGTTTATATGGGTTTATTTTATTGTTGTTGATAATGGTGGTAAATATCTTTAATTATTATGCCATGTTATTGTCTTTAGTGAATTACCGTTGATGATGTCGTACATTTCAGAAACAAACAATGATATAGGCATGTAGAAGTCTGTGACACGAGTACAATACAAATCAAATAAAAATTCTGAATATATTAATGATGTACAGTATATTCAATAATTGTATCAAAGTTTGGGGACCTTTCTGTTGAAAATGTGTCAGCGTTAAATCGTATACATATACATGCACAGTGCGTTAACTGGACTGCAGGTATTAGAAACCCGCACTCCAGAGCATGCCCATTGATTGGCTCATTTTTGCTGGGATTTACTTATTTTGACGGAAGAGAAAGGGAAAGCGACAGAAATATCATATTCAGATGCTCGTTCATTGGTTCCTTTTAGGGTTTTATATTGTGACAACTGGGAACGTGTTTTTATGTTTGACTATGACACAAAAGAGAAAGAACATCAAAACACTCGGCAATCTGATTAATACTCGGGGGCTATGCCCCCTCTTACCAATCAGATAGCCTCGTATTTCGATGCTCTTTCTATTACTTTAATGAATTTACTTATTAAGTGAAATATTTGTATTAAATCAAGCATGTTCTTAACAGCATAACAACATAAAACAATTAATACGGTTTTTTGGGGGTATTTTATTATCTTTATTTGTTAATCGAAAATATCAAGTTCATTTTCAAGTTCATGTGCAGGATTATGAAAATAATGTCAACGCAACACGTTTTACAACAATCTACTTTTTTATTAAAATTTATTAGTATTGTATTACAATATAAATGTATTAATAATGTTTATATACGTTTAAACAAGAAACAACTTTCCAAAGATTTTATAGCACTCCAAAATAGATCACAGAATTTTGATTGTTCGAATTAAAGACATCGTTTAATCTGCGATGTCTGGTGGTACATTTGGTCGTATGAAGAAACACTTAAATGCACTATATGCACGTGTGCAGTAATCTCTGTGAGCAGATTTGTCTTTGATACTCTCTGTTGATTTATCACAATGAGATGGAGAAGAGTCACTATAAGTTCTGTGTACAGCCTGAGAGGACGGTTTCTTTGTTGAAGTCGAACTTGAACCTAGATGTAGCGCTAGCCAGTCCATACAGTCTGTTAAACCGTCTCCCTGTATAGCACTTGTTTCGATAATGTCTGAAAACAGTGTCAATGAGGTTTTGTCAATCAGGTGTTCAATTGTAAGTTAATATAAATGAAAATAAAGATATAAATCAAATCGCAAAAGTACAATACATGTAATTCAAAGGCATGTAAGTAGTATATAGAGATACCTGGGTTAACAATAATGGAAATGTTTGGATATGCCGAACGCAATGAAAACAATTAAAAAGAAAGTTAATTTGCATACTCGGCTTTAGTGTTTATCCAAAGATAACTCAAGAAGTGCAACATCTCTCACATCGCCAATCATCGATTAAGAAGCATTTTTTTAAAATTATGTTTAATAAGAACCAAATCAAGTTTTATATATACATGCACATTTTTTCTGAACCGTTTTTCGTTTTTAATACGTAGATTTAATATATAAACTCACTCCATATATGTTTGATTGATTGTAGATTTAATTTAGCCGCAACTTCATCTTTATCTAATGTATTTGGCAGGTCACGTTTGTTGACAAGGAATAAGAACACGCTATTGGCTAGTTCGTCAGCGTGCAGGGCGGGCTTAAGCACGTCACAATACAACTCGTCCAATCGCTCGCGGTCAGAAGAGTCTATCACCATTACTACGGCGTCTGTTCCTTTATAGTAATGTCGGAATAACGGCCTCTGAAATAAAACATAAATTATGTTGAAAATTAAATTGATCATGTATTACTAATGGACTGTTCAAATTTATTATCGAGACTTCAAGCCTCTTTCCCCCCTCATCTCCCATGGTTCGAATCCGACCCAGGACTTTGGATTCTTTCATGTGGGGAAGCTATCCAGCTAGCTTTCTGTCTGACAGTGGTTCTACTCTTGTACCCGTTCGTGCCTACAATAAATTATAATGCACGGAGCGATTAATATTGAATACCAATAATAACACAGCACCTTGACCAGTCGCAAGATGATTTCTACTTATAGAGCAAGGTTCACATCCCTTGGGTTTTGTAGAAAACCAAACTCTTCTATCGTAATATGATTAAAGACACAACACACCTCAGAAAAAAGAAATTAATTCCGTTTTTAACAAGAGCAAACATGAGTTTTATAACGTTGAAATAATGGTGATTTTAGAGCATATAGATGCTTATCACCTGAAAAGAGTAGTGTTGAATATAAACTATTTGTCATATCAATAGCAAAATGTAAACAGAGAAGTATTTTGACTTCTGTACAAAATACTGAATCACTATAACTGTACCGATTACCAAAAGACAACAGAAGCAATAGATTGAAAAGACGTCTATCCCACCAATGAGAAACTTTCTTAAAATTAAATAAAAGCTTTTGAGAAAGAACAATGGAAGCATTTCTGGGGCCTGTAATATTTCTGAAGGTGGAGAAAGTTTTATAGCCATTTTAAATTGCAACTCTTATATCTACTTACCATTTTGTCTCTAGCACCTATGTCCCATGCTGTGAATGTTATGTTTTTGTATGTTAGCTGTTCTACATTGAATCCTGTAAATACACAGAAAATGATAAACTTGCAGATACGTGATATTTATGGTACTATTTCATTGATATCATATTATTGAAATAGGCATAAAGTGATAAGTTATAAATCTTTATTTCAAAATTTTATTGAAAATGAAATTCATTTCTTAATATTTTTATAAAAAAAAAATGGTATTTTTATGATTTCTAAGCGATGCAATGTCTCCAGTCATATTTTGAGTGTGCATTGTATTGTATAAACAAAGTAGTGTATAACAACATTTGAACTTTAAAAAAATGACATGAAATATCATTGATATCTTTTTAACTTCACATTTGATATTGCACTTTTTAAATGAATCTTGCTTCTAACCATATTGCATCTCTAAATCGTCGTTTTACATATATGTCATTTAATTTATGTTTTTTATTTCCTTTTTAGTGTAATTCAGATATCTGTATTCATTTTGTAAATGGACGGCATCCATATATACCAAGTAATTAATGAAAATGTATCAACATGAAATATCAATGGGTAACAATGGATAATGAAAAATTAAAAAAGCATTACCTATGGTAGGAATGTGAGTGACCACTTCTCCGAGTTTAAGACGGTATAATAGTGTTGTCTTTCCCGCACCGTCCAATCCTGAAATTATATAAATACATTAAATAAACACTTTAATAACAAGTAGAGATTTTGATGCTAAAGCATCAAGTCGCCGGATAGAAAAATGATTGTATTATTATCATAAAGATCATAAGAAAATATCAGTTTAATGGTTCAAGTAAAATGTATAAAAAAAGGGGAACAATATGTTGAGTAATGTTTGCAACACCGAGACTTGTAACGCAAGTGATATGCTGGTAATTCTACTTGTTATTCTTCTTTATACATAAACTGTACCATACATTGAAATCTGTATGGGTTACAAGTTCAGGATCTGATAATTACTGACAAATAATTACCGATCATCGAATATTTGCAAAGTGACTATGAAAATATATATATATTTATTATTGCATAAACAATGCAATTCTACTGTAAAAGTGTTATCCATCATTATTATGCGCTATCGAAAAAACATGTAATTTAGTTGAAATTCCCATCGTTACATACGATATAATTAACGTTTAATTAATTGCCTTTCAGTGCGATTATCTATCAACACAAAGATAGGGTTTTTTCTATTTTTTTTTTATATTCTTTATTATGTATCTAATACTGACATACCGTTTTGAAACCTGCGCGACGGAAACCGACGGAATATAACAAAATCAACGATTACCATTATATATTTCAATAATGTGCCTCTTAATTAAGCATAAAATTAGTTTGTGATGTTCAACATTAACTAAACTATTGAACGTTCTGGTCAATATTTGACACAAAGGGCTTAGTTTAATCCTTTACCAAGAAAAAAAGGAAAATATTTTGAAAATTTATTTTTAATGTGTCAAATATGAGTATACAGGTTTTTCTAATGACATAAAATATGAAACTGATTAATGAAAATAACTTTGTAATTAATAGATAAGCATCGTATACGTCACTGATAAGAGATAGCCACATATCGTAAGTTTCGGACAAAGAATCTGGATTAATCTACATGTAGATTATACAAGATAATGGTTACGAATACTTCTATTCACATTTCTCTCAATGAAAATGATGCTTGCGTAAAGCATGATTGAGAAGCATTCTTATGTACAACTACGATGATGATTTAAAAACATCTGGAAAATAAAGATGGTGAAAAAGAAATTGCTTTTGGGGCTTTATACTTTCCCTGCATGTCAATTTGAGAAAAAATGCGGCGCTTGGCAATTTGTTTTTGTTTCACTATTTATCAACATTTTGAAATGGTGAGATGATATTGTATGATTTCAAGAATTTGGGACTAAAAATGAAAGTGTATCTTTTTGTTCCAGATATACCGTACGAAATTTTGTTCCTATGTAAAATACGTAGATTGGAGATGTCTTGAATCTATCCACCAAAGTGCTACGTGATTAATTAATATCTTACTTCTTTGGTAATTTTAGAATAAGCAAATCTCTGCACTTTTCCTATTTTACCTAATAAAAAATGCCGATTCTAGTATTTGTTTTATCAAAAATAATGTATACGTACATGCATGCTTGCATGTATATTTAAACTTCATGATTTAACATACGTGTGTACACTGTTTACGTACAGACAATAAAATATAAGTCATTTGTATTTTTAATTTCCTTGGATATCATATGTCTCACACAAAATATTTGTTGTTAAATCATCGACAATTACTGGTGCATTTTTTTAAACTTTTTATTTCATTAACAAGGTATAAAGATGTATATAGAGACGATAGCTTCGAGATACTAACCCCTAGCAGATCGTGACATATGTTTAAATGTAACTTATAAGTACAGTGTTCAGTTGTCCCTTTTCTTTTCACACTAAATTCCATTTCCAACTTGTTTGCTTTCTATAATTGTATAAAATTTCTTAAAATATTGCATGTAAACAAACTAAATATCCGCTGATTAACATTATGTATAATTTGTACTCCCTAATCCCTTGTCCGAAAGTCAGTGCAAGTGATAGAGTGGTGATTAGGTAAAATCTATTTTTAGAACAGTGTTACCTTCAGATCGAAGGCTATTATACAACATTACAATTATTTGCATCTCATCAGCCGCTATACCTGTTGCCAACCATTAACAAGCTATCTGCAATCTGTTACTAATAATAGATTTTATAACGATAACGCACAACCGGTAGTCACGTGTTTCAGGGAGAATTTGTTTATAATTAGATAAAATAATGAAATATAACAGGTCTCATAAAATATAAACAACCAAATAATTTAAAAGTGTCATTTCAAATATCATTTATGATTTATATATCATAAAATAGCAACGCTTGAAACATGGAAAAAAAGTTAAAGTATCCCTAAATTTAATGACTGATCCTTAGGGATACATTATTGATTCATTTTATGAATATTGTAATGTTGCTTTTTTAGATGTCAATATGTGTATATTTCATTTCATTGAGCTTAGTTATCATATGTTTGATTGTTTTTAGATTACTGAAAATGAGTGTGGTCTTTAATGGTTCAGTAATTGATTTGCTTTTATCTTCAGATTTTAAGGGCTTCTCCTACCATAGGTATAATATTAAACTGTTACAAATATAGTCGCCGGTTTCTACCGGCGACTAATGAAATATATAGTCTCCAAAACAGTATGTGCAGAAACATGCAATTCGTTCCTTTTTTAGAATGTTGAAATACTTCTCCAGTTTCTGTAGTCAAAACTAGAATGAATGCAACTGTAAGTCAATCATCTTTTTAATAGCTATACCACAGAGTTTCATAAAGGTATCAGAAATTACAAACGTGATAATCACTTAAGTATCTCCAATTTTCAATTTCAATCAATTTTCACTTTGAACGATTGACGTGCATTGCTGCGAAAGATATCATCGCTACACCGAAGTTTGTTATTGTCGTTAATATTGAACATACGAAGACTCCGTATGAAAAACGAACAACAAAAAACATTAACTCAAAAACGAGCAAAATTTGGTGTATTGACGTATTTTCGTGAAGAACACATTCATAGAATGCAGTCAGTTTCGGGTAATGATAAAAATATTGAGTTATCAATCTGTGGTTTTTGTTAGAAGATGTGCTAATGTAATTACCTTCATTGCTAACCAATTACTATTCTACCTGTATTACATGTCATACATATTATTACGCAATTTACATGATTCACATAACTACAAGATGTGAAAGATCTTGCCATGGTTTCTAAGACATTCTAAGTATGTTTTGGCACTTGTAGTGATTTGTAATAGGGACATTGCCTTTGATTTGTTGCTTGTAATGTTTATTGAAAATCTATTTTAACGCCTCCGAAATACATAACAAATTATCAGATAAGAAATGTATTCCATCGATAACCACACATGTATAAACAGAAACATGCTAACACGTTATTTGTATCAGAATATGTTCTGCAAAAGCTATTTACAAATTTACAAAACATTAATATGATTATATTCTAAACTGTTTAAACTGATTTTCCTTTGAACTGACAAATATAGTTGCTACAAAGAGAAAAAAGAACAACTGAAGCATGAAACTTTAAAGTATTTGCTTTGTCGACTCTATAACGACTGAGCAATAAAAGTATCTGTTATGTGTTAAAGGCAATTTAAGTTAAAAGCTTTCCTGTAAACGTAGGCGTTGTGATTGAATTCTGCTGCTCTTTGCATGTAGGCGTAGACAAATGTGACATTGTAGATTAACGACATACGCACACGCATTTGATGAAGGACAAAGATAGTTTCGATTCCCAAACGTAAAACAAACATCGTATTTTCTCAAAATAAAGAGAGAAAAAAATTGTTTTTAGAAATATAAATTTAGTTCCACCTTGTGAAATACATTTGACGAGGTCAAAACATTTTAATTGTAACATTTATACTCCATTTGTTCTATAATTTGTATGGTTATTAAAGTATATATTTTATTTTAGAAACTGATAATAATTTGTGTTTCTTATTGGATAATATTTAAGTGGAGAAGTCATGCCACCCTTTGTCTAATATGATATCATTTTATTGAAAGGATTCAACAAAGATAAAAGTATAAAGTTAGAAATGAACCTACATGAATATCATATTCTTTTTTGATCACAAGCTAAAACAAGAACTGTTTTCATTAAATATGAAACAAGTATGTGCACGGCCTTGATAGACCGTTTTTACGGAGTCGTAACAGCGGCTAGTGCATGTGGTAAAAAGAGTAACTTATAATTGCGAAATTTGGCACTTGACCCAATGAAACTTAGCAAATCATACAAAAACAATGTAAATTTGTTTTGAAATATTAAATTGTGTCATTCTTATAAACAATTTTCAATAGAACTCCTTACTCGATCGCTTTATTTTGTGATTACGCATAACAAAGTAAGATATCAGCTACTAGTATATGCCTTGACTACCATTTGAAAGACCATGTACTGTGCTCTCCAAATTTGTGCAGAAATACATTTTACCGAGTAGTGTCTGCTTTTAGAAGTGTGTCACAAAGAAGAAAACAGTATAAAAAAATTGTGAATTGTAACGAAGGATGCTTTAAAAGAAACTTAACAAGAAACAAAACTTCTGTAAACAATAAGATGCATTGATAAGTAGTCCGTGTTATCAATATATTTCAATCTGTATTAAAGACATGTGTTTTCATTACAAATCAAGTTGTTGCAAATACAGTATAATAATGTTAATATCTTATAATGATTTCTTTTGTTTTTAAACCAAGAATACATATTTTAGAATTCCATGCATTGTCTGTCATAAAGTTGTGTGAATCACATTTTGTTTCAGGTAATGAAAATAACAAGGGTTATTTACCCGTGATTAATGGTTCAGGTGGTAAATGCAATCATCTCGTGGTGTAAGCTACTGCCAAATTTACCTGTCATGCATGTCACTAACATTCTACATTCATAGTTAACCAGTTACCTACTGAATATTTTGTAATGGATTTGGTTCATTCAAAGTTTGAAGAAATTCAGAGGCCAGATGCTCAAACAATACAATTTTATCCAACTCGTTCAATTTGTTAATGAACCTACATCCATTCAATATCCGCTATATTATGGTTGGGGTAAAGTTATTGAAGCTATTACAAGACTTTAAAATCAGAAAATCTATTAACGATAAAATATGCTTGAGAATACTCATCACTATAAAATGTTCTTGAACTAACTAAAGGGTATCTGCCGACTAGAAAAAGAAATCCTATGGACTAGAAAGGAAGTAAAAGTATAATTATGACACAATTTTTCACCATACACACATTTTGCTAATATTTTGAAGTATTAAGGAGTGAGAGGTCATTTAGAGGGAAAAAAATAAATAAAATTAAAAAAAAATACTTAAAAGCTTTGAAACCATTATTTTAAGTACATTTCAAAATAATTATTTTTTGTAAATGTAAAACGTTAACATTCTTTAAAGCAATTATTAAAATAAGATATTTAGAGTTCCAAGCAATATTTTCTGCATCGTGTTCTATTTCAATTAGGACGAATTACAAGAATTCTAATTCTTGCCATCCTTATTTAATTGCCAGTCATTGACTAACATTTATAGAAACTATTGTACACTTTTAATGGTACATTTGCCTGACTATTTATACCTATAGATCAAACATGAGAATTCCAGGTGTTTAAACCCAAGCTATTGCACATTTCCCTACAAAATGATAATTATCAAATTTAGGCTTAAAGGCTTTTGATTGTTCTAGAAATACAATTGTCTAATATTTGTGTATAGCCAAATACATCGAAAGCAAAAAACGTAACAATAAAAATTGAGAGCATGCAAATTTTGTCATAAAAGCTTTGAAACAATTACTTTATGTACATTTTAAAATAATTATTTTTATGTAAATGCTAAAACGATTATTAAAGTAATTATCAAAGGAGATATAAAGAGTTCTAAGCAGTATTTTCAGTATCGTGTACTATTTCAATGTAACAAAATTACAACAATTCTAATTCTTGCCATCCTGGTTTAATTGTCAGTTATTGGAAACTATTGCAACCTTTTAATGATTTGCATGTTTGCCCGACTATTTATACTTGTAGATCAAACATGAGAATTCCAGGTGTTTAAACCCAAGCTATTGCACATTACAAAATTATAATTATCAAGCTAGAAATACAAATATCTACTGTTCTCTGTGTAAAGCCAAATACTTCCAAAGCAAAAACCGTTCCAATAAAATTTGAGAGCATGCAAATTGTTCTGAGCCAACGTTTACATTGGCATCTTCAAAGAATACTTGCTGCATGGAATTTACAAGATTTGTAGATTGTTTCCTATGATAAATAGTACAGTGTTAATTCAATTATCTTCACTCTCAGCCACTTTCTGATATACCTGTCAAAATTGTCATATTTTATCTATAATCAGTATACCTATGTTTACACCAGACTATGGCTGCAGGCAATGTTCCTTTAGAAAGGTATGCGTAATGCCCAACACCTGTGATTAACTACAATTACGTAACATTTGACTCATTGTTTTAAAGTTAAACGTAGTTTTACAAACAATTGTAATGATGTCATTTCACAGTTTACTTTTTATCTTCAATTTACATAAGCATTTGTACATATTTATTCATTCATAGCATATGGAACTAGGTACATTTCAGGAAACAAGTTAGTTTCTTGTCATACACGATTCCTATTACTATCGATCCTAATTTACCGCTAATTTGTAAAGATCACCTCCAATTAGTCCAGTAAGATTCCCACACAATCGAGTTGAAAAAGTCTGTAGATACACATTATTTCTTTTTTATTTATATTATTCTTGCAGGTATATACCTTGACGGGACTTAATACAAATTTGAATATCATGTTTATTTTTAAAAAAAATATAAAAGATTTCAATGAAAACTTTTATATATAATAAATCAAATCTCCTAGAATTCTTTGTTATTTGTATAAAAACTACATAAAGTAAACCTACCTAAGAGCAATATCCTGACGTCTTTATGTTTGAATATTTTTGTCCAAAACTGTCCCATTATTTTGGAATATCACAAAACAAGTTCAAAACATATCACATTAAATAACAAAATATAATATTTACAACTCCTTAAACTATATATAATATCACATCTCTTTATTTGCCATTATAATCTTATCAAAATGTCTTGAATGAAATCAATTGTTTTCACTTTGACAGTACTTGATTTTTTTACACAAAAATTCTTTTCCGAGAATGGTAGTTCCAAATCCGTTTGGAACATATCAAAACAATCAAAAATGAATTTGATTAAAAGCCACTTTTACATATTCAAAAAAACACAAAGTTGTTTAAAAGTAAAATCGTCTTGTCTAAAGCCAGTATGTTTTCATGCAATGACGTATACTCTATAAATGCATGAACACTATTCTTTCGCCTACATGCATTCTGATAGAACAAAAAACACAAGTTCGCGTGAGAGCAGCCACTATGAATTCACAATTAGCAATACATATTTTCTCATTGTATGTGAGTTCTCGTAACTAGATAACTAGTTCATCTTTCTGTTCCAGTCTGAGCTAGAATAATTCTGTTATACATTGTTTCCATCACACTGATATCTTAATAAAGCTATTTCATTTCAGGAGGCAGATAAACTCTGCAACTTAACATGAAGATACATTAAATCTAACATTACATTATCGGAAAATCAGTTCCTAATTGAGTCACCTGTAATTGAATTAATCCAATAAATCGATTACTTTGATAAATTGTTGATTTACAGCGGACTTATTCCGCAGAACCTGTAGTTCACACTGTTGAATTGTTAGCCAAATGTAGGTGTGAAAGAGTCTAGATTTTGAATGTTTTTGAAAATTAATCATCAAATTCAGACCTTTCTGAATGTGCCAATTTAAAGTGCTCGTTTTTTTTTGTTTGATAGATTGTTTTTTCTTTGTGTTTTTGATTTGTTTTTTTTGTTTTGTCCTTACTAATCACAATTCATGTTTTAAAATGTTATACAATTGTTTTAGACTTTGCAGAAAAAAGCGGCATTGTTTTATTCACGGCCGTTCACTAAAAAACTGTTACATGTTTAACGTAAGAAACATTTGGCAAATCAAATATTCATTGTTTAACAGCGGATTATGTTGTTTTAGGTCTATGGAATTCTTATCCATGCTCTAAAAATATATACAATCAGCCAAACATGTGTTCATTAAACATTAACGACATCACTTTAACATGTGTTTCAATTTAAAACCTAGAACCATTAGTCTTTACAGATTCAATTAATAATCTTTTGTATAAATATTTGTAAATAATTGGCAAAAAAGTTGTACAAACTTCATTTGAAATGCTTCATGATTAAATTTTTAAATGATAAGGAAAATGTAATTTAGAACAAAAACAAGATGGTTGTTATGAAATAAAAAGTTTCTAGAGGCAACATGGAAAGTTACAACAAACAAAAAATATTGTTTGAAATATTAAATTTTCAAAAATGATATTGTGAGAAAATAGCGGTATTTCATGAAATCAAAGCTGCATTTAAAAATACATTTCTAAATAATCATGCTGTCTCAAAATCATGTGAAAGAACTTTAATACCAACTGCTCTTAAAACTTCCATTTTGAAACCAACATTTCAAGCCAATGTATTTTGCATTCCCCTTAACGGTATCGCTTTGCGTATCATTAATTGTTTGTTAGTGAAATCACAATTTGGAAAATGATTTTATGCCATTTAGAACGAGATTCTTTCCCATATACAAATGTTTTCTTAATCAAATTTATTAAAATTAATAGTGCTTTTTTTTAGATTTTAAACACATCTTATTGTCACTTACATGTTAAATGAATGTTTGTGAAACTGTTTTACTAAAATATGTGAATATATGCTTAAGTATAACTCATAGCAAAATATTTTGATTCGCTAAAAGTTTACCACCTGTGCACTTCTTATCTACTTTTGTGTGGTTTGGAAATACGAGATAAAACTAAACTTTTGATTTTACAAAAAAATATGACAGTGAAAGAAAGTATTCTGCAGCAGAGCTTGTAACATGCAGTAAACACGAAAATAAAGTTTCTCAGATATGTGTTGCAGGTTTGTAGATTATTTCTAATGATTAGCAGAAGTTACTTTCTCGCTTAGCCACTTTCTGATTACCTGTCAAATTTTGTCATATCTACCTACAATCAATATACTGGTGTTAACACTGCTTCAGGCAGCGTTCCTCTAGAATGGTTTTTGTTAATCACCTGGCACTTGTGGTTAACGTTTGACTCATTGTTTTGTTTCATTTTTGTCAAGTTACTAACGTTATTACCAAAATACTTATATCTTTCAACTGAAAGACTAGACTGATATTTGACCCACTGTTCTGGTCTATTTCTAACTTGGTTAGATTTAATATAATAAAACAACAAAATGTGCATATACAAAATTTCAATTGAAATCCTTCATTTAATATAATAATTTAAAAAAGGTGCATATTCAAACTTTACAGATTGCAACGAAGAAAGACTGGATTAGGAAACAAATAATAAAAAACATCAATTCCTCTTTAATAAGGAATAATTTTATTTTATAATGATTCTATATTGTTTCACTCTACTTTATGGTTTAAAAGACAAAAATGAACATTTTGAAAAATTCTTCGTATGAAAGAGCAACAACGTATCGACTTTGTAACATATGACTCTTATTTTCTAGGACCACTAGAATCTCTCAATAAGATCTCCAATCATTACTTTTTTTAAAATCTTACTCTAAAATACAGCAAGATGATGTTATATACAAGTTTGAAATATATGTTCTTCTATAATTGTAGTATTCTAAAAAGAAGAACGTGATTTAAGATACTTTTTCCATTAAATCTCAATATTTTGTTGTTATTTTTTTCTTTTCTACGAAAATTCTAAAAAGAACATACCTAAGAGTAATATTCTGACATCTTTGTGTTTAAATACTTTCGTCCAGAACTGACCCATTTTTTCCGAATTATCCCAATATACACTTCTGGTATTTACAATGTGTCACAAGAAAATCCATATAGTTATAACTGCTATAGCAACATTTGATGTCACATCTCTATTCTTACTTTAATTTTATCCGAATTACTTAATTTTTAATTGAAATTATCAAAATGTTTTAATTTTACACGTAGACATTCGAATAGAAAAATACACTTCATGAGTACAAAATGACCCCAGGTTTCATACTATAATGTCCCGAAAATAATATTTTCAATTACAAATTACACATAACTGAACTACTTAAAAGTAAAATCCATGTTTAACGGTTTCTTCAAATTTATGCTAAAGTATTTGAGTCAAATCTGGTAGACCAGAGCAAGCATGTTTTCACGCGATAATATTCATTTCATCACTTCATGTTTGGCGCACATGCATTTAGAAGAAAGCAAAAAACAAATACGCGCGAGAGCAGCCGCTGTGAAATCACAATTTACGATACATATTTCCTCATTGTATGCGAGTAAATAGGAACCTAGTTTCTTTATTTTTCCTGTTTGAGCTAGAATTATACTGTTAATCATTCATTGTTTTCACCATAATAAACAGTTTTAGCCGTTTTATTTTAAACAGGCAGACAAACCCTATTACTAAACATAAATATTCATTCAATCTAAAATACATTTGAACGGAAAAGCAATTTCTAATTGATTTACCTTGGCAATTTGATTTATCCAATAAATCGATTACAGATCAAAGGTGGATTTGAAGGTGACTAATAATTCTACAGCATCTGCTCTGTTTCCGATAATCATTTCATGGAAAAGCACGAAAAAGGGCTAGATTCAGATATGTTTGTGAAGGAATTTATGGTTTAGATATCGACTCATGGGGATGGGGGAGCGGTGATGTCGATTTCATTTTTTTTTGCAACAGCAGGTGTTAAATGGTGTTTTGCATCTCTTAAATTATCTTAAAATTTGTTGAGTCTGTAATTATAGTATCGTTATTATTTCTTGTCTTTCGGGAACGTTGGTTCAAGAGTTCCAGTACTTATTATTGTCAAGCATTAAAAAACTACTAAATCTGGCTCTATTAGACGTGTAAGCTTTTTCACCATTTACTCTTATAAGCAAACGTAATCAAATTGTCTGCAAACTTTTATTTGAATTTCATTTCCTTTTCCTTTGAGGGATAATATATGCAGAAATTGATATATAAAATTATTACATTGGGTGAGCATTTTCAATTCTATGTAAACTTTTCAAACTTTGAACTTATATTTATGCATTTGAAAATTCCATAAAATATATCAGAGTAAACTCGTTTTCTAAACGTAAGTTTATGTTGGCATTCACTATCATAAAAGTAGTTAATCACAAATCATCTAACAAAAATTGACGTCAGAAGTTTATTTCCGTTCATGTCCTTCGTATTATAATCTCGCAAAATAACAATGTGTACTACTTCACATTCCGACAAGAAAGTTCGAATCAATTATATTTGATTTTTAAAACTATATTACCAAACTAGAGAACACTCGAATAATTCCAAAACATTTTTTACAACTATGATATCAAATTAGATAACACTCGAATAGTTCCAGAGCAATGTTATTGAATTGTATCATATTGTAACGAATAAATTCATGCAATGAAAAAGTTATTTCTCGACTTGAAGACTATCCTTTGCATTGAAATATTCCTATTGATTTTCCTATTGTTAAAAGCGATATTTAGATATACAATCACTATATTTGAATCCATTAATGGTTTTCACAGTCAGCAATGAAATAAATCGTTGCATTGATTTTAAGAGTTGTATTTCTTCTTTTGTCATTGTAATGACGTCATTTAAAAGCTAAAGCGCAATATTTGTGTATTCTAGAGAAAATGTCCTAGCCTGTATGGAACACTAACATTATCATTCATTTCTTTATATTCCATAGCAATAGCTCAAAATGATCATAAGGTGGAACAAACTTCGTTAAAAATGGACAATATATCATAATTATCTATGATTAACATAATTGTTTAAATCAAGACTTTTCGTTATCATAGAAGAAAGAGAAAACATTTCCGTATGTTATTATTAGCTTTGCCCTATTGTACAGAGAAATGTAGTCATATGTATAAATATTAAAGTGACATTATGCCTATCTAAGTGTAAATTGTGAGTTCAAAATAACCTCACATTTTGTCATAATTATGTTGAATTGTATATTTTACTATGCAAAATTATCAATACTCCGAGTGACGCACAGACATTTCTATAAATATCGTTCGAAAGGTGTCGGCAACATTCAGTTTTTAAAAAGTGTGGAGCAGTTTTGTTTTGTTATGTAAGTTGTTTGCTGTGGCTACTCTAGACTTTGTATAAAGTTATTTAAGTTGTACTACCCAAGTTCGCTACAGTTTTCATATAGATGTATAAGCAGAATAAAAACTCGTTCATACAATTTGTTCTAACGTTGTATGGTCTTAGAATACGATAACGAAAACATTTAAAGTAAAAAAATGCGTCTGTCGTTTTCTTGATTAGAACGGGTACTCATCCTCATTTGAAGGGCATGCAACTCTGCTATATCATGGCCGCCTCCCTAACCCCCTCCCTCTGTATTATTTTTACCTTTTAATATTTCTCTTACCATGCAAGGCTTAAAAAAGAGTTTGATTCTGCCTGAATGTTTGTGAGAAAGTCTGACTCTTTAATTTAAAAGATATTGTATGTATACATGTAAGAAATAGTTGGCAAGCCAGACTCAATGTTTTTGCAACGTATTAAGAAAATATTCCATGCTTAGACCAATAAAGATTCATGATTTGCAGGAGTATAAAATCAGGCAAGCGTATGTTCATTGCACATTTACGTCATTTCTAACATGTGTTTTAGTTCAAAAGAAAGCACACTTAATCTCTATGGATTCAAATCACAACAATTATTATAAATAAATGTAAAATCCAAATCCAATTTGCCATCAGACATGTCATTTATAATTCTTTTTCAGTGAAAGTGAACACTATGAAAAATTCAATTTGGAAGAAAAAAAATAGTTGTTTAAAAACCTAAGATTTTAGAAGGCGATTTAATAGTGCAGTTCTTAAAATAGCTTATTCCGTAGTTCGTTAAAGTAAATCTATCTTTCAAAATGCAATTTAAAGCATATTTGGTAATGTCACTTTTGAATGTTTCTTGGTACAACATTTATTAAATTTGCTGAGACATTAACGTTTTTCAAAGCAACGTTTATATTTGAATGCTTGATAAGTGACCTTTACTTATCCATAGGGACATTTGAACAGACTCATGATATAAACATGGCAACTATTTAACGAGAAATCTAGGATATAAATGACATGCCTGAGATGTAAAATTGCCAATATATTTTACATGCGTTTTTGTTTTTACCACCTGAAAAACATCAACGACAGACACGCTTTCTTTACCTGGACATATGTGATTTTCACCTTTCTATAACGTACTTATAAAACTAAGTCAAGCGTTTCTAAAAAGAAAAACGGCATGAGTCTTAAATGAATAATTACGTTTCGGCATGCGGGGAACCTATGAAAATCAGTCGCACAGCAATATAAAATAATTGTGAATGACCGGATATTGCAATTTCAATCAAAATTAATTTTAGTACAAAAATTATTAAACTGAGACTCGCATATTAATATAATTTTGTACAACTCGTTCAGTAAATTCAGTATTGAACCAACACTCATTCAATATTATCTATCTATGTACTGATATTGAAATATAGAGACGTTTATAAAACAATATGATCCAGCAACACACCAATTATGAATATCCTTGATTCGTTACGTTTGAAAATCCTTGTCCAAGCTTGACTCATCATATCCTTTAGTTGCAAGTAAACAGTATAATAAAAAGAATTGCGTAAAATAGAATACTAAAAAATAACATAATGAAGAAAAGTGTTTACTTCCATAATATAACTTTTGAAATGATGTATTAAAACCTTACTTTGCATGTTCAATCTTTCCTCGGGGGGGGGGGGGGGAATCTTTGTGCATAATAAGATGCTATGCTACTGTTTTGAAAAGTACATTAATCTTGGTAACTAAATTTTGCATTTCAAAAGGGAGGATTAAGTCATCAATCAAATGACATTTTAATAAATGTGTTTATATGAATATCTATCTATCTAAAAGTAAGAAAATTAAATAAAATCCGATTTTTGTCAAAATCTTAATAAATACGCTGTCGTTTTTTGCGTGTGTTTTTTTTTTCTTAAATAATGAGACCCAGTCTGACGTTAAACTATTTCCTATTTCCATAAATGGAAATCGTCGTATTGATTTGTCTCAGTGGATATTAAATGGTCAAAATGGTTAAGTGGTTAAAATAACATAGTACTACTGTTTGAGAAAAGGTAAACTTTAACTGGATGAATATTTTTACACCGTTGTCTAGAGAAATGTTTCATGTCTATCAGCTATTTTACTAGAAATAAAACATTGGATTTGCCTGTTCTGTTACCTCTGGTCTGCATAAGAGAATCATTAGATTATGATACTATAATCTTTTGCTATAGATTTGCTTAGGAGAATCCTTAGACTTTAAAATTGGAAATTATTTTCTTTTTGTTTGGACTCTGTTTTTATTTTAACTCAGTAATTTTTACCGAGGTAATGTACAATAATCATTTTAGTTTTGGTCATAAATCGCGTTGAAAATGCAAACTGTGCTTCTGTTGCTGCTATGAATGAATACTGTTTTACAGAACCAGCTGATGAATTAAACTTTTTGATGAATTAATGAGTCAATGTCAATTGATGGGGGGGGGGGGGGTGTGACTTCCTCATATTTCAAATTTGAAACAAAATTTTAAATATTTAGCACACTCCTGTGTAACCATATATATATTTTCAGAAATATCAAGTGATTAAACATTTCACGGTGTAATCATTTCTGACAAAGGTCTATAATTGCATTGATTCTTGTTACTTTACGTTGCCAACATTTCCTGAAATCAGCATTTCTCATTAATTCAGCTTATCTATTCATGACAGTGTAGGAAAAGTAAATTGTATAACAACACTGGCGACATTGATATTCTATAATGTAGACAACTAACAGAACAGTAGCATGTCAAATAAACTTTTTGTAATGCAATTTGTTATTTATTAAGATTGCAAATGAAAACGTTTTAAAAATACAATTATTTAAACATAAAGTACATGTCGACACGGCCGATTAGTTAAATGGTTAACGAGCCGCCTGGGTTCTTAGAATATGATAACGGGAATTTAAAAAAAAGAGAAATGTTTTATCAATTTTAATCTGAATTTGTGTCATCCTCATTTGAATGGCAGTTAACTTTGAAATAGTCTGCCCCCTTCCCAATACCCCTCCCTCTTTATTTTTAACTTATAATATTTCTGTTACCATGCAAGGCTTTTAGGGCACACGCCTTTTTTTACTTGGGGACCATATGCCGCTTTTCATGGAATGGCACAGAAGTGTCACATTGAAGGTTCCATGATAACCGCCGTATGAACACATCTGCGGATGTTTTTAAATTCAAAATTTTACTATTTCACGTTCAAATGTTGAATTCTGCTTAAGCCGGTGCTAGGGGGCGTGGACGGTAACTTGCACTTTCCAGTACCGTCCATGAACAGGCTCAATCAAACCGAGCCTGCAACATTTTCAATTTTGCCGTGTTGGGCTTTCTTTAGGGATTCTGTATTTATCTATTTTAAAAAAAGAGTTTGATTCTGCCTGAATGTTTGTGAGAAAATCTGACTCTTTAATTTAAGAGATATTGTATGTATACATGTAAGAAATAGTTGGCAAGCCAGACTCAATGTTTTTGCAACGTATTTAGAATATTCCATGCTTAGGCGAATAAAGATTCATGATTTGCAGGAGTATAAAATCAGGCAAGCGTATGTTCATTGCACATTTACGTCATTTCCAACACATGTTTCAGTTCAAAAGAAAGCACATTTAATCTCTATGGATTCAAATCACAACAATTATTATAAATAAATGTAAAATCCAAATCCAAATTGCCAACAGGCATGCCATTATTAACTCTGAGTGAAAGCGAACAGTATGAAATACAATTAAGCAGAAGAAAATGTTGTTTAAAAGCTAAAGGAGTCAAAAGGCGATTGCGATTTAATAGTGCAGTTCTTTAAATAGCTTATTCCATAGTAAAGCTGGTTTTGAAAATGTAATTTAAAGTTTATTTGGTTATGTCTCTCCGAATGTTTCTTAGTGCAACATTTATCAAATTCGTTTAGACATTACTGTTTTTTTTAAAGTAACGTATATATTAGAATGCTTGATAAGTGATCATTACTTATCCAAAGGATACTTGTACAGAATCATTATGTGAACATGGCAACTATTTAACTAGAAATCTATGATATAAATGACATGCCTGAGATGTAAAATTGCCAATATATTTTACATGCGTTTTTGCATTCGCCACCTGAAAAACATCAACCACAGACACGCTTTTTTACCTGGACAGATGTGATTTTCACATTTCTATAACGGACTTATAAAACTAAGTCAAGCGTTTCTTAAAAGAAAAACAGCATAATTCTTAAATGAATTATTACTTTTCGGCATGTGCGAACCTATGCTATAAAAATCAATCGCACAGCAACATAAAATACACAATATTAGAAGTATATATACGGATATATTCATTTAAGTGTTCAATGTCAATCAAAATTAAAATTCATTCTACAAATGATGATAAATACTCTACAGAAATTATTTTATTGATCTTGCAAAACAGTAAATTATTAAGAAAGAGTAGATTTTTAAGTGAAATAATTGTATATGTTAGCATTTTGTTTTATGTTAAACCTTCAACTTAACAACTGGTTATTAAATTCTATTGAATGTCACCTTTTTGCAGGTTAATTTTTTAACCATTTAGATAAAGGAAAAATGCAACATTTTTACGGACATTTTTATCTTTTTTAAACATACAATCATACATTTTTTAATGTTTTTTTAAAGTAAAGCAATTTGTCAGGAATGATAATGATTATACATTGTTTCAACTTTTGCAACAAGATACAGTATTCTGTAACATAATGGAAGACGTAGTAGGTACCCTCGAGTTTGATATTCCAGTCTGTTTTGGCAGACGGCGTAAGTTCCTTATACGTGTATAACTAAATTTATTGAACACTTTTTATGTTCGGCAGAGGCTCGCATATTAATATATTTTTGTGCAACTCATTCCGTAAATTCAGTTTTGAACATACACACATTCAATATAATCTATGATTGTGCAAATTTAATAAACTGATATTGAAATATAGAGACGTTTATAAAACAATATGATCTAGTAACATACCAATCATTAATATCATTGATTCTTTACGTTTGAAAATCCTTGTCCAGACCTGACCTGACCCATCCTATCCTTTAGTTGCAAGTAACCGGTATGATTTAAAGAATTGCGTAAAACAGAATATTAAAAAAAATAATGAAGAAAGGTGTTACTTTCTTAATATTTTACTTTTGAAATGATGTATTGAAACCTTACTTTGCATGTTAAATCTTTCCTAAGGGAGGCTTTGTAATGTCAAATGAAAGTGTTCACTAA
Source organism: Ruditapes philippinarum (assembly GCF_026571515.1). Taxonomy (NCBI): domain Eukaryota; kingdom Metazoa; phylum Mollusca; class Bivalvia; order Venerida; family Veneridae; genus Ruditapes; species Ruditapes philippinarum. The sequence goes on along the minus strand of NW_026857427.1, from coordinate 323,008 downwards.
ACAACATGAATTTACGTTTACAAATATTCCAGGATCTTTAAATTTATTCATAAGAAGTTGCTATGCTACTGTTTTAAAAAGTGCATTCATCTAAGTAAAATAATTTTGCAATTCAAACAGGGGGATTAAGGCATCGATCAAATAACATTTTGATAATGTGTTTCTTTGGATTTTCCTTTGAGACTGTTAATATACCTATCATAATAGGGACTCAATGAGGTATTATGACATGTAGGAACTGGAAATAATTTTTCGAGATTAATGTTCCATTTGATGTTGGTATAGACCAATAATATGTGATTATTCGCTCTTTCAGTTTTTCAGAATAATTATATTAATTGTTGAAAATGACCCAAAATTACAAAAGTTTTTCGCTTAACTGGATTGAATATTTTAAAAATACGATTTTCAATTAATTTCTGAGTATATTTCTCAAATATCTATTTTGCATTATTTTGTTTTAAATGTCCAGGCTGATCTATGATAGAAATTCATGCATGATTATTTAGGCTTTTGGACCTCAGTGGAGTTACTTTAAAATGGGATATGCACATATCCCAGGAAAATTTGTTAATCTATTGTAATCAAACTTGTAAAATCTCATAATTAGTTGTAATCTTTCAATGTTACAATTACCTTTATAGCTTACAACATAATTCGTTCTGCTTTGAAAAAAATCAATAGATTTCATTCTTATCACCACATTTTAAATTGATGTATAATTACATAAAACCTGAGAATATGATAACAATGAAAGCTGGCCATGCAATATCGAGTTGTATTGACTTTGTTTTGTGAATCTTCTAAATCTATAATATATATTTTTTCAGCATAGTCAGCATTTACGTACATCAAAGTCTCAATAAATATTCAATCCTGTTGATACAAGTTTTCTTTTCCAAAATGCTTGGAATCGCCGTTCAGCCATGAATATAGAAATGATATTTCATTTCTTGCCTAATACCTTTATTGTATGTGGTCAACACATAAAACCAACATAAATACTTGGTTTACTCGTCCATTCCATTCCGTTGCTAAGCTAGATTCTCAGATATTTTTTGTTCTGGGTTAGAATCTGGGAGATATTACACATAAAAAATATCACAATAACTAAACGCGTAGTACAATTAGTTGGACTACATGCGCTACTTAATAAGTGCATCAATCGGCAAAAATAATTAGCAACTTACGTCAGTTACTCATGTTTTGATTCATGCAATTAACAAACTGCTTTGCGAAGTTTTTTTAAACGGACTATAACCGACCTGCTTTATTATAGGTATTATGCAATAAAACTGTCATACTATTAAATTCGCCCGGAAATGAGCATTTAATAAGCTTTTGTCTTTAAGTGCAAGTTTTGGAAAGAAAACAAAATATACTGTTATTAAGACTACATACTCTTACCAGAAATGACATGTAGCAAAACATATTGCAATTTGCTGTGTTTTCCCTGCAAGAGCCTAAAGATTGGTACTGATTTCGTACAGTTGCACGAATAACCCGACAAACATGGCAGTTGGGTGAATCCTATTTGAAGTTTTTTTGACGTCCATTTTGTTATAATGTGATATTAAACTATTAGCTTTGATTGACGGTGTCAATGTAGAAATATTCAAATCGTGTTAATTGAATGAATATATCGCTGTCTAGGAACGGCGAAAATTAGTATCTTAGTATTAGTATTAGTGAGAAAATTACAATTGTTGTCAGATTATACCATATTATATATTGGGGGTTAATACGCTGCCGTCTTTCCCCTCTTAAATAATGAGACACAGTCTGACGATAAAATATTTCCTATTTCCATAAATGGAAATCGTGGTTTTGATTTGTCTCATTAGATTTTTAGGTTAAAATAACATAGTACTACTGTTTGAGAAAAGGTGAACTTAAACTGGATGAATATTTTTATGACCTTCTTGAATTGCAAAATTAAGTTACCAAGATTACTGTACTTTTCAAAACAGTAGCATAGCAACTTATTATGAACTAAATAGGACACGGGTACCTCCACACTCCACTGTTTTGCACGGTTTTGTCTAGAGATATGTTTCATGTCTATCCTTTTTTACTAGAAATAAAACATTGGATTTGCCTGTTTTGTTACTACTGGTCTGAATAGGGGACTCATTATAATACTATAATATGCTAAATGATTGGGTATTATATCATTTTTTGAACTCTGATTTTATTTTATCTCAGTTAGTTTTACGACATACTGTGCAATAACCATTTTAGTTTAACATACACCGCGCATATAGTTCGTTCAGTATGGCCATACCAAGTGCTCATATTTTTAGTAATTTGATAATAAACTGTTTAAATTACTTTTGCACAGTTCCCAATTCAAAGCACTACTTGTCCATTATATAATTTGAAAGTGCAATTTCTGTCCCTGCCGCTGAAATGAATGAATATGGTTTTATAGAACATGCTGATGAATTAAACTCATTGATGATTTGTAAGGCATAAATAATGGGTTATTTGATGGGGGAAACTTGCTAAAATTTCAAATTTGAAATGTTTATCACACTCCTGTGTAACCATATATAAATAAATATTTAGAAATATCAAGGGATTACGCATTTCATAGTGTAATCAGTTCTGAAAAAAGGTCTATAATTACATTGACTCCTGTTACTTTACGTTGCAAATGTTTCCTGAGGTCAGCATTTCTCATTAATTCAGCTAATATATTCATGACAGTGTAGGAAAAATAAATTATATAACAACATTTGAGACATTGATTTTCTACCATGGAGACAACTAACAGAACAGTAGCATATAAAATAAACTTTTTTGTAATGCAGTTAATTATTACGATTGCAATTGTGTTTAAAAACAGTACAATGCGACCCGTCCGATTGGTTAAAGGGTTTGACTATCCGTGAATAACTAGGTCTAAAATAAAACTATATTGCTGTTATGTAGACAGATGATTAATATTTAAAATAATGAAATGTTTATTGAGTAAATAAGTATACCTAGGAGTAATATCCTGACGTCTTTATGTTTGAAAATTTTCGTCCAAAACTGACCCATTATTCCTGTATATCACATTGCACTTTTAAGACACTTGACATATCATAATCCACATATTATTGTCATCAAGAGTAATCACCGTACATTTAGTATTGTCAAGTTGTCCTGATATTATATTACATATTTTCCAAACAAAACTATTCTACAGAACATCGGAAAGTCCTAAGCATACTTGTGCAAAAATTCCTGAATAAAATCTTATAAATCACTTCAATTATAGTATGGTTATTACCAAAAGAATGTGTAAGAAATATTTAGTTTTTCCTATTACAGTTATCACGTTATGTCAATTCACATGAAACATGCATATTTTGCTTAAATCAAAATCCACGTTTACATATTTCTACAAATGCTGACGTAATGCACAAATAGTTTTCAAGGCTGAAGCGAGCATGTTTCCACTAGATAAAGTATGTTATATATCAATGAATGTTTCCTCTTTGCCAACATGCATTCGAAGCAGAAAATCAACTACGCTAAGAGAAACCAATGTGTGTAACAATTGCCAATACATATTTTCCCCCAAGAGTCTGTAACAAATGAAATTAAGTCCAAATGATTTTTCTGTCTGTATAGCAATTATTTTTTATCATACAATGGCTGCTGCCGTTCAAATAGATTCATTCATTTGAACATGGCTTTAACCGCTTCGCCTATCTGAAGAGCTGAAATAACTTGAAAGTTTTTATTAATGAAATAGCATTGATCCTCACTGATGTGCGAATTGATTGATCTAATGAATCAATTACTTTGATCATAGGTTAAAACAGAATGTAATTAGTTCTTATGGGATCTGTTTATGTTCTCAAATGAAACAGTTTATGTCCTTAAATGCAACAAAGTGATGAATCGTGTAAAATAAGCCTCTAAATGCTGACGTAAGGCATAAATAGTTTTCAAGGCTGAAGTGTTGTTATATTTTTCTGGTCCTTCGGGATCATTGATTTCAGCACTTAACGTGTTGAAAATTGAGTGGAGCTCAATCCGATGCTATCGGGGCGTGAGGAATGTGCACTTTTTCATTATTCCTCTGTACATATTCAATCAAACCGAGTCTGTAATTTTCATGTAATTTTTTGTATGATAAATGTTTCCTAGAAACAGCCTTTTACAAGATGTTTTTTAACAGAATATACAGTCCAATAATGTTGAAGTATAATTCATGAAATTGTAACCAATATTTCAAAAACAAAACAAATGCAATCTAATTTCAAATGACATGCCTGTTGCCATGCTATAAAACAAAAAGGTTTTGGTTTTCATCTTTTTTATACATTCATACAAAAATATACGGTCACATTATTTTAAATTTGTGATTTTGTCTGTTGAATTATTTGTCTCTGTCTCAAAATGTCGTAAAACAAGTAGTTTGTAAAATATATAATTGAACACAGTTACGACAATATGTCAGGTTATTTTTTATTTTTACCTGTTCACTGGACATTTAAACCTGGATGGGCATATTGTCACTTTCAATACCCTAATTTCCTCTGTTAAACTTTATAATCAGTAAAATTATGATTTAATTTCCTTATTGAATAGTAAATTGATGAGGTCTAGCCAATGAGCTATCTTATTTTAATCGAATTTGAATATCGAACAATATGTGAGCATTATCACCAATAATCTTCCGAATATTTGTGCGTGTTAAGTCACTTAGTCACTAAATTATTTTAAAATTCTGTTTTTGCAATTTACGTTTACGTATTCTAATGAAAAAAGTTTCCTCCCATCAATTTGTTTTAATATCAACTTTGCATATGTATAAAAAAATACAAATATAACACTTATCAACTACAACATTTCTTATCATAAACTGTCACAAAATTACTTTTCAGATTTTCAAAATAAAGATATAATTGCCGTACAAAATGCATTTCTTCAAATATTTACAGACATGTTTAGTTATTTCCATTACCTTTTTTTACAATAGTAAAGGTAGAATACTCCCGGTACATTACTTCTAAATTGAAGAGTATTTAAAGTAAAGCTGGAATTACTGTCAACTGCACTGTGACTGAGGGTCTTTGGTTTAAAACTCAGGAGGGCCATTATTTTTTCTTTCTTTTCTTTAAACATTATGATTGTATCCCTCAGATTCTTTTTAGAAAGAAAAGAGTGTTGCAATGTAATTATATAATTAGTATATGTACTTATTGGCTAAAAAAGGTTAAATTTGTTAACAAATGTTGTACATATATTTTCAAATTCTATAAGTTTTGATAAACAAGAAGACAGCTCGTGTTTTGTTACTCTTTGGCATTTTCAAAATTCATATAAGAGAATATTTTATGATATTTCCACATCATGCGATTAAATTATATTTGCAAAAAAGTGTTTAATTTATTTTCTCGAAAAAGCGTCAATGTGTTATGTTAGCATGAGCAAAATCGCTTTGAATAAATAAATGAAAGTTTGGTTAATACCTACTTATATTCACATTAACTCAAGATATATGACTGGAAATAAAACATGCGCAGCAACTTATTTACCACAATGGCCTTGAAATAAAAACAAGTGGATAAAATAATTAATCAAAACAAGGAACTTTTCAAGGAAAGCAGGTGTTTAATCACGTTCAATTTTTTTCTTTTAAAAACCCTAAATTTGTCTACAAATAGCATATTTCAAATATTGATAATACAACGTTGGCACGCAATTATGTCCATTGATTGTCCACTGTAGTTGCGTTTAGCTACATGTTTTTCAGATTCTATGTGCGTTATATTATATCAAAAATAAACATATATAATGAATATCTAGTCATGGCATAATGTTGTTTAATCTTTATATCAAAGTTCTTTGAATATTTTTTTGGGTCCGTACAAACATGAAATACATTATGAAGTAAGAGATCAAATAAATGAGCCATGCACCTGTAAGAGTAAAAATGTGTATGTTTTTGAAGGTGTGCACTTGTAACTTCTCTTTCCTTTCCTTCTCATTTAAGATCATTATCTCTGTTTATTTTCAAATGAGTCATGAAGGTTTCTGGCAAAATGCTTGCATGGTTTACTCATAAAATATAAATGCCGAACTATTTTTCATTTTTATTGCATAAATAAGCTGATCTGTTATATATCACTCTCTTGATTGTTATTCTACTAAAGATAAATTGTGTTTAACATAAATGCAATAAGCAAGGTTATAGTTCAGTTTCATAAAACCCACATGCAAGTCAAAACGTATCTCAGAAGTGTTTTTTCCCAATTAGGGACCTTATTAGGATTTCTCGGATTGCCAATCCTTTTTGACGTCTTTTTCAGACAATAACTTGATGTCAAAGTACAATGTCATCTTTAATCATTACCCGCACAATTGTATTTTAGTATCCTAGATAAAATATTGTAACGTGGTAAAAGGACAACTGTGTGTAGCACTGAAATAAAATATATCTCACTAGCTATTACCATTAGTGTAAATATTTCTAGTAAGTGAGCATCAACACTCATTGTTGCATCCATAGTCCTACTTTACATATTATCAAACATCGTGTTCTCTGATATTTGAAGATTAATTTTTAAATGTGTTCCAAATAGCATCTGTATTAGTTTAACAGTTTAAAGACATACGAGAAATAAAGTTCCTATCATATTTTGTAGATACAAAGATGGTCTCAGATGTTTTAAGCGCAAATGTTTCGTTATGTATCAAAAATAGCATCAGTATCAATTTAACAGCTGCAAAAACTTTACCAAATAGTGGATTTAAGGCAACATTTTATGTCAAAAAGAATAAAAAAACTGATATAATATTGAAGAATATTTGTAACAATTAACTGGATTTTGTTTCAATGGAGACATCTTAAGTGATTATTAGATTCTAATTAAATAAAGAGTGAAATATACCAAAAAATAGCATTCTATTCCCAGATCGACTCGAGCATTTCTGAGCCATGGGAATATTTAAAAGAGACAATAAAGCAATATACATTGATGCAGATTTATCTCCGTTGACATTGAAATTTGTTCATGCCCAATCAAATATTATCTCTGAATTTAAAATTGCCTTTTGCTGCATTCAACTGAAATCTCTTTCATCTGCATGTTGAAATTCACTCTGACAGATAGTCTTTGGATGCAGAGGACCATGTAATTGACGGTATATTGTTATGAACTATCACATTAAATATAACACAAAAATCGTTTTAACGCTACATATAATAATATATCTAAGTGAACCAAAACTTATTAGACCAACTTTTTGCTACTTCTTATTGTCACCCTTGTAAAAAGACAATTTTGTCCTGCAACATCGCTTGTGCCCTTTCAGTTATATTATATTTATTAAAGTACCGATTTGTGTATTGTATTTTTACCTAGAAAAAATGCTTTACTTTAAAACCGTAATTGTGATTGTGACAGGAGGTATTTGCGCGTCTATGGACATTTAAGTACATTGGTTTATAATAGAATATCTGTACTACCATACATAATTATGGTGTGAATTTCAAAACAAACCACGAAATAATTTTATACTGATGTTGTTGGTAAGTGTTGAATACATGCATAACATTTCTATTCTTTGTTTGTTTGTTGTTGTTTTTTTTTGTTATTGTGTTGTTTTGTTGTTGTTGTTTTGTGTGGTTTTTTTTAGAACAGATATTTTCTGTTTTATCAATATTTGAAAAACTATGAAAAATATGTTCACTGTAGACCAATCCACTTTAATCTTAGTAGTAGCATTCACCCCTCAACCGCTATTTTAGAAAAAAGGGCAATCCTTTACTATGATGCCAATACGTCAATATGATAAGCTGACTAATGCATCTTTGTGGAACATGTTGTATCTCTAGCATGTCTGCGACAAAATTAAATGCAAATAATGCTGTTATCTACTATGTCAGCGATAACCTACAATAAATTTGTACATACAATGTCTAAACGACATTATATTATGCAAGCCTTTTATTGATTGTTATTGATGTACACTTATTGTCAGGCGACCGAATGTTCAATGTTTAACACAAGCTTTTAGTATGAATATTTTAGAATAATTTTATATAGTGTGCATTCCACCTTTTGTATTCCATGTCACATGAAAGTGAATATCACATAGAATATGTTTGAATAGCTATTCAAAATATCAAGGAACTACAAAAATGTGTTGTGAATATTTTATTCCATGTCAACGATCGTAGAATCAAATATGAAACAGTTAATTCTATAAAACGCGATAAAACTACAAAGACATTTATAAAATCGAATTACTATAAAACAGCAAATTGATACAACAATAAAGCAACAAAAGACAATATAGAAACCTGGTACATTGGCAGATAATCAGAAACAATGACAACAACAAAAAACTACATGTGTCAGTTACATACTCGTTTTTATTGAGTCTGTTCTGGGAAAATGGAAACATGCAATATCCCTCACGCACCCTAGCACTTAGGCAGTAGCATATCTTAACACTAAATATGATTATCCCGAAGGTCCAGAAAAATATAACAAAACTGAAGTAAAGTACGGGGCAACTTAATACTTTACGTTGACGATATCATTAATATGACAACATCAAAACTGTATACTTATGTACCACGATAAATAAATGCAAAGCCATATTTACCATGATAAAATACAACATCTTTATATTTAAATAATAATCGTTATGAATGTAAGTGAACAAATGGCACAACATTTTCCAAACAACCAACTGTGAAAATGCAATCCTTGATTAATAGCGAGATTGATAGGGATTAATTGGTCACTTCTTACACTTATATCAAATTCTATATTGCCTACATTGACTTGTGAGCCGAATAGTTATGAAGAACAATGATGTAATCATAACATCGATTTAAATGTAGTTTATAAAAACATGCCTCATAGGTAATTGTGGCAATACATTTTACATGTGTTTATGAGCATCTACGACTTGAAATCATTAACCGCAGAATAACAGCAGGCAAGCATTCATTATCTGAACAAATGTGCATTTCCTACTTCTAGAACGTACTTAGTGTGACTAAAGATGTAAATGGTTTATTTCTCAAATGAATTATTAAATTTCGGGAAACTATTTAATGCGTATCAGCTGCGCAGCAGCATATAATAAACAAAAAGGAGGAAGAATTGTTAAAATACGACCATACTGTTTGGTGTCCAATTTCTTCAGAATTAAAAATAAATGCCTCTAATGATATATAATGCGTACAAATTATTTCAAATAATGAATAATAAGGGAAGTTAAAAACGTTTTTGTTTCATGACATTGTTCAATTGTACGTGAAATGTTCAATTAAATCAATAAGTTATAAAAAGTTAGTTAACGTTAGCAATAATTTAAGAAAAGTTACACTGTAATCCGACACTTTGATTTGCCATATAGTGAAAGAAATTCAACTTTGTATTGAAACTTTGAAAACGACGACTTTTGAATTATATAAACGAGTAAGAAACATTATGTGAGCACTATAAACGGGTAAAATTATTTTTTTGCAATTTGAATATATTATAGACTTCGGTGAATTTAATTACGATATTTAACGATATCCGCTATGCGCCCACGGATTTATATAAATCCGTGATGCGCCTCATTATCAAAACTGTCTTACATGAATGATGTTAACAAACAAATTCCTAAGAAACAATGTTTTGGCACAGTTAATAATTACTCATGTGTTAGCACGAGCGTAGGTGATGAAATATGGAAATGACAAAATAGCATCATAAACTATGAACATATTTTCTATTAACACAGGCATTTCTTACAGCTTCCATAAAAATATATCGTTCACTAATGCAAAAAGGTTAAAATAGTATTAAATCAAACTATAAATTATTTGTATTATTTTAGTATCTAGTTTACATCAGCTCCTATAAATTTTCTTTGTTTTTTTTTCTTCGTATATACAGATAATATTAAATGAAGTAAAGACAATGTAAGAGCAATGTAAACTCGATGCCGGTAATATTATTTTATTTAATTAGAATTATTTTGGTTCAATAAGTTTTTGATAGTACAAAGTTATACTGATACAAATAAGGATCGGCTATGTCATTAAAACGGCTGATTGAATCGAAGTTGAGAAAAAAATATGCTTTAAATTTTGCTCTATAGATTATACAATTCTTTATCACGTGTAGCAAAAAGCAGCTAAAAGTCACAATTAAGCATTATTTATATCATGATATGTGAAAATTAATAAACTTGTATAAGTATAGAAAGTAAACTTCATAGAAACATACCAATGAGCAATATCCTTGATTCTTTACGTTTAAAAATCTTTGTCCAAACTTGACCCATTTTACCCTGTAGTCAGAGATAAAATGATATATTTGAAATCATTGCATAAGATAAAAATTAAATTGAGCAATGTGGTTTCACTTCCTTGCTATTTCATTTTTGAATGGCTTATTGAAATAATTCAATACATGCTCATCTTCATCAGTAGGTTTTGTAACCTCAATTGAAAGTATTCACTTATCAGCATGAGTTTACGTTTACACAACTTCTTCCGGGATCACTGTGCATAATACGTTGCTATGCTACTGTTTGGGATAAATAGATCAATTTATGATAACATTTGGCTATAATCAAAAAAGGAACTTATGTCGTTTGTCATTTAAAAAAAAACCCCAGACTTTTTCTCCTTCAGTAATTTAATCAAATATGAGATACATGTATATGCATGTTTCCAATGATAAAAGGCTAGATTTTATTCTTAAGAAATATTTTTTGAAATTTTTGAGTTTTTGCAATCTTTTAATACCACAATTATGTTTCCGAGGGATCACTCTTTTAAGATATTTATTGCATACAAAACATGGTTTTGTGCATCTACAATTTATTGTTCTTTTCACATTCTGAAATTTGTAAATTAAGTCTGGTACTATGTTAACAATCAATACTGATCATGCTGCTATTATTTTACAGAAATTAAGGCTGTAGACAACAACAATGTCTCTTTAAGGATGTGGTGTAATCAGTCTTATATAAGTATTAAGTAGATTTAAATTAGATTCTTGTTATATTTAGTTGTTTAATATCATGTATTCAGTCAGAGTGTAATCAGTCTTATATAAGTAGTAAGTAGATTTAAATTAGATTCTTGTTATATTTAGTTGTTTAATATCATGTATTCAGTCAGAGTGTAATCAGTCTTATATAAGTATTAAGTAGATTTAAATCAGATTCTTGTTATATTTAGTTGTTTAATATCATGTATTCAGTCAGAGTGTAATCAGTCTTATATAAGTAGTAAGTAGATTTAAATTAGATTCTTGTTATATTTAGTTGTTTAATATCATGTATTCAGTCAGAGTGTAATCAGTCTTATATAAGTATTAAGTAGATTTAAATTAGATTCTTGTTATATTTAGTTGTTTAATATCATGTATTCAGTCAGAGTGTAATCAGTCTTATATAAGTATTAAGTAGATTTAAATCAGATTCTTGTTATATTTAGTTGTTTAATATCATGTATTCAGTCAGAGTGTAATCAGTCTTATATAAGTATTAAGTAGATTTAAATCAGATTCTTGTTATATTTAGTTGTTTAATATCATGTATTCAGTCAGAGTGTAATCAGTCTTATATAAGTATTAAGTAGATTTAAATCAGATTCTTGTTATATTTAGTTGTTTAATATCATGTATTCAGTCAGAGTGTAATCAGTCTTATATAAGTAGTAAGTAGATTTTAAATTAGATTCTTGTTATATTTAGTTGTTTAATATCATGTATTCAGTCAGAGTGTAATCAGTCTTATATAAGTAGTAAGTAGATTTAAATTAGATTCTTGTTATATTTAGTTGTTTAATATCATGTATTCAGTCAGAGTGTAATCAGTCTTATATAAGTATTAAGTAGATTTAAATTAGATTCTTGTTATATTTAGTTGTTTAATATCATGTATTCAGTCAGAGTGTAATCAGTCTTATATAAGTAGTAAGTAGATTTAAATTAGATTCTTGTTATATTTAGTTGTTTAATATCATGTATTCAGTCAGAGTGTAATCAGTCTTATATAAGTATTAAGTAGATTTAAATCAGATTCTTGTTATATTTAGTTGTTTAATATCATGTATTCAGTCAGAGTGTAATCAGTCTTATATAAGTATTAAGTAGATTTAAATCAGATTCTTGTTATATTTAGTTGTTTAATATCATGTATTCAGTCAGAGTGTAATCAGTCTTATATATTAAGTTAAATAGATTCTTGTTATATTAGTTGTTTAATTCATGTTTCAGTCAGAGTGTAATCAGTCTATATAAGTATAAGTAGATTTAAATCAGATTCTTGTTATATTTAGTTGTTATCATGTATATCATGTATTCAGTCTATATAGTATTAAGTAGTTTAAATCAGATCTTATATTTAGTTGTTTAATCATGTATTCAGTCAGAGTGTATCATCTTATAAAGTATTAAGTAGATTCTTGTTATATTTAGTTGTTTAATATCATGTATTCAGTCAGAGTGTAATCAGTCTTATATAAGTATTAAGTAGATTTAAATTAGATTCTTGTTATATTTAGTTGTTTAATATCAATGTATTTCAGTCAGAGTGTAATCAGTCTTATATAAGTATTAAGTAGATTTAAATTAGATTCTTGTTATATTTAGTTGTTTAATATCATGTATTCAGTCAGAGTGTAATCAGTCTTATATAAGTATTAAGTAGATTTAAATTAGATTCTTGTTATATTTAGTTGTTTAATATCATGTATTCAGTCAGAGTGTAATCAGTCTTATATAAGTATTAAGTAGATTTAAATTAGATTCTTGTTATATTTAGTTGTTTAATATCATGTATTCAGTCAGAGTGTAATCAGTCTTATATAAGTATTAAGTAGATTTAAATTAGATTCTTGTTATATGTATTTAGTTGTTTAATATCATGTATTCAGTCAGAGTGTAATCAGTCTTATATAAGTATTAAGTAGATTTAAATCAGATTCTTGTTATATTTAGTTGTTTAATATCATGTATTCAGTCAGAGTGTAATCAGTCTTATATAAGTATTAAGTAGATTTAAATTAGATTCTTGTTATATTTAGTTGTTTAATATCATGTATTCAGTCAGAGTGTAATCAGTCTTATATAAGTAGTAAGTAGATTTAAATTAGATTCTTGTTATATTTAGTTGTTTAATATCATGTATTCAGTCAGAGTGTAATCAGTCTTATATAAGTATTAAGTAGATTTAAATTAGATTCTTGTTATATTTAGTTGTTTAATATCATGTATTCAGTCAGAGTGTAATCAGTCTTATATAAGTATTAAGTAGATTTAAATTAGATTCTTGTTATATTTAGTTGTTTAATATCATGTATTCAGTCAGAGTGTAATCAGTCTTATATAAGTATTAAGTAGATTTAAATTAGATTCTTGTTATATTTAGTTGTTTAATATCATGTATTCAGTCAGAGTGTAATCAGTCTTATATAAGTAGTAAGTAGATTTAAATCAGATTCTTGTTATATTTAGTTGTTTAATATCATGTATTCAGTCAGAGTGTAATCAGTCTTATATAAGTAGTAAGTAGATTTAAATCAGATTCTTGTTATATTTAGTTGTTTAATATCATGTATTCAGTCAGAGTGTAATCAGTCTTATATAAGTATTAAGTAGATTTAAATCAGATTCTTGTTATATTTAGTTGTTTTATATCATGTATTCAGTCAGAGTGTAATCAGTCTTATATAAGTATTAAGTAGATTTAAATTAGATTCTTGTTATATTTAGTTATTTAATATCATGTATTCAGTCAGAGTATAAGTATCAGTATGAGACTCAGTCAGACGTTAAAATGTTTTCTAATTTCCATAGATGAAAACAGTCTTATTGATTTGTGCCGGGTAAATTTTTATGGTCAGATAATTGTCTGGAGATTTGTTTTAATGAATGCCAACTACATTTCTTAAGTAATTTATGGATTCAGGATTGATTGTTTTCTTTGTTTTGTTGCTATAGTTTGGCATTAGAAAATTCATGAAACCGATTATTTTCTTTAAAATTATTCTCACATAAAGAATATTCTATTGACTAACTATTCTATGATAGATGAATGAAAAATATATCATTTAAACAAATAAAAAAATAATCATGAACTATGTTAAAATCTTTCTTATTTAGGTATTATTGCCGATGAAAGGTGCATTTAACAGTTTTCTTTCGAGCATAAACTAATAACTACATGTAGTTCGTTCAGTTTGGACAAAGCTTGTGCTAAATTTCAGAAGTTTAGTATTGAAACCCCTTATGACTATATCGTCACTGTTCCAAATGTAATGTCGCTTGTCCATTGGTTAATTTCAGAAAGCGATCTTGATTCCTTCTAGTTATATAGATATATGATAATTTAAATGACAAATTTGTTCATTAATCTTCTTAATTAATAGTTTGTGAGGCATGATAACAAATTGGCATATTGAAGAGAAAAAATACTTGCCAAATAAGAAGCAACATTCCAGATGTTAAATATTCTCGTGCGTCACCATATATTCTGTTAAGAAATGTCAAGTTATCAGACATTTCACGATGATATCATGAAATCAATCCGTAAAAAAGATCTATAATTACATTGATTCTTGTTACTTAACATTGCCAACATTTCCTGGGTTCAGTCTTTCTTATTTATCCGACATACTTTTCATAGCAGTGTAGTAAGAATCATAAAGCATATGGTGGATTGCCCGAGTTGGTAACGTATCTAACGGATAGATATTGGTCATTTACAATTATAATAGTCACTTTTTGGAAATATATTACTAATTCAACTCAACGTGACAGCGAAAACAATGAGGATAATTTCATTGTAAGTGAATATGTTTACCTAGGAGTAATATCCTGGAAGATTTTCGTCCAGAACTTACCCATTCTTCTGTCATATTTATATATGACTCAATCTTCCACATTACATTGAAATTCATATAGGTACCATACCTAAGTTTTGTCAAGTTCCTGTGATATTATATATATCTTTATAAGATATTATATATAAATATATTTATTCACAAAAACAAGCTAATATTCGGAACAACGAATGGTCCTAAATACACTTGTAGGAAAACATTATCTAGTCAAAACTTCAATAACGCTTTCATCATAGTATGTATGTACTATAATCTCTAATTAAAACAAATATTTAGTTTTTCTATAACAGTTCATGTTGTTTCAATTTAAAAGAAGCATGCATATAATGTTTATTAAGGTATCACGTTTACATATTTCTATAAATGCTGAAAATGCTGACGTAATGCACAAAAAGTCTTCAAGGCTGAATCAAATATGTTTCCACTAGATAAAACATGCTCTATCATTGCATTTTTATTCTTCAACAACATGCATTTAGAGCAGAAAAAAACAACAACGCAGAGAGCTGCCATTGTGTGTTACAATTGTCTATACACAGTTCCCCAAAGTGTCTGTAACAACAAGATAATAAATCTGTCTGTACAACAAATATTCTATAGCATAAAATGCCTTCCCTTCAAACAAATTAATTCATCTGAACAATCATTCAAGTATTTGTAGAGCTGCAATATTTAAGTTTTATGAATGGAAAAACGCATCTACGTAATTGATTTACACATTCGGTCTCATAGATCTAATGAATCAGTTAAGCCGGTTCTAGGGGTGTGGATGTTAGCTTGCACTTTGTAGTACCGTACATAAACAGAACTCAATCAATCTGGAAACAAAGAGATCCCTCGGAAGCATTAATCAAAACAAAATTACATAAGAATTGCAGACTCGGTTTGATTGAGTCTGTACATGAGGGATAATGAATAAGTGCAACATCCCTCGCGCCACCTAGCACCGGCTTGAGCGGTACTCAATTCTCAACACTTAATAGTGCTGGCATCAATGATCCCGAAGGACCAGAAAAATATAACAACACTGAAGTGAAGTACGGGGCAACTTTTTACAACTGCCACACAGCACTTGACACCTGCTGTTGAGCCTGCAACATTTTCCCATTTTGCCGTGTATGGCTTTCTTTATGGATTCTGTTTTTCTCTGTTTAATCAATGAAAATTTAACAGAATGTGATTAATTCTAGATCTAATGGATCAGTACGTTATAGTTATTAAATCAAACAAATAGTAACAAAATGTAATGTAAAAATTATGATTGAAATAGTTTACAGTTCAATACTGCCGAACTATTCAGCATGTATGAAAACCAATATGATACAAGATAAAACTGAGCCATCGATTTTCAAATCACATGCCTATCTGCCATATATAATGAAATCTGACAATACTGAACGATTTTCATCATAAATATCAATTCACACACAAATGTATTGAAGCAGTATATTGCATGTTTGTATCGTTTTGGTGTGTTTTTCTTGTGAAGTAAGTAAGGCATGGCAATTATTGTTACTTTAATAATGCTTAACTATTATTATTTAAATGGAGTAACACTCACCAAAACTTATTGATAATTTATCTCTTAAAAGTGTTCGCCTACTTAGCTAAATACTGTGAGCATTGGATTAGTAAGCCAGTTGTCGCTGGTTTTATCCTCGGGCGAGGCGAGATTTCTCCCTGGCAACTGATCATCTAATGGTCATTTATCTTTCACCGCTGATTCAAAAATCATATAGATTACTAGTCGATCACTTGTGAAGAAATTGATTTGGTTTTGTTTGGTTTTACGGCGGGCTAACACAATTTAGGTCATATGGCGCCAAAATAGGAAAGATGATTTTGGCTAACCTCTGCTGTTACAAATCACCTCATCTGCTCGAGCTAAGAGATACATAGACTCCGGCAGTAATTTAAACCCATTTACTAGCCTCATACAATCACATAGGGATAAAAGGTGACCTCAAACCTTATAGGCAAACCCTCGGCTACAAGGGTGCGAAAAAATTGGTAATTATTTGTAAGTTATCCAGTAATTATAAGTAATCTGTTAGGTGGATTAGCTGGCGCAATATGACCAAGAAAACAAGAAACAAATCTTGTAAGATTAGTTTAGACAAACTGGTCCCTCTTTACATGCTTTAGGGCTATTAAATTACACTTTGAAAAGTTATATCATTTCTGTCAAGGGTCAATGAGTGATTTATTCAACGGTCTTATTAGTTTGAATACATTCATATATTACATTAATAATGTCTAACTTTTGTAATGGTGGGAGACTTAGGTACACATATTACTTTTATAATTATCCAAAGAGAAATAAATTCTCTTCTAGCAAACACATGGTGGACGCTAAGTGACTGAATTTAATTAAAATGCTTCTTTTGAAACTCCCATCGGTTAATTTTATATTAAGTGCGTTCTTATGCACACAAATATTAATTTATAATTCCGTTATCATGCTTATCAAATGGTATTCATTTGTGCAACATTCCGGAATATTAAAATATCAGGAAAACAATTTTAAGCTTTTCAAAATCAAAAACTTTTTGCTGTACAAAAGTGTTTCTTTCAAACATTCACGTAAACGTTCAATTATCTCATTCCTTGAACAATAGTTGATTGTTTTTTTAATCCAATGTCATTTAAATCTATACCTTTATATTTTTGTAATTGCAAAATTGATATAGAATAGAATTGTTTTATTAACAATCATTCTTTGTTTCGTAAAATGTAGTAGATAAAGCAAAAAATATTGAACTTCATTTCTGGAACAAAAGAAACGCAATGGAATTAAATCAGCAAGAGAACGGAAGCTTTGATTATATGAAGGTGTGTTTAACTGAAACACGAGATGTGATTGCAAATAAAACGTTTTCTTTTTTCACAATAATAAGCTTATAACAAAATTTATTAAAACCAGAAATTTTTGAAGAAAGACAGTTCCGTATTTATACATTGTATATTGTTTTAATAATTGGCAAGTACATGTATTATCTTTGTTTGATAAACCAGGGTCTTTCAAATAGAAAAGAATTTTAAAAACTCTGGATAAACTGGTATCTTATATAAACCATTTTGAAATATTCAGACACAAAATATTCTTAGTTTACCACAGAAATTATGTGTAGGCACCTGTCAAATTCAAATAAAGTTATCATAAATTCACTCTATAAAATAAATTAAAATTCTAAACTTTTCCCACATTATGTTACGCAATAAATATATTATTTTCACCAATCATCGCTTTTATATGATACATTTGTATATAAAAGTTTAAAATATTCACAACGTTAAGCATTCCCCTTAGATTAAGGTAAAAATACCACTTTTTATGAACAGAAAACGTCTAACTGACATGTCGCGCGTAAGTGACTGTCTGATTGAATTTGTGTTTAAGAATGAGTTAATTCTCAGGTAAAGAAGTTTTTCCAGTACAAAGTAGTTACTTTTGTAAGGCTCACTCGTTATCATGAATGTCCGTGCTATAAGTTTAAGGTTGCGCGCAATAGTTATTAAACCAAACCAAAATATTAAACGTTTGAAAGCTTATTGGTTAATATCGAAAGCAGATGATATTGATTGACGCCATGCGATAATGTACTTTAAAGGTTCGGGAGTCGTTTCTTGACATATTCTGCTCTCAAGAATGGTTATCTTGTGTGAGCAATGAAGGCAGAAATCAATGATAACGTTATTGCAACAGTCTGCGTTAGATTATAATTAATGTCATATCTTTCTTTAAATATATAGATAACATGCATGTAGTACATCTGATGAAATCATTTTTGATGTAATTCATACAGCATGGATGCAGTATATTGCTTTGAGTGGTCGAGGCCGAGTGGTTAGTTACCCCCTCCAAGGATTGTTGACCGCGTGGGTTCAAACTACATCAAACGACAAGCCGTTGTTTACATGAGTAAGAAACTTTACACTCATTGCTTAGAACCTTTTTTTTTCAAGAAAGGATTCGATAGTGTTTAAATAAACTTATAAATCTTCCAGCACAATCGAACTAAACAAAATTCGTATAAACAAAACCGTATTTTTTTACGAACATCATAGCAAAGTTCGATTGTTTTATTTACACTTTTATTCATATAATGTAGCAATTAGCACATAGTTTGGAAAACAGAGTCCTTAAAGAACGTCCATAACGGCAAAATTGAAAATTTTACAGACTCAGTCTTGAATACATTAAAACTACCGTGCACATCTCCCTGAGCACGGCTTAAGCAGTATTCAACCTTCAAAAGTAATGGCGAATTATTCATATGTTCGATACATAAATATTAATTAATTTAAGACGATAAAGTTGCGTTAATTAAGCAGTCTAATTGCAGCCTAGTTCCAGCTATTTGTGTGATACATTATATCAAAAGTATTCAATTTA
This sequence comes from Ruditapes philippinarum, assembly GCF_026571515.1. NCBI lineage: Eukaryota > Metazoa > Mollusca > Bivalvia > Venerida > Veneridae > Ruditapes > Ruditapes philippinarum. The sequence goes on along the minus strand of NW_026857427.1, from coordinate 303,743 downwards.
TTCATATAAAATCATACTGTCCTGTGCATCGGTCGAATGTTCCACTGCCGTTCACTTTCTTACTACACGGAGTGTATTCAATTAACTACTACTTAGGGAGCGTTATAAAATCAAAGTCTAGCCCAAAAATAATATGATGTTGTCTAATTATGGCAGATACATAGATGACATCTATGAATATGGACATCAAAAACTCCTGCCGTACTTTACAAGGACGAAATACAGGACGAAACAAGAAGGCAGATACATGAGCATACTCTTGTAGGAGTTGTTTGTTTGTTTGTATGATTTTACGCCTTTTCCCAACAGTATTTCAGTCATATAGGCGGGTAGTTTCCTAACCATCGTTCCTGGAGAGTTAAACAGGTACTAGACTACCTTCCTCCGCGCTTAACTACCAAAGCATATCCCCGCAAGAGAGGTAACTGGATTAGAAGTCATCGACTCTAACCCCTCCAACACGGAGAAGTAAAGTTGTTAAATGATATTTGTGTGCTCTTTTAGCGTCTTCTCATTTAAGATCGTTATCTTTGTTTATTTTAGATGAGTCATGGAGATATCTGGCAAAATATTGCCATCATTGTGTAGGCTTACTCATAAAAATGCTAATGCCGAACAATTTCTTCTTTTTTATTTCATAGACAAAATGATCTGTTATATATCTTTCTTGATTGTAATTATACTGCAAAAATACTTGTGTTTTACATAATTGCAAATAGTTTTTCACTTTCGTAGTTTCTACTGTTACATACATGTCAAAAGGTATCCAATTAATATGATATATATTCAGTTCAATAAAAACATCAGTTCAATATAAACAAACAATTTTCTTACGCTTTCGACATATTCTTAAAAAATGACGTTTATACAACATTATATTTAATTTATAATTTTATAAATTACGCTAAAAGACAAGTTCATAATCATGCTTAGTAATATAATAATAAAGTCACGAAAAGAAATCTTTCCAAACAGTTTAAATAGGGACTAAATAGACTATTTATCCTAATTATGTAATTTTTAGCTTCTCTTAAAGGCACATGCCTCGGAAATGAATAAAATTGTCATTCCTTTGTTAAGGCAAACATGAAATTTTTAACGTTTAAATAATGGTTTTAGAGCATTTTAGATGCTTATCAGCTGAAGAAAATAGAGCTAAATGTGAAATAACTTGTCCGAAAAGTAGCAAAATATAAACAATGAAGTATTTTGACTTCCATACAAAACACTTCTTCACTATATTTTTACTAATTGCCAGAATGCAAAAGAAGCAAAGGATGGATCAGGTAAACGGCCAATAAGTAATTCTTTTTGGTAACTTTAACAGGACTAAAAAAAATAATAAAGGTTTTGAGAAATGAAAAGTATTTTTTGGGCATAATGGGCCTTTAACTGATCACCTGCATAACTGTATCTATATAAATACAGATTGGTAAAATGGTAAAATAGGAAGATTGCACGTTGTATTGATTTTCTAAATATGGAACAACAGTACAGTTAGTTGCATCTCTAGTCCTACATTTTAGATCATTAGATATCATGTTTACTGATATTTTATGTGAAAATCAATTTTATAATTGGTCGAAAATAGCATCTGTATGAGTTTACAATCATAAGGGAAATATTGTAACAATCCTAGTTTTATATAACTTCAGATGTTTTGTGTGAAAGGCTGTTATGTAATGAGTCGGAACTAGAAGAAGTATCACATTTATTGTTCAGAAACATAATCATTGAATGCCTGCGGTGTGTATTTCAGCCAAAAACAAAATCTTAAGTAATATTTTGTTAATGAGTGAATGCCTATAAACATATTATGATGACTTTGTTTGATTGAAAACATCTAAAGTTCATTATTAATGTATATTATCTACTACAAAATCATTATTATTCGTGGAGAATTAATTTTCGTGGTTTACGTGGATAGGTCATTCCACGAATTTAAGATCCAACAAATATCATTTCGTCTGCTGTTAGATTATTTTGCATTGCATTACTTATATTTCCCTTTTTGGAAAAAAACAAACAGCGTATTTAAGAACCCACGAAAATGTTCTTTATGACAAAACTACGAAATTTCATGCCCACGAAATTTATGAACTCACAGCAATAAAATAAAGGACATTATCGTCAATTTTAAGAGCAATTCCTTTAAATAACTTAACTAGTCATAAAGATCTTTCTTAGAAAGAGACAATAACGCAATCTAAATTGATTCAAATTAATCCTTTTGAATAAATCAATATGAATTGATTTAAATTGTTCTGTTCTAGTTTCCAAACAGCTGCTAATTGGCCAATAACCTGGCCATCTTTTGCGTGTGTGGCCTATTGGTCATTATTACAGTTACAGCGATTTATATTTTTTATGGAATTCAAAATACTACAATTTCATTACCATTTTACAAATAATTTTACGTACAGTGCTACTTTCCTTATGTGTTAAGGCTCTAACATGCTCGGAAACTATTATAGCAACGTTGTAAAAAATGTGGAAACAAAGTGATCCCTCGGAAGCATTAATCACAACAAAATTACATGAAAATTGCAGACTCGTTTTGCACTTTCTTAAGAACAAAATATTCGTTTTTGAGTCATAATGTGCCTGTAGTCCTTAACGAACGCCAAAAACGACAAAATTGAAAAGGTTCCAGTTTCGGTTTGATTGAGCCTGTTAATTGACGGTAGTGGCAACCGGGAGCTATCTGCCACGCCCCCTATCACCGTCTAAAGCAGAATTTAGCATTAAGACATGAAAGTGGCGGTAATCATGGAACCTTTGACGTGACACATTCATTTCATTCCATGTATAGGGACGAATGGTCCCAGTGTAAACGAGTTAGTTTGCCCTGAACGAGAAATCAGTGGGCGGAACTAAATAAATGAATTTTGACAGTGATTCAAAGGTTTAAAGGCAAGTATATCAGAGACAGAAGGTCAAAAGACAAATTCAAAAAGCAGGCAACATATCCTGAGGATGTTGACCATCCATTCAAAAAAAGATCAAACAAAAAGGTTCTTAAATTACAAAAACCACAATAATAATGTCATACTGAACGACCTTCAAGGATCGGAATATCACATCTTTGATTGGATGTACGGGAAGACGTTATTTTTTGCCTCCGTAAGGCATAAACAACGCTATAACGCCGTAGTAAATCAGACAATTTTATCCGACTAGCGATTCTTAGAAACTTTCAGGAATAATGTCCCTGAGAGATAAAAATTACTACATTCTGTTTTATCTATTCAAGCAGAAAGACTCATAGGCACGCTTTGACAGTGAAAAATACAAAAGTCCATTACATTTGTGATTTGTTACGCAACGTATTGTCTCGTCTACGAACTTTTATATTGATGGTTTTGTTATTTCAACGCGTTCACTCCTGATTGAGATATCAATCATTTTTATCGAAGAAAATATATACAGACAAATCACACCATAAATCGGCACGCTGCAAGAAGGGAGTCAAACCACGTGTCTCTAGATTTCCGGTACAGTAACCACTACACCACAGCGGCCTTTCTTCGTGCTAAATGACCTAATATATTTAAGTTGTTTTAACTTTATTGTGACGTCATCACTTTTATTACCTTACACATGTATATATAAAAGACAATCTTGAAATTGATCGATCGACTCTTATACACCAACAAGATAAGTTGACTACTGCAATGCATCAATATATGAGCCGTGTCATGACAAAACCAACATAATGGGTTTGCGACCAGCATGGATCCAGACTAGCCTGCGCCTTCGCGCAGTCTGATCAGGATCCATGCTGTTCGCTTACCAACCCTATTACAAGTAGAGAAACTGATAGCGAACAGCATGGATCCTGATCAAACTGCGCGGGTGCGCAGGCTGGTCTGGATCCATGCTGGTCGCAAACCCATTATGTTGGTTTTGTCATGACGCGGCTCATATAATAAAGTTTATAACATCATGTCTGCGACAAAGGTAAATGTAAATAATGCTGTTATCTGTTATGTTCGTGATAAACCTAAATAAAACTGTATCAACAATGTCTGAGCGACATTATGTAATGTCAGGTTTTTATTGATCGTTGCGTTAATGTTAATAGCTGGACAAATGTATTATCAGGTCATCATAAGCAGTGTCAGGTCATCATAAGTAGTGTCAGGTCATCATAAGTAGTTTCAGGTCATAAGAAGAAGTGTCAGATCATCATGAGTAGTGTCATGTCATCATAAGTAGTGCCAGGTCTTTATAGGTAGTGTAAAGTCATAATAAGTATTGCCATGTCAGCAAAAGTAGTGTCAGATCATCATAAGTAGTGTCAGGTCATCATAAGAAGTGTCAGATCATCATAAGTAGTGTCAGGTCAACATAAGTAGTGTCAGATCATCATTAGTAGTGTCAGGTCATCAGAAGTAGAGTCAGATCATCATAAGTAATGTCAGGTCATCATAAAAATTGTCAGGTCATCATAAGTAGAGTCAGGTCATCATAAGTATTGTCAGGTCATCATAAGTAGTGTCTGATGATCATTAGTGTCGGGTCATCATGAATAGTGTCAGGTCATCATAAATAGTGTCAGGTCATCATAAATAGTGTCAGGTTATCATAAGTAGTGTCGGGTCATCATGAATAGTGTCAGATCATCATAAGTAGTATCAGGTCATCATAAGTAGTATCAGGTCATCATAAGTAGTGTCAGGTCATCATAAGTAGTGTCAGGTCATCATAAGTATTGTCAGGTCATCATAAGTATTGTCAGATCATCATAAGTATTGTCAGGTCATCATAAGTATTGTCAGGTCATCATAAGTAGAGTCAGGTCATCATAAGTATTGTCAGGTCATCATAAGTATTGTCAGGTCATCATAAGTATTGTCAGATCATCATAAGTAGTGTCAGGTCATCATAAGTAGTGTCAGGTCATCATAAGTATTGTCAGGTCATCATAAATAGTGTCAGGTCATCATAAGTAGTGTCAGGTCATCATAAGTAGAGTCTGGTCATCATGAATAGTGTCGGGTCATCATAAATAGTTTCAGGTCATCATAAATAGTGTAAGGTCATCATGAATAGTGTCAGGTCATCATGAATAGTGTCAGGTCATCATGAATAGTGTCAGGTCATCATAAATAGTGTCAGGTCATCATAAGTAGTGTCTGATGATCATAAGTAGTGTCGGGTCATCATGAATAGTGTCGGGTCATCATAAATAGTGTCAGGTCATCATGAATAGTGTCAGGTCATCATGAATAGTCTCAGGTCATCATGAATAGTGTCAGGTCATCATAAATAGTGTCAGGTCATCATGAGTAGTGTCTGATGATCATAAGTAGTGTCAGATCATCATTAGTAGTGTCATGTCATCATAAATAGTGTCAGGTCATCATAAATAGTGTCAGGTAATCATAAGTAGTATCAGGTCATCATAAATAGTGTCAGGTCATCATAAGTAGTGTCAGGTCATCATAAATAGTGTCTGGTCATCATAAATAGTATCAGGTCATCATAAGTAGTGTATGATGATCATAAGTAGTGTCGGGTCATCATGAATAGTGTCGGGTCATCATAAATAGTGTCAGGTCATCATAAATAGTGTCAGGTCATCATGAATAGTGTCAGGTCATCATGAATAGTGTCAGGTCATCATGAATAGTGTCAGGTCATCATAAATAGTGCCAGGTCATCATGAGTAGTGTCTGATGATCATAAGTAGTATCAGGTCATCATAAATAGTGTCAGATCATCATAAGTAGTGTCAGGTCATCATAAATAGTGTCAGGTCATCATAAATAGTGTCAGGTCATCATAAGTAGTGTCTGATGATCATAAGTAGTGTCGGGTCATCATGAATAGTGTCGGTCATCATAAATAGTGTCAGGTCATCATAAATAGTGTCAGGTCATCATGAATAGTGTAAGGTCATCATGAATAGTGTCAGGTCATCATGAATAGTGTCAGGTCATCATAAATAGTGTCAGGTCATCAATGAATAGTGTAAGGTCATCATGAATAGTGTCAGGTCATCATGAATAGTGTCAGGTCATCATGAATAGTGTCAGGTCATCATGAATAGTGTCAGGTCATCATAAATGGTGCCAGGTCATCATGAGTAGTGTCTGATGATCATAAGTAGTGTCGGGTCATCATGAATAGTGTCGGGTCATCATAAATAGTGTCAGGTCATCATAAGTATTGTCAGGTCATCATAAGTATTGTCAGGTCATCATAAGTAGTGTCAGATCATCATAAGTAGTGTCAGGTCATCATAAGTAGTGTCAGGTCATCATAAGTATTGTCAGGTCATCATAAGTAGTGTCAGGTCATCATAAGTAGTGTCAGGTCATCATAAGTAGTGTCAGGTCATCATAAGTAGTGTCAGGTCATCATAAGTAGTGTCAGGTCATCATAAGTAGTGTCAGATCATCATAAGTATTGTCAGGTCATCATAAGTAGTGTCAGGTCATCATAAGTAGTGTCAGGTCATCATAAGTATTGTCAGATCATCATAAGTAGTGTCAGGTCATCATAAGTATTGTCAGATCATCATAAGTATTGTCAGGACATCATAAGTATTATCAGATCAACATAAGTAGAGAAAGGTCATCATAAGTAGTATCAGATCATCATAAGTGATGTTAGATCATCATAAGTATTGTCAGGTCATCATAAATAGTGTCAGGTCATCATAAGTATTGTCAGGTCATCATAAGTAGTGTCAGGTCATCATTAGTATTGTCAGGATTCCGTTTCTCTCTGCCGTCGCTTTGTTGGGCGTACAAAGCAATTTTTAGTTTGTATGCCATACAATTTTAATGATAAATAATTTCGTGAATATGGGTTACATATTTTTTTTAAATAATGTATATTTCGTTCAGTAAATATTTTCTAATAGTTTTAATAAACTAGTACATGGAACAGTAATACATCTATCTGTTTATTACTATACCTGTACAATATATCACAAAATACAATTTACCCTAATTTCAAAGAATTTGAAAGAGAAATAACATGTTTTCTAGTCCTAAACCTATGCAAAGAGCAGACATGTTTCTATCAAACATTGGCTTACAATTTCTTGACCTGGCTATAGTTTTAATCTTGTCGACAATTCCAGTCAATAAAGCTCTTTTTTCCAGCGCTCTGTGACACTATTTCCCTCCTATACGCCAATAGTTAATGCACAACTAACTGATTAATGAAAATGTCTGTTTGAATTGTCTGGTTTCCAGATATTTTATGTCCAAATCAACTATACGCTAATTATGGTTGGATTGTGGCGTAACACAGTATGCACTGTTCCGTTAGCTCAGTAGGTAGAGCGTTGGGCTGTGAATCGGGCGGCAGTTGCAGGCCTATGTATATATGCCTCCCTCCTTTGCAGTTATAACTTCCGCATAAAAAAATCAGGTGTATGCATAAGTCCACTAAAAATAAATATTGTGAGAGGTACCGTTATACTACGACAAATTGATACTTAAAGAGAGTAACACATTATTCAGGATGTTAAAGTGGTTAAAGCATGGACTGTTTTTGTGTATATTATGCCCTCCCGCGGTCTCATTATGGTATCTTTATTTCACATTCAAGCAAAACTTATTCAAACAAACACATATAACTATACTGGGTATACTATTCTTAGAGAAAAGTTTCTGTGAGATTCTATATTTTTTTACAAAGATCTAAAATGAAAATAAATGTATTTTAAACATTCAACAACATACCAAGAAGTAATACCCTCGGATCCTTGTGTTTAAACAACCTTGTCCAAGCCTGGCCCATGGAGATGTTTCACCTTGTATGTCACTTATCAGACGAATACAATTGAGTGTTCATATAACGGTTTTATTGTTGACCTCTGTCTTCATATCAATTCAATTCATAAATAAATCTCCATTCTCATATTCTACTCTTACACACATTTGTCATCTTTTTATGAAAATTTATATCCTATTTCACACTGTTTACAAGAAAACAAGCAGGGGAGTAAGCACACTTGCATTGCATGTTAGATTTAACAGTCAATAGTTTCACATTATTTTCTACCGCTCTATTTCCAATAACAACACAAAGTTTCAATGTCTTGCCACGACGTTCATGATGTAAGTTACCAACCATTTTATATTCTTTTTTATTTGCTTCTTTAATTATACTCGTGTATACCTTTTGTGTGCCTTTAATTTGTTTTTCTTCATTTACCCTTAAACTTTTGTTCTATACAGACTACCCATGCACCAAGTGCAAACCAAAATGGTCTGCACTGATCGCTATTCAGAAAGCATATCTTTGGAATTTTTCCCAAAAAATAATAAATGATTTTGCCAAAACTGAAAAATGAACAAGTCCATTTGAGATATTATTTAAAGACCCATTATGCCCCAGAAATGATATCAATTTTATTTCTCATTTTTTTTTTTAATTTTTGATATCAGTTTTTAAATAAATAATCATCTGCCATATACATTGACTATCTTCTGCAAATACGAGTTATAACTATGTTTGCAATTGGTAGATTTATAGTGAATTAGTATTTTGTATGAAAGTCAAAAAGCTACTTTGTTGTTTACATTAACTTTTCGACACATTACTGCAAGTTACTTTCTTCAGTTGTTAAAAATCTAATATGCTCTAAATCCATTATTCAAAAAATGTTAAACCCATGTTTGACATTTCTAAAGAATTGAAAAATATGGATTTTCAAGGCATAATGTGCCTTTGAGCGGAGAAAGGGTATATGCTCCGAGTTCTTGTTTGTAAAAATAAGATTTCATTCATGTGCTCCCTTAAGGTAGATGAAATATGTATCATACTTGTCTTGTCAAGCTAAAGCCTCCATGGAGAAGTTTCATCAACAAATGATTAACGGAATATACCAGAATTACCAGAATTACATTATAGGTTATAAATTAGTCGTCCCTTTGAACAAAATCAGTTTCTGGTTTTCTCCAGGCTTTCTGTGAATGGTTGTTTGACAAGCTTCATATGTATTTGATTTCATTTTCTGCAATCTTTATTGGGATTTTTTTCTGTTATTTAAACAAAATTTATAATCTATAGGAATATAGAATAGGTTTTGCGAAACAGAGACATAAAAATAAAACCAACAACATGTTATGTTAAACAACTATGTTGTTTTAATCACATATTGCAATGTTTATGCCGAAACGGCATTTAAAAATAAATAAATAATCTTTTGCACAAATAATAGATAATTAAATAAAGATTTTAAACATACAATAACATACAAATATGTGAAAACCAACAAATGTCTCGATATGTAATATGCATCAATATAAATGAAAATCAAACAGAGGTTTAATATAAGTATTTTTTATCACTATTTCTGCAGCATGACAGACGTCTGAAGAAATTAGCAATTCTTCTACCAAAGCCTCCTCTTGTTCTTTTCTGTTGCCTCCTTTCCGCTAATTCATTCTGTTTCGCATTTTGTAACAGCATTTCTACAGCATTTTTGACAATCCTATCCTGTTCCGCCTTACTAAGGTCTTCAGTGTAGTGGATCTTTACTTTGCCGTATTTTGTTTTGATCTTTTTAACTTTTGAAAATTTAGGGAACACTTTTTCTTCCAGTAAGTCATCTTTAACTGAAACCTTAGCATCGGTAAGTTTGTTTGCATCAGAGTTGTCAATACACTCTTTACGTAGGGAGCTAATGCTATCTTCATGTAGATTTCTGTATCTATTTGTGCAATCTTCTAAATGATCTGCAAAACTTTTCACGTCTGAGGTACTGGCACTTATATGACTATTAGACGTGTTGTCGTTGAAATCAGAGATTTTAGCATTTGTTTCATATTTAAAACCTTTCTCCCGGCTGCCCTGTTGCTCTGCAAAACAAACAAAAATAATAAATTTTAAATAAAAAAAACGCGCCTTGCTTTGCAATTGATTTAAATCATGATCCATATGTTAGACATTTTTTCACATGTAATAAGAGTAGTAAAGACTATTTCTATAAATCCAATGTTTGAATATAGATAACTTGTAGTTATTAATTTAGAAAAAACGCCGAGCGTGTGAAGAGACTAGTCTTTTCATCCAGTGGCAGTGGGTTCAAATTCTATCAGACTGTCAGATATTTCGACTAGCACATATAACACTTAAGCGATTACCCAAGAAACGGTCAACAATTATGATTTAAGCGGTTATCTGGGAAATCTTGCAAAAAAAAAACTCTTTGATATAACATTGTAATATGAAACTAAAACAAACAGTCAAACAATTGATAGGAAAAAATTAAACTAAATGCAGTATTTTTAAATATATATATAAAAGGCGACCTGCTGACATACCTTTGCTAGCATTTAATGTGTAATCCATCACCATAGCTTTGATACTTGGTTTAACATCTGTAATTTGCTTCTCAATTCCCTCTGGTCGTCTGATCAAACTGGCGTATAAACTTAAACGACTCTCCAAGTATTCACTCTTTGAAAAATATTCACTGGTTGTGAGATCTGGGGATTCTAGAGAAACTGTTTCAGTAGCCATTTCATCTCTGATATTGTCGTCAGAAGCACTTCCGTCTGATTCATCTAAAGGTACAAAATGATTGTTATTTTATTGCAATTTGTTGTGTAAAACATACAAATTATCTACAACTTCAATAGCATCATAGTGTCTTTACTCTTCATATTTTGAAAATAAGTGGTTTTAAAGCATAACTTTTATCATTCGTTTACTTTAGTTGGCAATTTCTTTCAAGTAAAGAAGAACTCTTCGATGAAACATAAAAATAATATCAAAATGAAAAAGAAAATTATAGATTTAGTTACCATTTGATATTTGTTGGGGTTTAGGATGTTCTTGAACTGTAACCTTCGTTTCAGTTGGACATATACATTTATCATCCTCGGCAATCTGGACAGCTTTCCGTAACATATCGTTGACTATTTCATGAACGACTTGCAAACTGTCTTTTCTCTCTTTTTCCTCCACGCCAGTAATTATTTGTTCGAGTATCATGTCAAGAAATTGTTGAACAGTTTCTGTTATATCATATTGTATTCCGTCACCGCTCTCCATATTTTATCTATCACGAATAAAGAATAATGTTCGGTCTGTTGTGTGCGTTTGTTTTCTGCAACAAATTGACGTTTCCGTTTCCAACGGTTTTGACGTCGCGTCCGTAGTAACTTACGGGGCCAATAAAAAGAGAGCATGACGTCATCTGAGATGTCAGCCTCTGCTTGAATAATGTTTGTTATAATAATATATTGTCGGATAAAAATCTTGCGTTGTGAAGTGTTATGTTATGTGGTTTTGTTTGTTTGTTTGTTTCATTTTACGCCTTTTTCCAACAGTATTTCAGTCATATAGGCGGGTAGTTTCCTAACCGCCGTTCCTGGAGTTACACCAGTACTAGACTACCTTCCTCTGCGCTAAACTACCAAAGCATCTCCCGGGGATCGAACCCACGCCAGAGAGGTAACTGAGTAGAAGTCATCGACTCTAACCCCTCGACCACGGATGGTGTGCTTTTAAATATAGAGCACGATTTCAAATATTAACATATGTTTCACATCTCATCATCATTCATCGGAATTAAATGTAATTTGATATTTATATAACTATTTACTGTTATGAAGTCGAAATGAACAAACAGTATTGATTAAATTAGATCTACTACTTCTGCATCATTACTGCAAAGCTATTTGCTAAAGCTATTTGCAAAATTATTAAAGCTATATATATTTTATTATATACATGTAGTTATAAATGAAAAATTGAGAAATATTAATGAAATAACATGCATATTCCGATTTTCCGAATTTTCACGGTATTTTTTTCACAGCAGCTAGTGAACCATATTTTCCGTATATGCACTGGTTTCTTGTCGGACAACTTCTTCTTAATTATTATTTGATAAGAATTTAGATGAAAGTTGTCCGACAAGACAATGTCACAATGTACAACGAATTCGGGTGGTCATTTAATTGTATAAGCAGATGTTATAGCAATCAGCAAGCATGCATGAGATGCACGTGGTGGTTAGTTTGGGTTGTTAAGGTTACGCGCGGTATATATTTCAACAACTTCATCTCACTAATGGAACTCTAAAAAGTAAGAAAAGTTAAAATTTCATTACCATCATTTAGCATTCTTTTCAAGATTATTTCATAAATAATTTTATAGTAATATAACATAAAAAGACCCTGATTGCTTTCCTAATGTAACAAGTTGGTGGATATAGATCGCATTGATTTTAATAACGATACTGTATTTATCACACACCCGTGCCGATTTTGCGACTCCGTAAATATGGTTTTGCACGGCCGTGCATATATTTTGACGTGAGTTATGCCAACAAAGTGTAAAGACGCGCTAAATGTTAGCGCTATACTATAGGGGTGACTCTTATTTCACTTTAAACGGTCTTTATTTTGGGTATATGATAAATAGAATATTAAATTCGTGTAATTTCATTACTGAATTTATTGCACTCGCTGAATAAAATAATATTATGTTCGCCAGATGCTCGCATAATATAATTTTATTCAACTCGTGCAATAAATTCAGTATTGAATTTACACTCATTCAATATCATCTATATAATATACAATCCATTAGAAAATATTTTATCAACCAAGATAATAACGATCCGCATATAATTATTTTACGGCATCAAACGGCATTTATCCATCGTCTGAGTTACCTCCCTTAGATTTAAGAAAACGCCAGAATGAAAATATTTTTACCCAATATTATTTATCTTGACAGTACTAGTTGTTTTAAAGGAATATATGCAAAATGTAAGTTATTATGTATATTCTTTAGATATTTAAAGCAAAGGCTAGAAAATATCCCAGTCTTTTGTAACGTTATTTATTTGATTGACCTGTATTTTCGCGATGTTAACTGGTTAAAACACGGTTGTTGTCTTTTATACAAATACATTATGTATTATTGTTACCCTTTTAATCATTTAGTCAAACATTTTAATAATACATCTGTCACGATATTGTTCTCGAGGTTACTTCACTGTCACTACAAATCGACGTAACCCGATAGCTGGATTTGTCATTATCAGTCTGTTTATGGTAAATTATTTTGGAGATAGAAAATGGATAATTTGTTCATAATGTATCATATAATTGTTCTATGTAAATGATTTATCTATCTTCTATTATAATGTCAAACCCCTCACTGGTACGTAGACATGTTTGCATGTCAAAATCGCAAGAAAGTTAAGAAGAGTTGTTTAAAAAGAGGATAAAAACATAAAAAATGTAAAAAAAACGGGGCTGGAAAACTAGGGTGAGACATGTTCAATTTAAACCATGGCTGCACTGAACTGCTCTGGGTAAAATGCAGGGGGTAGATGATTCCAGTGGTATACTGCTCTAGGAAAGATTCTGAGAAAGGTAATTTATTGCTGTGAATTACCTATAACACAGGGGTAGTCCAACTAATTAGACTTGTCAAAGAGACACCGAGATAATTTTGGACGGGCGCTGTCTTTTTCCAAGTCCAACCACGAACTGCATTTTTATGCACGGACGCTTCCCAATTAGAAGTTGTTGGGAGCGAAAACTAGAAAAGTTTCAAAGAAACGGTCTACATTACCTGAAAGAGAATCGTTTTTTATGCAAGGTTCCAAATTATCATACTTTAAAGTCGAACAGAAGTCTAAATATTCCACTTTAATTTTTTAATCGTTGAAAATTATTGAAAGCGGCCATATTGGAAAGCGGTGTCATGGTAAAAAACCGTAAACTTGTAAATTTCCATGGTGTAACACAGGTATCGGCGGCAATCGATTGTATTTGCCAACCTTTATTATACAATTTGTTTATGTTTTTTATATGAATTATTGCAGGAATAACTCTTTTATTCACACACAAATATTTCAGCATTAAAAAGAGAATGTGAAAAGGAAATTCTGATAACCTTACTTAGAAATTAAATAGTTTATGATGTCCGATGTCAGATCATACTGCATTTAAGTCCGTTTAAATTGTCAAATTAGATATTATTAAGTTGGACTTTTTAACATCTGTGATCATTAGGTGAAATTTCTGAACTACCTTTTTATTTTATAACCCTGCCATGATTTCCCACATACGAAAATACAATGTAATTGTAGGTACATCTTAATGAATTATAATTATACTATACATGATGAAGCAAAGAAGAATTTCAATTTATATTACACTCCATATCAATTTCTAGTTTGTTATCTTTAAAAGAAATTGAGGACGGTTGTGTAGGGGAAGAAGTTCAAAACAACCAAAAATAACTTTAAAATTCTGAAAGAAAAATCTTAAAATTTCAAACTATAAAATGGAATTTCAGACAGTCCTCAGTAAAATACAATTGTCGCACAGATATGACGGGGTTTATGATAAAAACGCAGCAAGCGGAAATTTAGTGACCGTTATTTAGACGTTGAATAGCATAACAATGTAAGACAGATGGGAGAAATGTTAGAACGACTGTCGCAAAAGGACACCAAAACCTCTGATACCAATTTAAAATTCCATGTTATCTAGTTCCCGCTTTTCATTGAACGGCACCTCGAATGTGTCACATTGAAAGTTCCATGATTACCGCCGTATTATGTACACATCTGTGGATGTTGATTAAAAATTTCAACATTATTATGTTTAAGTGATCAATTCTGTTTAAACCGGCGAAAGGGAGCACTTGCACCTACCAGAGCCGTCTTTGGCACTCATGTGTATTTATGTTTCGATTTTGCAGTTTCAGGCGTTTTTGGTGGGGTTTTTTTTTTGAGGGTGGATACATGTATGTGGATAAGTTTTTTCTGTTTTCTTTACATTTCTTTGCTTGCTTGCCGAACCTTGTATTGATAATCATTATCTGTTTGTTACGGTTCGGTATACATGTATACAATATGATAAACAAGATGAACAAGGAAAGGCGGCGTTCAATGAACGCAACCCCCACACGACCCAGGAACAAGAACCATTGGCAAGGAGCCCAGGAGGATCCTAAATTAAAACGGGACAGGGCGCAAGGGAGAGCACGGTCAGGCTTATCACTAAAATGTAACTGAGAAGGAAATCAAAGAAAATAAATAAATGAATGATTAATAGGACCACTAAGTTAACGGGCACAGGGGAAGGGGATAGGAAATTCGGGGAAGGGGGAGGGGGCGAAATAAAGAAATAAAACTAGGGGCAAAGGGAAGATACTTACCAAAGACGAGAAAACAACAAGGGACACAAACAAAAGTGTCACCAAAACAGTATGAAACAACAAGACATACACCTTATATATTTATAAGTCTCTTAATCTGTTCATTTGAAAATTCTGATCTTCTCAATGACTTTTTTTTAATATCCTCTACTTAAAATTTATTTCAATTAAAATATGTGACCCTTCTTTTATAGTTACACAGCATATGGCTGGATCACAATAAAGTTCCTTTTTAGTAAATTAATAAAGTATGTCAAGAAGACATTTAACTTTATCAATAGGTTTAATATGGTATTATATATCGGCAATCGGTGAAAAAGAGCTCTTGAAATATTATTTGTACAAATACTGAATAATTTGAAGTGTATTTCAAATAGTTTCCTTCAATATTTCTTTTACGTTCTTAATTGTCATATAAATATGCATGTATAAATGAAGTCAGTATTTTATCCGAGAGTGACATTTGGCAGTCATTAGCAGTAAACAAGAAGCCAAACCACCAATTGATAAATGTTGAGTACATGTATTAAAATATTTAAAAAAATATTAAACAACAGTACTTGTACGTAGCCTATTTGCGACCATTGCATTTTAGGTTAAATACAATGATACTTTTCAATAGTATTTAATAATGCACACATTTATTAAAAAATAATGAATAGATTTATTTCCCCCGATATTTTGTTTAATTTAATCTTCATGCGTAACCCACACTTACCTGCTAGACACACTGGTAGCTACTACCAGCTTTCACGGAATCAATTTTTTACGATGACGTCATAACATGTCCGCCGAAGATAGAGTAGACAGTACAAATTTGAAATAAATCGCATGTATGCGTTAAGACAGGTACAATCTAATATTTTTTCTAGGAGAAGTTAGTACTAAAATTTATATTCTATTGATCTTTAGAGGTAATTGAAGTTACTTTCAGGTTTAAGCAGTAAAAATTAGTCCAAACTATCGAAAGTGTTGCCGGTAGAATTTCCGTGCGTAAAAATGACAGTTAAAATTAGGCGTAACGGTTTGACAGTAAGAAAAAAAAAGTCTGTAAAATGGGTCAAACCGTTCACGCCAAATTAATTAGGCTAACACAGGGGATGGCCATGGCATGATGTTCGGGAGAGGGGTTTAACATATTCTTCTATGGGGATAGCAACTAGACCATGGTGAGTCCTGTAAAAAAGGGATAACCTAGCATCTTATTGTCTGAGTTCCAGTTTACAAGGTTTAAGGGAGTGAAGCATGTCCGTGATGCTAGAGCTCTGGACCATAATCTAGCTTTTGGGATCCATCAGACTGCTCTTCTGTGGACATTTTATTTTGATCTATTTGTTTTTTTAAGTATTGTTGTAAATTGTAGCAATTAATACTCATGAATTTGTTTCCTTAATACCATATCATATGATATGATGAATCACAGTTTATTTTTCACATTTCAGGGATGCCTTGCGAACAGAAGCTTTTTCTTTGTTGAAGCCATTTTGTGTCACACTAACAAAGGATCATACAAGAGAAAACATTGCCAAACTTTTTACTGCATTGCAGTCAGTTGACATTTTATTCCTCCAAGATCTACAGGAATATGTTATTTTCCCTCTTAGGATTATACTGAAACACCCGAAGAAATGGTGAGTCAAATAACTGTAGTCAATACAGATTTTCCAGTTACAACATAATTATAATCGTAGAAATACTGAATAAACGGTCTGTTTTCTGCTCACCATACTGACTAAGGCTGTTGCAGTGATTTTTTTTCCCATTTTCAAAACAATCTGTGGTTTATGAAGGGGAAAACATAGCGTGATAAATCTCAAAACTTAGTGGAAACCTGAAAGCAAATTCCAGCAACTGAAAATGGAATTTACCTACACATTTTATGAAAAAAAATAATTTCAGTTCATTTTATTTTAGGCTAGGGGAAACAGCCCTTATGGCAACTACATTCTTTTGTACTTGGAATGATGTTAAACAATTTTAACTTAATTCAGTTTCTTCATCAGAAAAAATAGGTTTTATGAAGTGAAAAGAACTCGCATGCTTGTGTTAAACTTTTGAAAGTTTTGCTCAATTGATAAAGATTAAAAGAGCAGAAAATACAGTAATTATAGGTAAAACGTTAACATCTGATTTGGAACACTAGGTAACACTAAACCATAGTTTGATAAATCATGAAAAACTTTAACCCTGCAACTAAATTACAGTGCAAAATTTAACAGTTTTCTGACTTGAATGCTATTTTAGAATACATTATCACTATTTGTTTCTGCTTACCCTACTGATTCTTCAGACTTTAAACCTGTAATAAAGAAACAATTGTTTCTCTATTTATAGCAGTCAGGATTTGTATCTAGATCTGTACACATGTATGGAGTATGTATTGGGACATACAAAGGTGACAAGATGGGATCTGTTCCAGGATATATTCCACAATGCTACAGCTATGCTGTCATGTCCTACAGACCAGAGTAAAGGTTTGTTCTCTATTGTTTATTTATTAATGTGTTTTTGTTGTTTTTTCTGCAAGTTAAAATTTTTCAGCAGTTTTAGATTTTAGAATGACAATGCATAAGGAAATGTTCTAGTCCTTAAACCTAATCTTGAAGGTAAAGTAAAAAGTCCTAAATCCTTATCTTTAAGTTAATGTAAAAGAAAACGAGACTTATGTTATGCTGAAAAATGTCATCTTAATATAAGAAGAAATTCAACAAATAAAAAATGAAGTACTTTTTTCATTACTAATTTGATATAACAATGACATGGTGAAAAAGATGGCTGAGTGTAGGAAGTTAATTCTTACTCAAAGTGTTTCATAATAAAGATTAGTTTTATTTTACAGTTGCCACATTGAGTGAGGAATTGAAGATAGCCATTATACAGACTTTAAGAACATTGGTCAAAAACTCGGAGTCCAGGTAAAATAGTTTTCTTGTGATAACAATAATAATACTGTGACATAAATTAAACTTTGCCTTGCTAAATTTATTTATATAATTGATTTGCCCTTTATACCCACTTAGAAAGGTAAACAGATTTTGCCCTAGTCTGTCTGTTGGTTATACTTACAAAACAGTGGAATGTAGGAACATCTAGGTCCTTTTAACACATTTTAAGTTGATTTTTGAACAGTCTAGTTAATGGACTTCAGTATAAGAATATTACTATTGAACCGTCGAAAGTATAGTCTTGAATGTAGACAAATTCTTCATATAGGTCATATAGGTTATTAATTATGCATGCTTTTAGAGTTGGGCTTTTTGTATTTAAACTTCTAATATAATGAAATGAATCTATTTTTATGTTTATCTCATTCTTGACAAATTTTTCAGTCAAAAAACAGGGGAGGGTGCAGAATAATGTGTGGTAAATGGGATAGATATTCAATCGGAAATAGTCTTATGTACTTTGTAATATATACATGAAAGTACAGCTGTTGCTGTATATAAAAGAGCATTGAAATTGCCTTTGTCAGTGTTTTTTTCCAAAGTCTTCTGTGAATATGCCTTTGTAGTTTGAAATGTGAAAATTAGTGCCTTAATGTCTTTATTTATGGAAATAGTGTTATTTTATGCTGTTAAAATTAGCTATTGAATTAGAAAGTCATAAAGTGTTGGGAAATGCACTGATTTCACGATATAAACACCTTATGAATTAAAGTCTTGCAGTTTAATGTCTGTTTTTCTAATATTTTTTAAGGTATTGACACTTCAATAACTACAATTTAAAAAAGTGAATTTTCATAAAAACAATTGTGAAAATAATATAAAATGTGATAGATTTGATATCTCACTGATGGAATGATAATCTCATTGAAGTGATATTCTCTATATTTCAGTGTAGTACAGCACCTGTACACAATACTATGCCTGCCACTACTTGGACATTCAGTATCGCTCTTACTAAATATAGCCGAGGTGGAGAGAGCTAGAAATCTGCGTATACTAGCGATGGAATGCCTACTTGATTTCAGCCAGGCTGACTCAAAACGTATGTTCTAGATCTTTTCCCATATATTTGTTTTAAACTTTAAAATTAAAGGCACATTATGCCTCAGAAATGAGAAAAGTTTTGCTTCTCTAGAAACGGCAAACATTTATTTTATAATGTCAAATAATGGTTTCAGAACATTTAAGGTGCTTGTTACTTGGCATCTCCTAAGTGTCATAGCACCACTTAAAAGAGTATTGTATTTTCAATATTAAAAGTAAAATGAACCATAAAGATGTTAAAACACTAAAATCTTGTGTTCTCGAGAGATTTGATCATTTCTGTCCGATAAATTTTTTGATCTTTGATATTTTAAATTATTTTCTTGTTAATTTGTTTGATTTTATTGAAGCACACTGACACTGTTAAGGTCATTTAGGGTATATGGTGATTTTTAGCTCGACTTTTCTATGAAAAGGGGAGCTATCCTACTCGCCCCGGCGTCGGCGTCGGCGTTAGCGTTGGCGTCACACCTTGGTTAAGTTTTTCGTACCACCCCACTTTATTTCAGAAGTATTACAAGTATGGCTTTGAAACTTACCATACTTGTTCACCATCATAACCTCCATCTACAGACAAGAGTACATAACTCTGTCAAGGTTTTTGACAGAATTATGGCCCTTTTTTGACTTAGAAAGTGTATTGAGCTTGGTTAAGTTTTTTGTACCACCTCACTTTATTTCAAAACCATTGGAGGTATTGCTTTGAAACTGACCATACTTGTTTACCATCACGACCTTCATCAACAGACAAGAGGACATAACTCTGTCAAGGTTTTTGACAGAATTATGCCCCTTTTTGACTTAGAAAATACATTGAATATGGGTAAAATCTACTTATTGCCTTAACCCTTTGAGATATTGCTTTGAAACTTTTAATGCTATTTCACATCATTACCCCCATCTGTACGCAAGAGAAGGTAACTCTGTCAAGGATTTGTTTTAAAAATTAAGGCCTTTTATCGACTTAGAATCTTGGTTAAGTTTTTAGTACCAGTCCACTTTTTGACTGAACTGTTTGAGATATTAATTTGAAAGTTGGAATACTTGTTTACAATCATGATTCCCAAACATGTCCAGGAGAAGGTAATTCTGTCAAAGATTTTATTTGAATTATGGCCCTTAACTGTCAATGTTTTGTATTATAGGCAAGCACTAAAAAACTTAAAAAATCTAAAAAAATTCATTCCTATCCACTTGTTCACTTTACCATAAATTATGTCATATAAACATTGCTGTAATATTCAAGGGTATCAAACAACTAGTTCACTTTAAAAATACAGAGATTCTTGTATTGCCTTTTACTGCAAAAACTTTTTTTATTGGCAAGCAATAAAAAAGTCGAGCGCGCTGTCTTACGGACAGCTCTTGTTCAGCTTTGTTGTAGGAGGAAGACATCAGGTGCTCCTTCATGCATTATTTCGGGCACAAACTGGCACCTGAGTAGAACGGCTGACCTGCTTGCCAGTTGGATAATGTCCTTACCTTAAAGAATCAGCATCCCTGGCAGAATTCAAACCCTCAGCAGTGAGGGGTAACTGATTTAAGCACTTGTAATTGTATTTAATCATAATTTCAGTAAGTCAATGTATGAAAGCAGATATAGGGAACCTGTATGCCTCATTTCTACCTGGCATCTCTGTAACCCTGTGCAAGATAATTACTGGTGATACTAAACAGGGCTTTGCTGTTACATCTGTAAGTTTTTATTCTGTTTATATAATTCAAAGTATCTATTTTCTTAATGTTTTACAAGGTAATAGAGAAAATATGAATCCCTATAGAACCACTAAAATGTCAAAATTGAAAATGTGGTAAGCTCAGTTTGATTAAGGTGCTTCTTGGACAGAAGTGGTAATTGCAACTACTGTCAACACCCCATGGCACCGGCTTAAGCAGAATTCAGCATATTAACATGAAATGTAAAATATTGCATTTAGAAACAGTTGCAGATGTGGTCATATGGCTGTTAACCTGGAGTTTTCAATGTGACATGTTTGTGTCATTCAGTTAAAAGCTAGTATGGTACCCCCATTATAACAAGGTTGCACAAAAGGTTATAATTCTCATTAAACAATTTTATGTCAAGTGATATGAATTTCTGTGACTTTAAAATTGAACAACATTTCCTTTGTTACTTTGGTTTTGTTTGAGGCTATAATTATAATAAAAACCTGCTCATTCTGCATTCTATTGTTTACACTTACGTTTCTGGAACTAAAAAGTGATGAGCTTTTTCCACCTCTGTAGAGCTAGGCCAGCATACACTTTCATGCGATGTAACCCGACTTACTTCAACTTTTCATCTTTATATCATAATAATACTGCATGTTTGTAACATCGCTTTTCATTGGATAATCATGACGTTTATATAGTTTTATATACACGGCTGTTGTTGATTCATGAAGAAATCTTACTTTTTTTCTAAAAAATGATGTTTGCTGTATTATAAATTCGTTATAAAGGTTGTTGATAGGTTATATGGCCGTATTTAAACAGCTGTTTGCAATATAACCCTCGCCTAGCGATTGGGTTATATTTACAAACAGCCGTTTATATAGGCCCATATAACCTGTCAACAATCTTTATAACTAATAATATAAATGACAAGTCTATGTTAGAAATTCAGCAAGTTTATGGTTTAAATAAATAAGTTAATATCTATGACTAAAGATTTATAAAAATATGAGAATGATATTGTTATAGAAAGCTGTATATGTATGGATGAGGATAGTAAGTCTAGTGATGGATGATAAACTACTGGAGGTATACAGACAAAAACAGGGCAGCAAGTCTAAGGATCAGAGTAAGTATTAAATAATGATTCCTTAAGTTGCCAAACCATTACTTTATTCAAAAATCATGTATGTGTGAAACACTATATTTGTGCATGTATTCTGCATGATAATTAAGCACTGTTTTTAATTCGCAATGTTTCTTCATGGTTACTAACAGAGCGATATTTCTGCAAATTTTGACATCAATTTAATTCATTGTTCTTTTTCCATAAAGATACATGTAGACATAAATCTTCAGAAGCATCTGAAATTAAAAATAATCGCTTTCATATTTAAAGGTGTGAGTATTTAAACATGTAACATGCTCTAAATTCATTATTAAAACATTATAAAAAACATGTTTGACATTTCTAAACAATTAAAAAACTTATTTCTGAGGCATAATGTACCTTTAAGAAGTAATGCCTTGATGAGGTTTTACAGTTGGTACCAAATTCCAGTGTTATGACACCCATGTCTTTTCCTATCCTTGAACTATTATATCTATATTATAGAGGATTTAGATGAAAGGCTGGCCGGACTGGTTGTGACAAGAGATGAGAACTGGGTGAAGACAACAAGCGGGAATCTGTTCATCTTGGTGAAACAGGTGGCTACTGTACGAAGTCATTGCAACTGGAGGGTGAGGCTAGGACTGGTCGAATGTGCAGAACATCTTCTACTGCATTGCTCACAGTAAGTTTCTAATCAAACACAACATGTTAGAAATTGAATTGATTTTTTTGAAAAATTGTAATCATTTAAAAACAAACAAATCTCCAATTAAGAGAAGTTAGGAGTTAATATACATTTATTGTAGACAACATGATGATAATCTTGTTATATTTTAGAAACCCAGGTTTCCTTTTTGGGTCAGTTTTAGCTTTCATCACCAAATTTGTCAATCAGAAAAAGTTTGTGTCAATGTTTCTAAAGTTTGCTTCAGTACTTGTAATGTCCTATCCAGTAATGTCCTATCCAGTAATGTCCTATCCATCTGAGCCTAGAACTTTCCAGTATTCACTGTATTATGGGTGATCTACAGGTACAAAAAAGAAGCCATTGGCAATCTAAGGAAAGGAACCCTGAAACTATTTTCGACAGTCACTATTTCTTTCATTAAACAAGTTAGCATGATGGTTTGATATTAAATAAACTGCAAACATAAATGGAATTGAATATAGCGAGACTATATAATTTTAGCTCAATGAAGGACAGTGTACCTGCGTTTCTGGAGATCCTAGTAAGCCTAATAGGGGATGACTTCACTAAGGTAGCCAGTGGGAGCCGGCATGCCCTGGAGTTGTTCAGTCAGAGTCAAGCTGTAGATCAGCAACATCATCTCACGGAGATCCTAGAAGAGAATCTCCATAAACTAGCCACCTCATTACCTAGACAGATACAAACTGCAGGTTCATAACATTGTCTTATTTTTGTGGTTTATCTTTGATCTTATGTTGTGTATTATATTAGTTATAAATAAAGTTTTTTGACAGATTAAATGGCCCAATGTAAATAGTTGTTTGCATATACATGGATATTGCAAATAACTGTTTATATACAGTCTGTCAAGAATCTTTGTAATAATTTTTAGCTCACCTGTCACAAAGTGACAGGGTGAGCTTTTGTGATCGCTTTTCGTCCGTCGTCCGGCGTCCGTAAACTTTTACTTTAAATGACATCTCCTCATAAACCACAAGGCCAATTTCATCCAAACTTCACAGGAATGTTCCTTTGGTGGTCACCTTTAAAAATTGTTCAAAGAATTTAATTCCATGCAGAACTCTGGTTGCCATGGCAGCCGAAAGAAAAAACTTGAAATATCTTCTTTTAAAAAACCATAAGAGCTAGAGCTTAGATATTTGGCATGAAACATCTTCTAGTGAGTGTCTACCAAGTTTGTTCAAATAAAAGCCCCGGGGGTCATTGATTTTCCCTATATGCATATAGTAAAAACTTAAAAATCTTCTTTTAAAGAACTCAAAGAGCTATGGCTAAGATATTGAGCATCAAACATGTTCTATTAGGTGTCTACCAAGTTTGTTCAAATAAAAGCCCTGGGGTCAAAATTGGCCCTGCCCCGGGGGGTCATTGATTTTCCCTATATGCATATAGTAAAAACTTAAAAAATCTTCTTTTAAAGAACCCAAAGAGCTAGAGCTAAGATATTTAGCATGAAACATGTTCTAATGGGTGTCTACCAAGTTTGTTCAAATGAAAGCCCTGGGGTCAAAATTGACCCCGCCCTGGGGGGTCATTGATTTTCCCTATATATGCATATAGTAAAAACTTTAAAAATCTTCTTTTAAAGAACTCAAAGAGCTATGGTTAAGATATTTAGCATCAAACATGTTCTAATAGGTGTCTACCAAGTTTGTTCAAATAAAAGCCCTGGGGTCAAAATTGGCCCCGCCCCAGGGGTCATTGATTTTTCCTTATATGTGTATAGCAAAAACTTAAAAAATCTTTTTTTGAAAAAACCCAAATAGCTAGAGTTAAGATATTAAGCATGAAAACATCTTTTAGTGAGTGTCTACAAAGTTTGTTCAAATAAAAGACCTGGGGTCAAAATTGGCCCCGCCCCGGGGTCATTGATTTTTCCTTATATGTGTATAGCAAAAACTTAAAATCTTCTTTGAAAAAAACCCAAATAGCTAGAGTTTAGATATTAAGCATGAAACATTCTTTTAGTGAGTGTCTACAAAGTTTGTTCAAATAAAAGACCTGGGGTCAAAATTGGCCCCGCCCCGGGGTCATTGATTTTCCTTATATGTGTATAGCAAAAACTTAAAATCTTCTTTGAAAAAACCCAAATAGCTAGAGTTTAGATATTAAGCATGAAACATATTCTAGTAAGTGTCTACAAAGTTTGTTCAAATAAAAACCCTGGGGTCATAACTGGCCCGGCCCAGGGGTGTCACTATATGTGTATAGTAAAAACTTAAAAAAAATCTTCTTTTAAATAGCCCAATGAGCTAGAGCTTAGATGTTTAGCATGAAACATCTTCTTATGGGTGTCTACCAAGTTTGTGCAAATAAAAGCCCTTTGGTTAAATTGGCCCTGCAACGTTTGGGGGTGGGGGTTGGGGGGGGGGGGGGGCCTATATACAGGTGAGCGACCTCAGGGCCATCATGGCCCTCTTGTTATAAAACAGCAAACTACCTTTGAGAAAAACATGGAATATCTTCATAAATTGACAGCAGACGTATATTTATGATTTTTATAAACAGTGTCACGATTATTCAAAGAAAGGTGATAATATGATAAATTTTTCGTATTATATAATGCACTTTGAGGCCCATTTGAAATAACCTAACCCCCAGGGACTTTGTTTCCAGTTAGCTTACAAAACGTCTGTGGTCCTAGTCATGCACACGTTTGTGTCTGACATAATGCACAGAAGGGCGTCTGAGGTCTTCCTCCACCAGTAAAGCTGGAAAATCTCCATATGACCTACACTGTGTTGGTGCGATGTAAAACCCAACCCCCCAAAAAACACAAAAAACCTAAGACAATAGCATCTTATACAAATTGAAATGCCAATAAGGACTTTATTTTTTTAAAAGAGACTAGTTTGGCATGTTTCAAAGAAGTAAATACTTTTTTTCATACAAAATATAGCAGTATAATATGATAATTGATTATGATGATATTATAGAGGAAGAAGATAAGATATCATTGTTGAACATGTTGGCCGGTTATATCAGTATACTGGGATCACGTGTGAAGAACTTCCTGTTATCATTACCACATCTAAAGAGACTGTCACTAGCATTACTGCAGATTCTAGAACTAGAGTGTTCCGATATAAAGATAGTAGAGGAGAGAACCACGGTAACTGGGCTAGGTAATGTAGCTTATATTATATTCTGTTTATGGTAATGATAATGACACATTGCTTTGTTGTTGTAAACATTTTGTTGATAGATAAGGTTTGTCTGTTTGATGTAATTTGAGTAACTTACAGAATATAATCATAGTTGGGGTATCGACAGCCAGGTGGGTAAGATTGTTGACTTCAAACCACTTGCCCCTCACCCCTGTGGGTTCAAATTTTAATAGAGACTTTGAATATATTGATGTGAGGAAGCTATCCAGCTGGCTTATGGAACACCTGAGGTCTTCCTCCACCATTAAGCTGGACCTGTTTAGTGTGAAACCCAACAAATAAATCCACTACCACTAAAAAATCGTCATATGACCTTAAAAGTGTCAGCTTGACTTAAAACCTGTCACAAATAATAATCATTGTTATTTTGTTGTCTAAATAGCCTATTGAAACCTACATCAAAGACAATAGTTTTAAATATACTGTACCAGTAGAATTATACCAACTATAATGGATGACATTTGCCACTGTAATACATCCAGGCCTACCTGCACATCCAGCCCAGATTTTTATTGTTTGACTGCTAAATTTCAGTGCTTGAAATTGCTAAAAGTAATAGGTTTCAGTCAAGACAAAAGTTCTTTATAAACAAATTGGCATAGTAAAGATTAATGTAATTAAAGTTCTTGTTAATTAATCTATATATCATTTTCTAGTTTAATTTTCTGTTTCAGGTAGTGGAGGTATAACAAACGAGGCATGTAGTATTATACGTCCTAGAAAATACTTCAAACATTTCAGTAATGATCGAATCTTCCAGAAGGTACAGGGGGTGTGTCATCTCCTTGGTTACTATGGTGATATACATCTATTAATAGATCACTTCCTGGATATATTTCACGAGAGCAGCATGTTTAAGTTACAGGCAACTCTAGTCATCAATGAAATAATGCTGGGTACCACTGGGGAATTAGGTATATAAGTCTTTATATAGTCAAATAGTTTTGTTTGTGTCTATCTTGTTGCGTTTTATTTCTATCCTTTTGGTTTTATATTCTTCATGAAAACTTCGTAGCCGCTAAATTGGATTGACGGACTAATTGAAGATTGGGAAGTGCTATCCTGCTCACAGGGTTTTGGCGTCTGCATACACATTAATATCACACCTTGTGATAGGCCACATTTTAACTACACTCATTCAGATGTTATTTTAAAACTTGGAATACCTTGTTTTAAACCTATCGCTTCCAATGCAATTAGAATTCAAAACATCTGCTTTTATTCAAGGATCAAGCATTGTTGAATAAAAAATCAACTGTCCATGTCCCTATTGTTTAAATCATTCTTGTATACATAGATAAGTTTGTTGGTCAGATAAATTATGAATGAATGACTGTAATTTTGATTATTATGCCTTGTATCATAAATTAATGTTACTTTACGACATATCTGAATTTCGCAAAGTACTGTTTTTACATCTTCTATTGAATGTTAATAAAGATAAAAAGGAATATACATGTTAAATTGTGTACATTTATTTAGTAGGGTGACATGCTTAAGTATTTTTGTTTACTATTTACTATTACAGTTTGTACGAGTAACACAAAGAATGGTAAAAGCTGGAATAAACATAGTAGAGATGAGATTGACAGCGTTATTAGGTAATATTAGAACTTAATTAATATAGTCAGGGATGTTTGTAATAAGGTAGTGTTATTTTAATGATAATAATAACAATGTTATTCTTCCTTTTTGGAGCTCGTTTGTGGTACAACTTACAGGGAACGGAATGTTGGTGATTCTACTCAGGTGCCTGTTTGTGCCTGAAATAATGCACGGAAGGGCACCTGAGGTCTTCCTCCAGCAGTAAAGCTGGAATGTCGCCAAGTGACCTATACTGTGTCGGTGTGATTTAAAACCCAATCAAACAAACTTACAGGGAATGTTTTTGGAAAGGAAATAAAGTAAAATAGATTTGAGAAAACAGCCATTTTGTGAATTTTATCACAATATTTTTGGGGAAGCAAACACTAAATGGAGAAGAGGTTGTTTTTATTTACTTGACAGGTCAAATGATAGAGAAAAGACACTTAGGTGTACATTTACAAAAATGTTATTGTGCTATTCAAAAATAGAAGATGATAAAAATATTTAAGAGAAATGGGGGAAAAACTATGCTTGTTTACTATCAATTTATAGTGTTGATACCTTCTTTTGGCATATCTTGAAAAGTATGCAATAATAAAATTCTATGTTATTTTGTGAAACATTTATTTGAAATAACAATTTTTGTTTAAACTTCAGAATGTTGATAGAAGAGTATTTGAACCCTGTGAACTTTGACCTTGTGACTTCTGTGACTGGTTCCCAGCCTAAGGTTCAGTCACTAGAACAGCAGTTGAGAGGTTTGGCTTTAAAAACTCCCCTAGAAACCAAAACGGGAAGATGAATGAATTTGTGCGATTGCCCTTTTCTGGGGGGATTTGGAAAAATTTGCCAGGTTTGAATTGATGTTTATTCATTTTACCCCTTAAATTATTAAAATTTAATTTATATCCCAAAATGCGAACTGTAAAGTTATAGGAGTGGGATCAAATATTTGTTAAACAGAATGCTTTGAACATATTAACCTCTTACCACTTTAAATTTATTAAATGGACTTGGCCATCTTTAAATCTTACCAAAACCATTCATCTTTTTTAGGGGACAATTCAAAATGTGAACTAGTGAACAGTGCAGACCATGATGGTCTGAATACTGGGGATTTTTTTGGCTTATTTTTTAGCCGATATTCGGTCATATTACGAATTGAAAATACTATATTATTTTCCCAATCAACAGGAAAAATTGCAAAATATAAATATTGAATAACAAATTCTAAAATCTTTGAAAATAAGGGCTTCTTCACTGTTATAGTGCTTAAATGTTTGAAGATGCCACCATAGACAGTGATTCTTTGCATTCATTTAAGCACTGCAACATGTAAGTCATGCATTTTTTACCAATTTTTAACAAAACATAGCTGAAATTTCCAATTCCATGGGTAAGGGTCATGTTCCTAAAATCCTGGAAAAGAAACCTTGAATAGTGAACAGTGTAGATCATGATAGTCTGCATGATGGTCTGCACTGTAGGCATGGATTAGTTGCTGCCAGTAGACTGAGGGTTCAGAATGCTTAACATTTTCATTTCTGTATTTTTGTCTCTGTATTTAATAGATGAAAATAAATTAAGTGTTGAAGCACTTGCAACAAAAATGACTTTTCAGCAGGGTGAAAGTGGTAGAAATATATTCTTCATTTAGTTTGTTTGTAACATTTTAGGTATTAAAGAGTAGTTATGAGAGATTATTGATACATGTATTATACCCGATGTTAGAGAAACTCGGTGATGATACGGCCTATATCAGTAACGCTGCCTTTATATCACTCTGGGACGTCTGCACTGCTTGTAGATATAAGTAAGTTGGTTTTTCTTTTCAATCCTTGAATACGTAACTTTAAGACATAAATGACAAGTTAGTTCCACCAGTGTCGAGTCAGACCAACCAATTTAAAGAGAGCATTAAATTTGTAATCCAGGAATCACTGGAGTAAAACTTAGACAAGGCAAACTTTCTCTGTGACAATTAATCTCAAAGATCTAGTCTAATGGTCATTTGTCTCCCTTGGCTGATTCAGAAATAATGTCGGAGTACCATACTAGTCAGTTGCTTATGAAAAAATTGGCAGTTACTCGTAAGTTATCCAGTAAAGCCCATTGTGTGGGCCGACTGCCGAGATATTACAAAAATCTGTTGAAATTAATGTAAAAACAAACCTAACTGTACTCGGACATTCTGAAACTGTTTACCGTTTTGGGCAGACTTTAAATTGTGGACGGGTAAATTTTAACACTTTAATATTAAATACCTTAATTAACAATGGAGACTTCTAAATTTAAAGCAAGGCAAATCAGTTTTCCAGTCTGATCAGAATGAAAGTGAAACTAAAAGAAAAAGAATTTTATCCTTTAGTTTAAATTGATAAGAAAGTTACATGGTGTCAAACATTAAAGTGACATTTTGCTAATATTTTTGCTGTCAAGTTGAATGGGTAATATAATTCAACAGACTGACTATTATAATGGTTTTTGACCAGAAATTGATAATAATTAGAACTACTAAAATTATAATAAGACTACCCCACTCTTCTTAAAAATGTTACAAGTAAGATACATTCTGAATGATATTTATGGAAATGCCTGTGGGTCACGTGGATTATTGATTATTTTTGTATATTGAACATAATTATGGCAAAATATAACTATATTTTGACTTTTTATTTCATTCCTTTATTTTGACTTTTTCCTATGTACTCAACATTTGCCCATGGATGGGCATTATGTCACTTTATCATGTTTTCTGATTTTGTTGATTATGTTGTTTTATAGATCACTAGATGAGTTGATAAGGAACAACTGTGATTATCTGATGAACGCTATATCATTGAGGTTACGTCATCTCAACAGGAACCGGAAGTGCCCCCTTGTGCTCAAAGTTATGTTACAATATAGTAGTGCAGAGTTACTGCCCTTGATTGATGATACGATTAATGAGGTAATTTTTGTGAAAATTTTATCTCTAAAAACTTTAAAATACTGTAATAAAATTCCTCATATAAATGTATGATGGTTATTTTTGGCATGCTTTCTTCAGTTAACTAAAATCCACATTAATTTCTTTTTCTCAGGGGGTCTATAAATAAAAATTTTTTGTCAGAAAAATAAAAACGTCTTTTTTATCTATACCCCTTTTAAAGCGGGAAAATTAAATTAAAATATATTTTAAAAACAAATTAAAGTGAAATTCAGGATTGTTCCCTTGGCATTGAAAAAATAATTTTGTACATATTGAAGAAATCTTACAAGTCTTTGTAAAATATATGATACATCAAAGATCATTTATCATTTCAATGCTTATTTAAAGAAATAAAGATTTTGGATTCGTCAGTGCGAGGAAACTTTCCAGAAAGCTTACAAAAGGTCAGTGGTGAAGGTTGGTGGTATTACCGAGGTGCCTGAAATAATGCAAGGGGCATTTGAGGTCAAGTTGAAAAGTGGCCATATGACATTTACAGTGCCATTTTAATTTAATATCCATCAAACCAAACAATAATGACTTGCTTATACCAGTTAGTATGCATCAAATTTATGATTGTTTATAATAATTATTTTATTGTTTTCCAGATTTTGGAATCTTTAGATGATCATTATGCAGAAGAGTCTGTTCTTTTTATGAGTGTACTTAATGAACTCTCTAAAGCTGTGGTGAGATGGTTCCCAGCTGATGACAGTAATAAAACTGGTAAACAGTCTTGTACATGTGGGAACCAGCCACATTGTCAGTGCCATAGTCGAACAAATAGTACAAATTTATTGGACAATGCAACAGGTGTAACAGAGAAACAGACTAGTGATGAAAATCTTGTGACTTCAGCGGGACAAAAATGTTGTAACAGTGATTGTGGAGCTAAAAAGTGTGTAAGTTTTAAATGTCAGAATAGTGGTACTGAAAACATGGGAATTAGTGGTAAATTAACATGTAAATGTCACTGTTCTTGCCAATTAAATGACACAGTAAATTCAACAAATAATTGTTCACATAAGTTAAATGACATGAATAAGGGAGGTAATCAGTGCATAGAAGGTGCACACTCGTTGACCAGTGGAAATGATCCTGACAGAATAGGGAGAAAAACAGAAGAGTTGAAGAGCTACTTTTCTAACCTTCTGAGACTAGAGAGGGAAGCAAGAGGGGAGTTCACTGAGGAGGAACTTCTAGATTTCAGGTATGTTTTAACAGTATTCTATTTTGTTTGGTTGTCATAGTTTCCATGTGTTTGACAGAGAATCCCATAGAGAATTTAAAAGGGGCTTATCTGAGGTGAAAAAGCCTAAAACATAAAATTTGAAATTCTTACATAGACCAATTTAAGGATATTATATGGGGAAAAAAGCAAAACATATTAAAGAAAACGACTCGGGTTAGAATTTTAATTTTTTGTGTGATTCTTAACCAGCTTTACGCTTTTCATTTTTGGGTCAATTTGCATTATGAAAATTATTATTTTGGAAGAGAATGATCTGAAAATTAGCTCGCAAGCAATTGGTCTCAACCTACATCAAATGGTGCACAAATATTCGGAAATTTCCAGTCCTGTCATGGAATAAAATTGTTATATTTAAGTAATAAAAGAATATCCTGGAAAAAGTATTTTGATGTCAAATTTACTTTCTTTGATTTGAAATGTGTTAATGCAGTTAATCTTTGGCCAAAGTTCACAGTTACTGCTACCTGTAATAGAATGAGTATTCTACTCCGTCTTAACTTTAAGCCCAATGTTTTTATTACAGTTAAGTAAGGTGTTGCTCTTCAACTTGTTACACATTTTGTATAAAGTGGCACTATCAATGTTATCTTCTAGAACAACATGAGGTAATTTTATTGAGAAGTACAAAGAAATCATTTATATAATTATAAAGAAGTTTTTTTTTTCAACATTTCAAAAATACTGTCCCCTCCAGTGTAGAGCCACATCAATGCAGTCCTAATTTGTGTAGTCTGAGATAGAAATCCCTGGAATTCTGAATGAACTGTTCCAAATCAAAAGCTGGGTAAATCCATTACATAAATATAACATGGACAGGGGTAAAAAAAAGATTTTAGACACATATGAAGAAAACATGACAATATATATCTGTTTTAGCAATGATCCTACCAACATGGATGAAGATGTTGCCATGGAGACAGAAGAAGAAAAGAAACAACCATTACCACACCATGTTAAGGCAGTGAAAGAAGTGATGTTGAGATGCAAACATATTGTTTCCTCTAGAAATCCACGGTTACGACTTCTTGTACTTGACACCATTACTCATACATGTACTGCATTAAAACCATATCAAGGTTAGTATATTAAAAAGGTTTGAATATAAAAAAAAAACATCAGAATATGTTGATACATTAATGAAAGAAAATTTGCCATGTTTCTTTGGAAGAGGAATAAGAAGTAAATGTTTTGATACTGAATTTGATAAGTTACCTTTGATTTTGATATACCCAGTCTTTTATGGGCTGACTTGTCTATCATTTGGTTTATTGGTTTATTCAGAATTTATTTTAGTTTGATTGTGTAAGAAGCTAATTATAGCTAATAGACACACACACTAATCCATTCCTGGAATCATCTAGTACTGAGAATAAGGGTAAAGATTCTTGTTTAAGGAAACAGCGTCTCATCCCTGACGGGGTTTGAACCGACGCGGATAGCGTTTCTTAGATTTCTATTCCCACATGCTAACCATTCAGCCATGCTGCCACTTAGTAAATTGTGTATTGTCTAGGATTTGCCTACAAATGTCAGAATAGGAATTATACGGCTTCTTATCATCTTGTTACAATTAGGGTTATGTATTGTATTTCTTACAAATAGATAAAAGCTGGTGAAGTATACATACAGAGACTCTTTTCAGCCTACTGCTTTGCTTTTGGTTCTTTACAAATTAGCCAAGACCTAATTAAATGAACAATGAGTGTTAGAGAAATAAATCAAGGTCAGGGTTTTCTGTTTTGTTTTTAGCTCGACTTTTTAAAAAAAAAATTTCCTACATATTGAAATGATAAGTATGAAACATTTATCCTGGCTATAATACAATGCATTTCAAATGAAAAGGTTTAAACAAATCCACTTTTTTTAGCTCGACTATTCGATAAGAATAAGTAGAGCTATTGTAGTCACCCGAGCGTCGGCGTCGGCGTAACCACTTATGTTAAAGTTTTTGTAATAGTTCAAATATTTTCAAAGTCCATTGACATATGGCTTTGAAACTTTGCACACTTGTTCACCATCATGTCCCCAACCTGTAGACAGGAGGAGGTAACTCTATCAAGCATTTTGACAGAATTATGCCCCTTTTTTCAACTTAGAATTTACGTTAAAGTTTTTGTAATAGTTCAAATATTTTCAAAGTCCATTGACATATGACTTTGAAATTTTGCACACTTGTTCACCATCATGACCCCAACCTGTAAACAGGAGGAGGTAACTGTATCAAGCATTTTTTTTTACTATCAAGCACTAAGAATAGTTGAGCGTTGCTGTCCTACTGACAGCTCTTGTTTTATTTCCATTCTGTCTATTAATAATCACATTCCTAGAATATCCAGAAGATACAACTTTTTCGTTTATAATGTATAGCGTCAATAAAAAACGCAGCCGTAAAAATGCAAATATAATGAGTAAATACAACCAAATACAACCAAAAAGTGGGTGAAATTATCTTACCTGAATATTTTTGTTCAAGTTCAATAAATTAATATTAAATATTCAAATAGATCTGCTTAATACGAAACTTATACCAATAACATCATGTCTGATGTATGTGAATCTTATTTTAAAGAGAATAACATTGTATTTTGTTGTGAATCATATAAAATATATGTTAACAATACAAAATCACATATCAAAAAAAGTAGGCAAGGGCATGCAATTCTCTGAATCAATTTTAACAATTCTTGAACAAATTTATGTATTATTTAAACTGAATTTCACATATAAAACACTAAAAATGATTTTAGATTTATTTGTGTCACTAATATAACTTTACTGTTTTTGTTTCGCTACTTCAATTTCAAAATAAAACTATCATAATATAATCATATACTTTTCTACATATAATGTCTCTTTGAATTTGTAAGATTACTATGATATTTTGTCAGTTTTAAATTTTCATCGAAATCAACAAGAAATAACACGATCTTTGGAAAACGTTTCATGCATCATTAATACATAAATGCATATATTTCCCCCTTTTTGTGTCGCCTCTACGGAGTAGTGGCGACATATAGGGATCACTTCTCCGTCGTCTGTCTGTCCGTCTGTATGTCTGTCCAACTGTCCGTCCGTCACAAAACTTGTCCGGACTACTCCTCATAAACTACTGGTGCAATTTCATCCAAACTTTACAGGAATGATCAGTACCCAGTCTAGTTGTGCATATTGTCAGCATTTTCTGGTTCAATGATTTTTGTCAGAGTTATGGCCCTTTAATAATTTTTAATTTTAAAGTTTGTCCAGACTACTTCTCTTATACCACTAATGCAATTTCAATGAAACTTTACAGGATTGATCTGTAGCTCAAGTCCTTGCTCATATTGCACGGGTTTTCCGGTTGAATGATTTTTGGCCGAGTTATGGTCCTTTGATAAAAAGGTGTTTTTTTCTGTGTGTTGCCAGATACACAAAAGCTTGTCCGGACTACTCCTCATAAACTACTAGTGTAATTTCATCCAAACTTTACAGGAATGATCAGTACCAAGTCTAGTTGTGCATATTGTCAGCATTTTCCAGTTCAACGATTTTTGTCAGAGTTATGGCCCTTTAATAATTTTTATTTTTAAAGTTTGTCCGGACTACTTCTCTTATACCACTAATGCAATTTCAATGAAACTTTACAGGATTGATCTGTAGCTCAAGTCGTTGCGCATATTGCACGGGTTTTCCGGTTGAATGATTTTGGCCGAGTTA
Organism: Ruditapes philippinarum; assembly: GCF_026571515.1. Classification (NCBI taxonomy): domain Eukaryota; kingdom Metazoa; phylum Mollusca; class Bivalvia; order Venerida; family Veneridae; genus Ruditapes; species Ruditapes philippinarum. The sequence goes on along the minus strand of NW_026857427.1, from coordinate 268,422 downwards.
TGGCCCTTTGATAAAAAGGTGTTTTTTTCTGTGTGTTGCCAGATACGCAAAAGCTTGTCCTCACTACTCCTCATAAACTACTGGTGCAATTTTGTCCAAACTTTACAGGAATGATCAGTACCAAGTCTAGTTGTGCACTGTCCGTCTGTCTGTCCGTCTGTCACAAAATTTCTTTGGCCATCATGAGGCGACACATGTGATTACTGATTTTTTTTTGGTTAAATACCATAATACATTTATACATTGAAAAATAGATCTACTATTCAATAATAAAATATTAAAAGTATCAAAATTATATATATACAAACTTTTTATAAGGTAAATTCATTGGTAACATTAGTGGCATAACAGTTTTGCTATAACATCGGTATCGTATTTTATCTTAGTTACTTACTGACCGGGTCACGTGAATCAGTGGGCAGAGCAATCCCTTACCTGGCGTAATGTCAATTAACCCTTTACCTCATATATACGCAAAAACAACGCACTTTCGACCCTCCCCCCCCCCCCCCCCCCCCCCCCCCCCCCCCCCCTCCCCCCCCTCTTTTAGGCCTCACATAGTGAAAAAATGTGCTATTTGAGCCCCAAACACATGTTTTCGTTTGAGAAATGTAGCTAAAAAAAGTGAGTCTGGAATCTATGCATCTCTTAGCTCAGCAAACACACCAAACTTTATTTCTGTAAAAAACATTACCTTCTCACGTGAAAGTCTCAGAATTTTAAAAAAAATTCTAACAAGTAAGAAGTCTATACAGTTTTATTTGTTTTATTACATTTTTTATAACAGTATATGATTATAAATACAAAATTATATCACATATTAGTTGCTAATTCATATGAAAATATAACAGAAAGACCCTCAGATGTGTAGTGAGAAGTTAAATATTGGGTAACATCCACTTTGATTGTGTTATTTGAGACTAAAATGTAACTGAAAGAATGATGAAAGGCATAATATTATATATATATTTTAACATCTGAGTCAGTTTGTTACACACAATCAGTATATAATCATTGAAAATTTCAGTTGTAATACTGTCACTGTTTTTTGACCCCTTATTATTGGCTAGCAAATAAGCCAGACAGGAGCTTACATATATGTATGATTGCTACATTGTTTCTTGGCCTTTGTTGAAGAGAAAGCAGGTAATAATTTAATGCCTGTTGAGGTCTGTTTTCTTGTTCCATGCATTGTCCTAGAATGTTTAGAGCTGTTTCTCTATGTTTAAGGTTTATATCAGTTACTATGGTTCTTAAAAGTTTACTAAGTGCTTGTTGTTGATCTTGATGTCTTTGTAGATGACTGTAGATCTTATATTGTAGGAAGTACAGGAAAGGTAGAGAATCAATTTCAGCCCAGTCCATCCAAAAGTCTTCAATGTTATTTCTGTGTATCATGTCACCTTGTGTAGATCTGAACATTTCATATTGTAGTTCATGAGGAACACAGTTGATCTCTTTCTGTATAAATCTGACACAAAATGCTGTAATATGTTTGATACAGTCGTCACTTTGTTCACCACATGCCCTCTTGAATTCTGCTGTTACTGTAGGTGGAGCATTCTTCCTGTAGCCACATATAGGTAAAACAGGATAAGAGTTATATCCTTGTTCAGTGTGTCTCAGAATTAGTTCAGCTTTCTCCATGTCTCCTGTACTGTAGTACACTGAAGCCAATTTAAGTCTGCTTGAGGAGATATCTGAGTTTAAACCAGCGGATAACCAAACCAATGCTTCAGGTGAAACTTGATTATTTTCACCAATATTAAATGATGCCAGGATAGATCCATATGTGGTAAAAAAACAAGGTGCTAGAAACTTGAATGCACCCTGTTCTAATCTATTACCAGTAACATTGAAAGTACTTAGTTTACCTATAAAATGCTTCATTGTTCTAATGTTTTTTGTTTGTAAATGTTTTAAAACAAGCTTATGACTGTTGCTTGTAAAGAATGCTATGTTAAGATATTCAAGGGTCAGATAATGTTCATTCATTTCAATAGAAGATAGATAATGATATGCTCCGTGTGGTACAATGTTCATTTTAACTTGCAATCTATGACCAAGATCATCAATATCAATTGTAAGTAACATTTGTCTGTCATTCTGTAAAAAATCACTTATTTTTATTAAAAGTTCATGTCTTTTTTCAGCTGTAAATTGCCCTGCCATCAAATTGTTTTCTCGGATAATGAAATGTGAACAACGGACATTCTGTACACAACTGTGTAATTCTAATAAGCAGTATGTTAAACATATAAATAAATTGTTCTCTCTCCAGGTACATGGCTCTGTGTTTTCTATACAGTGTAATAGAACAGTTTTACACATGAAACTTGATATATTGATTGTCCCCTGAGGATTAAGGAAGGATTTAAGAATCATTTTCAATAATACATAGCACCTTATTTGTGTTATATTTAGGTTTGACATAAGAAACCTCTCTGCCAATGATGTAGATATTCTCCATTAAAGTTCTGGATATTCACTAACTTTACTTCCTGTTGGGACAACAAAACACTTAGTACTGGCTGCATATCTTCTCATGTCTTGTGTTGGCCATCTGCCAATTCCTTGTCTTCCTAACCAACCAGATGCTGATTGAGGCCATGATTTACAAGGATAAGCTAACACAATGTCTCGATCACAGCCTCCAGGTTCTCCTTGTACAACATTTGATGGTCCATGATTTACAGCACCCGGAATGACACCATTAAATGTTATGTTTTTTAACAATATTCTTCCACTTCTATCAGTTATATGGTTTTCATCAGGAATGTAAGTGGCAGGAAGAGGTACATCAGGTTGGAGCAGTTGTAAGAAACAATAACCAGGGGTAGTGTTCTCATCCTGTATCATGAGATAGTTTTTCTTGCCATGTTCCCACTCTGACCAGTCTTGTATTATATTGGCATTATGTGTACAGAGGAGTGTATCAAAGTCTGAATGGAGTCCTAAAGTAGTTGTACCTTCACTCTGGCTCCCTAGATGATATTGAGTATTGTTTACATCAGTTAACCTGAACCTGATATTCCTTATAGTCTCTCTCAGCATTGTATGTCTTCTCCTTCTCATCACCATTCTTTCATTGACACCAATGTCATCTAAAACCTCTGATAACATCAATGATAGATTTTCTCTGTAGTCAGCTTCTTGAAACATTCTGTAATATATTAGTAAAAAAGAAAAATTGTTTCAGTCAGCAACCAAGTTTATTTTGTCACATACTTCTTCATGTTACTTAACTGACCTTGATGTCCTAGAACAAAACAGTACAGAATAGCCAATTTGGAAAGTTTACATAATTTTAGGTAGATACCAATTAATAAATATAATTTTATAGATTATTATTTTCCTTTTATTTAATTTTACCCATGAAATATGGTGCTATATCAGTCAAATATATTTCATATTTTTGAAAAATAAATATGAAATATAAATATGAAAGTGGGCGGAGTCAAAACTCATATTTATTTTAATGTACTTCTTTCGCCGTTTTGTTTGAAAAATCTGATAAATACAAAACAACTTTTTCTTGAATATTGTTTTGAAAACTATCTAGCATGATAGAAAACGGTCTAACTAAGAAAATTAATCCGAACACCAATATCTTTAATTCAGTAATTAACGCTGTACAGACGTTTAAAGAGTTGTTTACATGACGTCACAATATAGCGCCAAACAGCGCGTGCTTACGCATAAATTACTGCGCGCTGTACAATTGCAGTTGGTAGCAAGCAAGGGGATTCATCACCATTTTCTTTGACAATGAAATTAAATAAAAAGGTTATTTTTTTTGTTTTTCGTGAAATATGGTATATATTTTCACTCAACATGATAAAATGCCACATATTTTCGGCTCGTGAAAATATGTGGCATTTTATCATGTTTCATGAAAATATATTCCATATTTCACGCAAACGAAAAAATATCCTCTTAGTATCTATTTGTTTCAATATTTTCCTATTTTTATTACATGAACATTTTGATGTCAGTGTATTAATAGATGAGGGGATGTGTGATTAATTAATTTCTTAATACTGAATGTTAAAGTTAATCCTGGCAAATTACATTTTATCAATAGTAAATTGAACTAGTACTTTAAAATAGTGAAACATTTTTGATTTCCAGAGTTACATTTATAATATTTTTTTCATCAATACATAGTTATAAATTTGATTAAATTTTGTGTAAAAATTACATTATATTATTTAAAATTGTAAGGTAAAGCAGAAGCTAGGAAAAGGATACTTGAATTAAATATAAACATTATTTACTGGCATTAAACTCTTACATAATAAAATTTTAATGAAATACTTTGTTAAAATATGTGTACAAAAATAAATAAACTTACTTTGAAAAGTTGATTTGGAACTATGTCGCAAAAAAAAATCATAGGAATTGTATTGACTCTGTTTCGCAAGATTGAAAGAAACTTTGCTACTTTTACTTCCTCTGGTGATGTGAAGTGAGGAAAATAACTCATTTCTTCATCCTCATTGTTTTTTTAGATTATTTGATTGTTTCCTCTGTTGAAATAAAATACCCCAATATACATGAAACTATAAGGACTATAAGGACTTTAATATAAAGTGCTTTCTATTAAAGCAATAAAGAAATTTTTATAAGACAACATATGAATTAAAATTATTTAACCTTTTACCTCATATAGACGTGTTTTGACAGCTGTTCGCCCACCCCCCTCCATTTTGAGGCCTCAAACAGTGAAAAAAAAAACCCTATTTAGGTCCAAAACACTTTTTCGTTTGAGAAATGTTGTTAAAAAAGTGATCACTTTTTTGGTGCCTGTTTGGGGGGTTTGAAGGGGGCGGTATTCCCCCTCATCACCAAGAAAATTTTGGACATGTGACAGGCTAAAAATGGCCTCAGGTCGATCTAGTAACCGACGCAGAAAAGCCTTTTACTCTATCTCAATTCATTGAGAAGTTACAGCACTTTGAAATCAGTTTTGATGGGGAAAAAATGCAAAATAGTGATTTTTTCGCAATCTTGAGACGTCCCCCCGTTCCCATTGTAACTGGAAATTTACGATTGAGCATGCTGTTACAGAGGCTATGGTCCAGTCAACATTTGTGCCAAGTTTCATCAGTATTAAAGCATTTTAAGCTCTACTATACAAAGTATATGGAGAGCTGTCCTACTCGCCCCGGCGTCGGTGTCATCATCAACCACATCTTATGTGACAAGGTACATAACTCTAGCACCAATATTTTTAGATTTATCTCCCCTTGAACTTAGAATTTTCCTTACAAAATACTGTTTTTCTTACTGTTACTTCTTTATTTCTTAAGGGATAAATTTTATACTTCAAATATATGTTCCTTATCATCAACCACATCTTATGCAACACTGTTCATAACTCTAGCACCAAAATTTTCAGATTTATCTCCCCTTGAACTTAAAATTGTCCTTAAAAAATATTATTTTTTACTGTTACTTTGTTACTTCTCATTATCATCAACCACATCTTATGCGACAAGGTTCATAACTCTAGCACCGTAATTTTCAGATTTATCTCTCCTTGAACTAAGAATTTTCCTTTAAAAATATTATTTTTTACTGTTACTTCTTTATTTCCTAAGGTATCAACTTAATACTTCAAATATATGTCCCTTATCATAAACCTCATGTTGTGTGAAGAGGTTCATAACTCTAGCACCTATATTGCAAGAATTATCTCCTCATAAAATTAGATTATTTTCTTGAAAAATGTTATTTTTTACTATAACTTTTGTAGTTTTTAAGGTATCTACCTCAATCTTCAAATACTTATTCTTTATCATCAATTACATTTTATGTAATAAGGTTCATAACTCTTGAAGCATTTATTTACAGATTTATCTTTCTTTGAACTTTCAGAAATATAATAACTTCTTTACTTTTTAAGGAATCTACTTCAAACTTCAAAAATATATTTTCTATCATTACACACATGTTGTGTGACAAGGTTCATAACTCTAGTGTGACTATTTCCAGAATTATTCCCCTTGATCTTGAAATTTATGTTAACAGTGTTATTTTTTTACTATAACTTAATACATAATTATACATAATTGAGTTTTTTTCATAGTTTTGTCTTCCTTTCTGCGTCCAGTATTTTATTAGTTGAGCTTCACTTTCTCCTGTGACAGCTCTTGTTCATAGTTTCATAGCAGTTTGAACTTGTAACAGGAGGCTTTTCAGTGAAAATGGCCATTTTTCACAATATGCTCATGGGGTAAAAGGTTAAAGAATATTGCATGTACAATCATTCTTTCAGAGATAAATAACTGTATTTTCATAAGAAAACTTATATATATAATGACTATTTTTTTGTGATAAAACTCTGTATTTTCATGAGAAAACATACATACATGTATCACCCTTGTGGCTGAGGGGTTGCCTGTAAGGGTTCAAGCATCAGAATTGCAGCCACCGTTTATCCCTAGGTGTTCATAAAAGGCGACTAAATGGGTTTTGTTTATAGCAGGTGAGGTGGCTTTGACCCCTGGTGTTGCTTATCCAGGGTTATCCAAATTCATCTTCCCTATTTCAGCACCATATGACCTAAAATAAGTTGGTGCCCTGTAAAACCAAACCAAACAAAAACAAACAAAACAAAACGAAAAATAAAAAACTATATAGGTATACAAAATAATTATATGGCAATAGATCTTCTGATAAAATTTTGTTATTAGACCCCTGCTGGTTTAACTGGAGGGGACTTTAGGTTTACCCTCCGTCTGTCTGTCTGCCTGTCTGTCTGTACAAACAGGTAGATACTTAGAGGGCTATGGGAAGAGTAAATTTCCTTTGATGCTTTTCATTCAGTTAGCTCATAGGTGGCTACTGTTTCTCTTACCTGGCTAAAAGAACAATAGAGAGAACAAAAGAGTAGCCACTTATATACCAGACTTTGAATACATCCATTCTTCAACCATCTGTCTGTCCATCCATCCATCCACAAAATTGGATCCCTTGATAACACAAAAAGTACTGAAAATATTTTTGTGAAACTTGAAATATGGGTAGATGGAAGTCTGAAGATTATGCATGCATTTTTCTTTTCTTCCTATATTGAAACATTTGGTTGTAATTGTTACAAATAGATATAAAATATATGGCAAATATAACACAAAAACTGGACCCCATGATATCGCAAAAAACATTTTTATGAAGCTTGAAATATGAGTAGATGGCAGTCTGGAGATTGTGCACATATCTATGTTGAAAAATTTGGTTGCTATATATAATGGCAACAAATAGACTTAAAAAATGGCAAATATAACAATAAATAAAAAATACTGAAAATATTTTTATGAAACTTGGAATATGGATAGATATGGAGATTATGCACAAGGAGGTTCACAAATCCCCTTATCTTAGAAAAAATGTTGTTTTTGTTTAAGTTCTTTATTTCTTAATGTATCAACTACAAACTTTAAATATATGTTTTTTATCATCACCCACATCATATGTGGCAATAGGTTCATATTTCTATCACTTATCAGAATTATCATCCTTGAACTCAGGAAATTTCATTTCTATAACTTCTTTATTTCTTAAGGTGTCTACTTCAAACTTCAAGTACATGTATATGTTCCTAAATATTATGACTCAAATCATGTGTGAGAAGATTCAATATCCTAGTTTGTATGCCCCCCCCCCCTTTGAACTTAGATTTTTTTTTCTATGGAATTTTCTTCAAACTTCAAATTCCCAGATCATAATTATGACTAGGTTTATAAATCTACTGTCCACATTTCCAGAATAATCTTCCCTGTTAACTTTGAATTTCCCTTTTTTATTAGCTCACCTGTCACAAAGTCACATGATGAGCTTTTGTGATCGCTTTTCGTCCGGTGTCTCCTCATAAGCCACTAAGCCAATTTCATCCAAACTTCACAGGAATGTTCTTTTGGTAGTCAACTTTAAAAAATGGTCAAAGAATTTAATTCCAAGCAAGAACTCTGGTTGCCATGGCAACAAAAGAAAAAACTTAAAATATCTTCTTTTAGAAAACCGAATGAGCTAAAGCTTAAATATTTGGCATGAAACATCATCCTGTCAGTGTCTTCCAAGTTTGTTCAAATAATTGCCCTGGGGTCAAAATTGGCCCTGCCCTGGGGGGGATTCATTGATTTTCCCTCCTATTTGTATATAGTAAATTAATTTTTGAGTTATTGCCCTTTGTTAATTTTCATACTTAAATTTTGTCCGCACATATATATATATATATATATATGCGTATAAATATAAATGCGTATGTAAATATATACAAAATATAAAAATATATAGACAAAACTTGTGTGACAAGACAGACCGATTAAATTCATAAAAAGGAAACGTTAAGATTTGTTCAAACATTTCTTTGTTTGCTTTTAGAAAAAGTAAAAAGTCAAGCATTGCCCCCCACCCGGCGGTGGCTCTTGTTGTTTCTTTAACATGCTTTTAATTTAATATTTGGAACTATAAGCACTTCAATTTTATTTATCAAAATAGCTGTGCTAATGGTAGTAAATATTGTATTGTAGAAGAGTTATTGCCCCTGATTCACCAGATTTGGCCATCATTCAATGCTTGTTTTGCTGATGAAGAAAAGTTGGTCACAGTGAAGGTGAGTATCATATTAAATCATTGTGCTTCATAAAAGTTGAAAACATATACATGTACAGTTGACTCTCGGTAACTCGAAATCCAAGGGACTGGGCATTTAACTTCGAGAGAAACGGAATTCGAGTAACGTGGAACTACCACCATTACATGTATATACATGTGCCTGATTGAATGTGCAAAGGAGTAGGTTTGTTATTGTTGTTAGCGGCAATGCTGCAATATTTAACCATTGAAATGACGGTAAATCACTTACAACTGCAAATTATAAATGAACAAAAATATATCATTCAAAATTTAATACATGTATATTAATAGTGAAACAGAAACACACAATTACATTTGATTTAATTCATCATCGGACGAAAACGAAATTAGCAACTATCGTGAACCGGAAGTACAAATATGACAGATAATTAATTAAACAAATGTCCTTTACGTTGATAACACACATCAATACCTAAGCTGTTATTTGACTAACACCCGTCAGACTGGCATGAGTCAACTTTCTTTAAGAAATGTAATTAAATTTTAATTTAGTTATCTAACTGTTAAAACCAATTAAGTCCTGAAACGGATTAAAGCCACTTTTACGACGTGTTAATAATACATGATGACCGGCAATTAAAAATTACTATGAAACGTGTAAATCATGAGTGACAACATCTCACCTTGATGTTGCCGACCTTTGATCAGACGGTTGTTTTCACACTTCGACTTATTGAGATGTAAATATGTTGGACTTTAATTGAGGGACCAAATTTTTCTTTTCGACTAAACAGGAGTCTCGGTAAGTCAAAATTTGACCTAAGCGGAGTTAAAATACAAAGATAAAGAAGGAAATTTGACGGGACTTTAGAAATTATTCGACTAAGGCGGAATTTTGAGTAAAGCGATTTTGACTTATTGAGAGTCAACTGTATACCAGAGCAAAGGTCAGCCACCACATCGTTCCTGGGCAGGCTGTCGAGCAGTTTACCAGTAAAGATTGCCTTCACTTTTACAAGAAACTGATAACTTCTGTACATGCCATAGTAGAGGTACAGTGTGAATGATCGTAGAAAGAATTTCATGATCATGAATCACAAGGAAAGTGACCTGCACCATCTGAAGCGAATCCAGATTGTCCGATTTACAGCTCTACTGCATTCCATGAGGTTATCATGAAGAGGTAGTCTAGAGTATGACTGTCTCCCAGTGATGATGGAGTGCTAGGATCACAAGGATGTTTTCATTTCCAATCATAGTGAATTTAACTAACTTAACAGGAGAGTGATTCAGATAACGCCTGGGTTGTTACAGCAATCAAGCGTAAATAAACACATTTAAACAGAAGGTTACCTTTTATATAGTAGTCCCAATAAACATTTGTTCATATTTTCAGGCATTAGATGTACTACAAGTGATAGCCAGATCTGCGGGAGATTTTGTTAAACACAGAATTACCAAAGATGTTCTGCCTAAATTATCAACATTCCTCAGTAACCAAGCCTTAATCAGGTACTTAAGTTGTCCTTTGTTTGCAAGAAGTTCAAAATTGTTACACCGAAAAACATGACTTTTGCCATGGTAAAAAAAGATTAGTATGCAATAGTTTAACTATAAATTGGAAGGCATAAAATCAGTCAAGACAGTCTGTAAACAGGTCATTATTGCCCCTCTTTGCTCAGAAAGTTAAGGAATATTTCTATATTTCAGTATTCATGCAGGTTCAGCATACCAGTTCACTGTAAACTACAAACTTCAACTGGCAGTATTGAGAAATATAAGCAGCATTGCGAAACTGGTATGTACCTATATATATACTTATTATAGTTAAAAATAATTCTCTATTTATTCAGCCAAACTGGAAGAGACATTTACTTACTCACTTAACTCACTTTGACTATTTCAGTGTAAATTAACCCTTGTTAAATGGTAGTGGATGTTGTTATTACTCTGAAATCTTCAGATGGTGAAACTTACTACAGTGTCACTTATGTCTGTATGTAACTATGTATGCTGAAAATGTTGAGCTAGGGTGATAAATTTTGAGACAAAGGTGATAACCTAAACAAGAAAATCTGTCAAAGACCATGTTGTTTCTTGAAATTCATGGGCTCCATGGCTTATAATTGGAAAAAAAGGAATGAGCTCAATTACTTTGAATATCAGTTAAGTATTCAGGTGCTGTTTATTGTAGGTAAAGATTAGAGCTGGGTACGAATAAGTAATTTGATGTTCGAATATTCGTTTTCCTTATTCAAATTATTCGAATATTCGTTTTTACAACTTTTGTTCCAATATTTCTCTTTGACGTATATGTATCCGAAATTGATTGTGTCCAATACTATACTACTTTAATATGCTTGGAAAAATCGACAATTAAAATACCTTTATTACTACGTCAAAGTTTTTTTAAAATTTTATATATTGTAAATTGACATATATGTTAACTTTTGAAATAAATTCATAGTTTGATTGCCTTTTGTTCAGTTAATCCGACTGCTGATCATTTGTCTTATTAACGGGAGGTAACTCACGTGACTTGATTGTCCACCGTAGCCTCTTAGCCCCAATAACACATAATTATATTGAAACTTAACTTGTATTAAATATTTTTTTATTTATTTATAATTTTAGATAAGGTTTAAAATATTCTTCAGATAAATTTAGCTATAACGCAGTAAATATCATACAGAGTCTAATTTCTACGGAATAAATATATTCTGATGGAATATAGACACTTCCCATGCTTTAATAATACAGCAATTAATGCGTGCTGATTTATTTGTCTTCACAAAATTTAAGACAGTTATAGATAAATCGGAAAGATTATAGCACAGAAAACAACAAATAAGATAATTAAAATCGGAAATAATTAAATTATAAACTGTTTAACAGGTAAATTGCAAACTGTGAAACAGGTGCCTTTTTGATCAACTAGACCCCAATCGTTGACACGCGTCATACAAATATGTGAACACCTGGTCAAGTACAGGTTAATGGTTTAATTTACGATCTTAATTGAAATTTGACAGTAATAACAAAAAATAAACCATTTTTTTCGAATATTCGTATTCGTTTTTCAAGGTTTGAATATTCGGTAGTGTTTCAAATATTCGAATATAATTCCCAGCCCTAGTAAAGATACTTAGTTTCAACACAAATCTCTTGTTTTAACATATATTTTATATATTTTTCTGACTTTTAATCAGTGTTTGGTTGAAAATGATAATGATAAGCAGAATATAGGGTTTTTGTAAGTGCCTTGTATAATTGTGAAATCTTGTATTGTAGACATGTATAGAAGGTAGTGACCTTGACCTTATTACAACCAGTTGTATGCCATATCTTCATACCAAACAACCTGCCACCCTACAAAATGTAAGTTAACTTTAATCTTAACATCTTATCAGTTTGATTATTTAAATGAAGTATATTGGATTGATTTTCATAACATAAAAAATAATAAAATTATGTGGCAGTATTGTAGCATGGTACAATCATGATATTAGGATGTACTTGTTGCTGATTGATGAAATTGAAAGTTTATAGTTTCATCAGTGGGATATTAAAGTTTATTACTCATTCATAGCACTTTTTGTTTTACATCACATTCTGTATTAGATAAAGAGGAGACTCTTATCTTCTGCATGAATAAGGAATATTTAGAAGTTCATTATCTTTATGAATTTCAAAACATTTGCTAAACTTTATTTATTACATCAAGCTAAGACAGGCTTCATATTTGCATGTACATTGTTTCTTAAAGATATACTATAGTATGCTTATCCTTGAGTAAAATATTTTATGGGAAAAAATTATTGAAATCTATGAAATTCTTACTGAATATGTCTTTTTTGAATAAAAGAAGGAGTAAACTATGTATGGGAAGGTGCGTTCCCTATTACAGGTCAAATAATGTTGGTCTTTTCTTGAAAAAAAACCAAAAAAACTGCGAGTTTTTTTAATGACATATATTCATATTGTGACCACCTATAGTGTGCATGATTTTAAATATAACTAACCTACTTTGTGTAATGTTAAAAAATGTTTATTTTATATTTACATACAGGCTGTATGACAATTATCAAAATTGGACATAGTATATCTTTAATCCTTGCCATGCTAATTTTGTATAACTCACATGATGTCCTTGTCACAAAAGTTGTGACTGGCACTCTTAAGTCATTGTCATAATTGGTATTCAGATGGTATTAGTTTTAATAATTTTACTGGTTATCTGTGAGTGTTTTATTTGGATATATTTCAGGCATGTATAGACTGTTGTAAAGAACTGACAGAGGTAGATGCTGACCTGGTATGGTTGAAACTTTGTAGTGTGTACTGCCCTAAATCATATATTCCTCCCAGTGACCAGTTCACAGAAATAAAGGTATAGTCTGGAGAAATAGTTGTTACATTATAGTGTTCTCCTTAAGCCACAGTGACAGGTAAAATAATTTGCCCCTGCAAAATTTACTGTCAGCAATACTTGCCAAACCATGAAATATAAAAATCACTAATGGGAGCTTTACAGATGACAGTTTTGAAATATGTACCGGATATTTTACAGAGAACAGTAGCTTGACATACAAACTATGCTTACTTTGTCATAAATTTGCTTCTGTTTTCTCCATTTTGACAGAATATAATGTGTTTGTTGAATTTAAAGTTTATTTATATTATGATAACTATTTGAGTCCACCTGCTTAACTCAATAAGGAGAACATGTAATCCAGGGTTCGTTGGTTTGATCCTTGGGGGAAACAAAATTTCTCTGTGACAATTGCTCGAACTTTTAGTCTAATGGTTCTAATGAGTCTCTCACTGTTGATTCAGAAATCATATGGGATAAGCAGCCAGTTGCTTGCGGAGAATTTAGTAATTAATGGTTAGTTATCCAGGAAAGCTCAGTTGGGTGGATCAATTGTCAAGATACAACCAAAATTGTGTAGTTATGGCTTAAAATCCAGATAAACAAATAATTAAGACTGTACCTAAAACTGTTCAAATCTTTGTACTTTCTGATAAATAGTGATGATAAGAATAAGAGACTTGTTTCATCACATTGGTACTGTCTGATCATGACCACTACTTGTAGTACTTTGATACAGAAATGCTTTACACTATCATTGGATTACATTTCTTACTTTATTTATAGGTAACATGTAGTGTAGTGTAAAAAAGGGAGCAGTGGCCTAGTAGTTTATGTGTCATGAAGCTGAAATAAATAAGTTTTAAACAAACATGTAGTGTTTATGTTTTTTTCCAGAGATTAAAGCAAGCAAGTTCCAGCAATGCCTACACAGTCAATGTGACGAAGATTATGACAGATTGTGGACTAGTGTGACACAATTACCAATCCATACAATATAGAATTTGACAATGCATAATCAGAGACAGTACATAGTTTATTTACAAAAAGTTATATTTTCTTTACAGTGTTTTAGATTTTAAATTAGCACAGCTCACATTGTGAATGTGAATTCTTGTAAACATTTATGCAAGTTTAGAGATTCCAGTTTACTAAAACTTCTGTCAAGTAGACAAATAAATTGATTTTAACTAGTCTGAGGTAAATACTGTCATTTAATATGTCTAAATATTAAGAACTACTACTAACTCTATAAGTAAGAGGATAAATTATGCAAAAAAATGATCAAAGTTTGGTTATATGTTTTCTTTATACATTTTATAAACCTGTTTGGATATTTGAAAATTTGTTCACTTGTCGTGTAGCTTCAAAACTTGAAAATAGTTAATAGTCTGTCATATGAAAGCTTATGATTGGCTGTTTTCAAAATGTAAATTTGAATTAACAAATGGTAGACTTTGATTTTGATACTGGTTTCCTAATATCAAACTTATGTATAATCCAGAACCTTGTTATTTTTTATATCACTTATTTTCAAAATGTCACAGTCATAAGGTAATTACTTATTCAAAGTATTTCTATAGAAATTTGGTAAGATGTTAAAAGCAGCAAAATTCAAATTTAAAACCTTTTTAGCTTGACTATACGAAGAATAGGGAAAGCTACTAATGTACTCATCCAGGTGTCCCAACTTTCTAGGCAGTCGAGTCCACTACACAGAATTAGTTGATTCAGAAATAATTTATGATTTGTTTATTATATGCCCAAAAGAATTTCGGCCATATTATGTTATACCCCCTAGCGTCCGTCCGTCTGTCTGGATGTCCGTCTGTTAGCAATTTGGTTTCCAGAGCATAACTTAAGTTCCATTTGGCCCACAATATTCAAACTTCATAGGATGATTGTCCATATTGGGTAGAAGACCACTATTGATTTTAGGGTCACAAGGTCAAAGGTCAAGGTCACTATTACCTTAAAAACTGAAAACAGTTTCCGGAGCATAACGAAAGTTCCATTTGGCCCTCAATATTCAAACTTCATAGGATGATTGCCCATTATGGGTTAAAGACCCCTATTGATTTTGGGGTTATAAGGTCAAAGGTCAGGGTAACAATGATCTTCACACTGAAAAAAGTTGTGGTTTCTGGAGCATAACTTAAGTTCCATTTGGCCCACAGTGTTCAGACTTCATAGGATGATTGTCAATATTATAGAAGACCCCTATTAATTTTTAGGTCACAAAGTCAAGGTCACTGAAAATGGTTTTCGCTCAATAACTTAAGTATTAATCAACCTACAGCTTATATTGATTACATTAATTATATGCCCTGAAAAATTTGCTTATATCATGTCATATCCCTGGCGTCTTTTTGTCCATCCGTTGTAGTAAAATTATTTAATTCCCATATCTTACAAATGCTTCATCCTTGCTAAAAAAAATCACTTTCGGGCATATAATGCTACGCCTAGCAGTGCTCTTGTCACATAAATGTTATTGAATGAACTTTGTAGACATTACATATCTTGCTCATCGAATATTGTTTTGATCTGTTAACTGTTTTAGGATTTATAATGTTTTATTGAAGGATTATTTAGCTGTGGTGAAAATCATTTTTCATTTTGTCATATACATAATGTGTTTTACAAATGCAGTGAATGACTTTGTTTCCCGGTGAATAATATAACAAGGGTCAAATATTTTTTGATGCACATTGTTGATGTTTTTGTTTTTTTGTTGTATGAGCTTATATTTAGATTAAGTTATGTGCCTTAAAGAAGAACCAAATAGCAGTTTATGAGTATAGTAATCTTCTTTATATGGGTTTGACTTCAGAAATAAATAAATAGTTGGGTGTGGCCCTAATTTTCTTCAGACAATCAGTATCGTAATAGTATTGTATCATGGAGCCAGTATTACAATACATATCGTATGATGAGGTGAGCATATTGATACACCCTTAAGACATACTCTCAAATCGATTTCTTGAACCAAAACAAAATTTTGCCCCAAACTGGGTTAGAACTCGCAGATCTGGAGGCATGTGGCTTTAAAGTTGATGGAAACAAAACAGATGGAAGTATATGACGGAAACCAAATTTAACGAAACTGTAATTGTACATTGTATTCCTATCTGAATTAATTAATATAATATATTGTTTGCTAAAAACTACACTACCTTGTGGTGGGTTAAAGGGACCATATGCTAAGAAAAACAGTTTGTTTTAATAGTAAAAAAAACTGGTTTCTTAAATTATCGTAAACACTAGAGCATTCCAATATTTCATTATTTTTAACAACAAAAATTTGCATTGTATGCTAATTTTGTTTAAAATAGTTAATTTAGTATTTAAATATAAATAATCAGATGTTTTTTAGGTCAACTATTAAAAGAATATAGGGGCTATCCTACTTATCCAGGCATCAGGTCTGAGTAATACTTTGGTTAAAGTATTGCATGCAACATCAAATTTCACCAGCCACTTATGATAGTTTCTTGCAACTTAACACACTTATATGTGTTTGAAAGCAGATTAGGAGGTCAGTGTACAAAGCCCATAACTTTAGCGTTGTTTTTGGGATCACAATTGGAAGTCACTCTCCAAGGCCCATCACTTTTAGACTGAATTATGGCCCTTTGTGAATTTAGACAATATTTGGTTTAAACTTTGCTTGCAACATTTATCTTCCAAAAACTACTGATTGTATCCACTTAAAACTTGATTCATGCTTTTTAATTACAATTCAAGTTACTTTTGAGGACCCATTACTTTGGCATGGGTTTTTGAATGAAATAAGGTCCAGACCTCTTAACAGAACAAGTCAATATCCTTTTCTTATAACTATGTCATGTAAATTATGTGTAATTTTGTAAATGAAATCCTCCTCTTTGTTAATTCTTACTTTATCAAGGTTCTTGTTTTACTAATTAGCACTGAAAATAGTGGACAGCTCTTGTTAAGATATGTTATATATGGAAAATAATGTTTTGTAGTTAAGTTTGCAATTTTCTCCTGTGAAAAATATTTTTCATTGGATTATGTAGAGATTGTATAGAAATTATCTTGTTGATATTTGTTTTTTGTTTACTTATAAATCTTCTATCATAGTTCATGATCTGTAATTGTACTAATATATTACAAGAAAAGCATTGATGCAAAGCATCAAAGGGCGTCCAAGTAAGAAATGCAGCAAGTGAAGATGAACTAGTAGACATATGATGACAAGATATTCTTATAAACTACCAGAAATGTATATCACTTATGAATGAGCGGACGAAAGACATTGTTCATTATGAACTTTGATTGGCATGCTAGAGATTAAAATATTACTTGTTATTTCTTTATGATCTTGGTTATCAATAGCAACGGATATACATGTATACAATCATTTGTAATTCATATGTGTAACGCATGATCAACACGTACCACACCTTTGTAATTGTCCCTTATTATGTTATCGCTATTAGCGAAGACCCCTCAATAAGGTATCTGTTCAGACTTAGTAAAAATATGACACTGGTTATATTACCATGTTGATCATGTTGAGCATAATTGTTTATTATACAATTAAGGTAATATCTATTAATTTTAATAAAAAAAAATACAAATTTTATGAATATTGTTTTCTTTACTTTTTTGTGTTTTATGTGCTATTTTAATACTGAGTTTTTACTAACTCTTTTTTATTAAAATTGTAAAATAAATTTTAAGAATTCAATTGTCATATTAACCGACGATTATAAGTCAAAACTTAACTGGAAAAAAGTCAGTAAATTATGGTTTATCTTTCAATATATAATATTGTTTATTCTTAAACCATGTACATGTACATGTACATTTGTATTTTTCTTTATCATTTTTTAAATTAACAATCAAGAATAATTCATAAAATCTAATTCGTAACTTTGAATAATTCCTCGCATCTTTACTAAACACGGATAACAAATTAAATAAAATGTTTCAAAGTTGAAAATGTCATATAAATACCATAAAAATGTACATTTTTCTCAATTATTGTACATTTTTATCTCATATAGATAAAATGAAACATGCTATTGTTGTTGTTGTTTTGTTTTTTTAATTGTAACGATACCAAAACATCTACTCCAAAACCGGGAGAGACCGGACAATAAACGTGTGGTACTATTCGCCGGTCACTAGTAAATCCCGGTCAAAATAGACCGGGAGAGACCGGTAATTACCGATAGGAGTGATAAATAGATATGTCTATAAATAGATTTTCGGAATATTTAGGTCATCAACTGATCATTCTAGGATACATGTACAAGTAATAGAAAGAGCACCGAAACACGAGGCTATCTGATTTGTACGAGGGGGCGTAGCCCCCGAGTATAAATCAGATTGCCGAGTGTTTTGGTGTTCTTTCTCTTTTGTATCATAGTCAAACATGACAGCACGTTCCCTGTTGTCATAATATGAAACCCCAGAAAAAATGAACCAATGAACGAGCATTTGAATATGATAGTTCTGCCCCTTTCTCTTTCTCTGCCGTCACAATATGTAAACCCCGGCAAAAATGAACCAATCCACGGGCATTATCTGGAGTGCGGGTAACTGATACCCGCACTCCAGTTACCGCACTGTGCATGTATATGTATACGATTTAACTCTGACACTTTTTCAACAGAAAGGTACCCAAACTATGATACAACAATAACATACCATGATAACCCACTGTGTACTACAAAATGATAAATAAAAAACCCCGAAGAGCGCGATTTATTGACGGAAAAGGTTATTTCATTTGAAAATGTTTGCATTGCGAAAATTCTCTAGTTCACATATCGAGACATTTCATTCTTAATTAATAATCAAGCATCCTCATACCGATCGGAATGATCGGCTTTTATTATGACCGACTAAAAGGCTCGAGAAGTTGCTGTCGCCCTTTCACAAAATCTGATTTCATTCCATAAGGGCGCCGCGCTTCGGCGCGGACGCCAATGATTCAAGATTTATATTTTATATGAGGTCTTGTAAATTTATAAAATTTTTGGATGGTCGATGGTTCTTATAAGTTGTTTATTTGTGCTTGAAATTAGGCATGGAGAAGTATATCATCACCTTAGTTCAGTAATGGGTTAACTTTTATATAATTAAAAAGAAGAACAAAGGTGACGATAGGCAGTCTTGTCCAGAAAGTCACCATATGACCAGTTTTAGTGTAGCAGAAAAAACAAATCATTAATGCATTTCTTTGATAACAATTTATTTGAACAATGTTAAGAAAATAAATAATGTGTGAGATAGTTACCAAAATGTTCAGATATTAGTAAATGTTTTAAGATAAAGTAATAGAAATAGCTCAGTTTTGTGTTGTTCACATATTCAACATTGCATTACTAAGTTGTGTTTGAATGCAGAATGATAATTCAAAGAGCTCAAAGCTAAAACAATTCTGTGTCTTCTACAAAAACATGTATTTATATTGCTGGAAACCATCCACTTTTTTTCAAACATTGCAATGTTTATGAATTGTCTATTGTAGTTTTGTTAAATATGACAAAATTTTGATGAAATATATATTTTAAGGAATATTCTAGATTTTATTTTTATCATTAATTTCTCTTACCAGACTATAAGTTTGTTTATCCCTCTCATCCTGTTGTCTACTTTATTCCTGTTTAAAATTTGTTTAGCCCTTACACTGCTGGAATTGAAATTGATTAGCCTTAACCACCAGATAGAGCGCATTGGCCTTTACCACTAATATAGAGCTTGGCCTTTATCACCAGTATAGAGCATTAGTATTTACAACCAGTATAGAGCATAAGTGTTTACAACCAGTATAGAGCATTGGCCTTTACCACCAGATAGAGCATTTGCCTTTACCACCAATATAGAGCATTAGCCTTTACCACCAATATAGAACATTTGCCTTTACCACCAGTATAGAGCATTAGCCTTTACCACCTGTATAGAGCATTGGCCTTTACCACCAGTATAGAGCATTAGCCTTTATCACAAGAATAAAGCATTAGCCCCTACCACCAGATAGAGCATAAACCTTTACCACCAGTATTGAGCATTAGTCTTACCACAAGTATGGAACATTAAAAAACTCCTTTAGAGGTTACGGTCTTTACAGTCTTTAAAGTGAGGAAACTATCTTGAAGACTGATCACTTGTGCCTCAAATAAAAAGAAAAGTTTCTATATGGTCTATATGGCTTGTACATTGCCGGCGTTACTTGAAACTCAAACTAAAATTCTTTTTCACTGTAACTTGGAGACAGGCTGTTAAGACTTCACCTGAAAGTTAAAGTGGTCTGTCGTTAACGATGGTTAACTCCTGTATACTTCTTATGAGTATATTTTCATCAATTTTGCGATGAAGCATCCATGTTAGTTCTGCTTTTAGCAAGCCAATACAATTGATAAAATTTTAAAACTTGAGGGTTGCCGTGTTCTTTTAGTCAAAACACTCCATAAAAAACGTGAACCCTGTTTGTAAAAAGTACAAACACCTATAGAGAAATTAGTTTTTTTGTAGATCTATTTCCTACGGTAACAGAAATAATTAAAAAATCTGGTCATAAATCAAAAAGTTTTTTTTGTTTTTTTTTTTTTAGGCTGAATATAAAAAAAAATATTTCAAGCTAGATTGATGAACATTTACACAGAAAAAATATTACAACACTGAAGTGAACCTTCCGCTTATGTGAGTTCTTAATTGTTCCCGCCCCTTCAAATACATGTACATATATAGATAAAATGGCCTTTGTCCTATCTGGTATTTTATGGGATGTTTTTCCCCCTTCTTGGTAGTTGTTGACGGGAAGGTTTCTGCCTGACACTTTTAAATGCGATGGAATATATTAAAGTGAACGTCTGCACATCACGTGACTTCATATGATCTTTCTATTGGTTGCGTCAGTTACTACGTATGCGACGTCAAAACCATTGGAGACGGAGACGTCAATTTGTTGCAGAAAACAGGCGCACACAACAGACAGAACATTATTCTTTATTCGTGATAGATAAAATATGGAGAGCGGTGATGGAATACAATATGATATAACAGAAACTGTCCAACAATTTCTTGACATGATACTCGAACAAATAATTACTGGCGTGGAGAAAAAAGAGAGAAAAGACAGTTTGCAAGTCGTTCATGAAATAGTCAACGATATGTTACGGAAAGCTGTCCAGATTGCCGAGGATGATAAACATATATGTCCAACTGAAACGAAGGTTACAGTTCAAGAACATCCTAAACCCCAACAAATATCAAATGGTAACTAAATCTATATTTTCCTTTTTCATTTTAGATATCATTTTTATTTTTCATAGAAGAATTCTTTACTTGGTAGAAATTGCCAAAGAATGATTTATAATTAAACGCATGCATTAAATCGACTTACATGTATTTTCAAAATATGAAATCGCTATGATCAATGCTACTGAAGTTGTAGGTGTTTCGAATGTTTTACACAACTAATTGCAATAAAATAACAATCATTTTTGTACCTTTAGATGAATCAGACGGACGTGCTTTCTGACTACAATATCAGAAGATGAAATGGCCTACTGAAACAGTTTTCTCTAGAATCCCCAGATCTCACAGCCAATGTAATATTTTTTCAAAGATTGAATACTTGGAGAGTCGTTTAAGTTTATACGCCAATTTGATTAGACGACCAGAGGGAATTGAGAAGCAAATTACAAATGTTAAACCAAGTATCAGAGCAATGGTGATGGATTACACATTAAATGCTAGCAAAGGTATGTCAGCAGGTCGCCTTTTATATATATATATATATATATATTATATATATATATATAATATATATATATATATATATATATATATTAAAACGTGATGAATGTTTCCTTGTGGCAGTGTTGAAATATATAAAATTATAATGTTTAAGAAAATAACAAACTCTATATGTAAAATCGGTAGCGCTTTCAATGCTTTCTTCGCATTATCTTCAGCCGAAACTTTAATAAACAATTTTGTCACCCCCGTGTTTGGCCTATAAACTCAGAAACAGAAAAAAACTGTTCATCGCTCAGCAGATAAGAGACCCATCAAAACCAGACAATTACCTTTAATTGAGCATTTTAGATAAATGCTGCTAAAAAGACCCGAAATTTTGTATTTTCCCATTTTTATAAATTTCACAGTAAAAACGTTTCAGCTAGGTTATCTAAAAAACGCTACTTTATTGATGTTTTTAATCCAAAACTTAATACTATATAATGACGTTACTATTTTTAGATATGTGTACACATGTGTACACAAAACGTCGTCGTACTATGCGACGACGTCACATTTGCCCTGATGATCATAAAAGAAAACCCCGTTGGCAAATAATTAAATAAGTTAACTCATGGACTGTGTTTTTTTGTTTTATTTATATGTGACTTTTTTCCGGCACTTTGTTTTCATTTTTGTATGTATATATATATATATATACTGCATTTAGTTTAAATTATTCTATATACAGTTTATTTTATAAAATTTATTTCCATACTAATATAACCGCTTTTTTGCAAGTGTCCTATAGACATCTGCTTAAAATGCACAATTGTTGACCGCTTCAAAGGTGCTTTTACCGCTTAAGTGTTATAATTATGTGCTAGTCGAAATATCTGACAGTCTGATAGAATTTGAACCCACTGCCACTGGATGTCACACGCTCGGCGTTTTTTCTAAATTAATAACTACAAGTTATCTATATTCAAACATTGGATTTATAGAAATAGTCTTTACTACTCTTATTACATGTGAAAAAAATGTCTAACATATGGATCATGATTTAAATCAATTGCAAAGCAAGGCGCGGTTTTTTTTTATTTAAAATTTATTATTTTTGTTTGTTTTGCAGAGCAACAGGACAGCCGGGAGAAAGGTTTTAAATATGAAACAAATGCTAAAATCTCAGCTGTTAATTTCAACGACAACACGTCTAATAGTCATATAAGTGCCAGTACCTCAGACGTGAAAAGTTTTGCAGATCATTTAGAAGATTGCACAAATAGATACAGAAATCTACATGAAGATAGCATTAGCTCCCTACGTAAAGAGTGTATTGACAACTCTGATGCAAACAAACTTACCGATGCTAAGGTTTCAGTTAAAGATGACTTAATGGAAGAAAAAGTGTTCCCTAAAGTTTCAAAAGTTAAAAAGATCAAAACAAAATACGGTAAAGTAAAGGTCGACTTCACTGAAGACCTTAGTAAGGCGGAACTTGAGAGGATTGTCAAAAATGCTGTAGAAATTTCGAAAAATGCGAAACAGAATGAATTAGCGGAAAGTAGGCGACAGAAAGAAACAAGAGGGGGCTTTGGTACAAGAATCGCTAATTTCTTTAGACGTCTGTCATGCTGCAGAAATAGTGATAAGAAATACTAAATATATTAAACCTCTGATTGATTTTCATTTATATTGATGCATACTACTTAATGAGACATTAGTAGGTTTTTACACATTTGTATGTTATGTTAATAATCTTTATTTAATTATTTATTATTTATGCATTTTTTAAATGCCTTTTCGGCATACATATTGCAATATGTAATTAAAACAACATAGTTGTTTAACAATACATGTAGTTGGTTTTATTTTTATGTCTCTGTTTCGCGAAACCTACATTCTATATTCCTTCAGAATATAAATGTTTAAAAAACAGATAAAAAAACAACAATAAAATTGCTGAAGTGAAATCAAATATATATGAAGCTTATCAAAATACCATTCACCTACAGCCTGATGAAAACCAGAGTCTGATTTTGTTTAAAGGAACGTCTATGAAATACTCGTATATCTTGTAGATCATTTCTTGAAAAATCTGTTCCATGGAGGCTTTGAAATTGTAAAAAAATTGACAATTATCGTACCTTTTCCATCTACCATAAGGGAGCATCAGTATAGAGCATTAGCTTTTAGCACCAGATAGAGCATTGGCCTTTACCACCAGTATAGAGCATTAGCTTTTACCACCAGTATAGAGCATTAGCCTTTACCACCAGTATAGAGCATTAGCCTTTACCACCAGTATAGAGCATTAGCCTTTACCACCAGTATAGAGCATTAGCTTTTACCACCAGTATAGAGCATTAGCCTTTACCACCAGTATAGAGCATTAGCTTTTACCACCAGTATAGAGCATTAGCCTTTACCACCAGTATAGAGCATAAGCCTTTACCACCAGTATAGAGCATTAGCCTTTACCACCAGTATAGAGCATTAGCCTTTACCACCAGTATAGAGCATTAGCCTTTACCACCAGTATAGAGCATTAGCCTTTACCACCAGTATAGAGCATTAGCCTTTACCACCAGTATAGAGCATTAGCCTTTACCACCAGTATAGAGCATTGGCCTTTACCACCAGTTTAGAGTATTAGCCTTTACCACCAGTATAGAACATTAGCCTTTACCACCGGTATAGAGCATTAGCCACTACCATCAGTATAGAGTATTTGCCTTTACCACAAGATAGAGCATTTGCCTTTACCACAAGACAGAGCATTGGCCTTTACCACCAGTAAAGAACATTGGCCTTATCAACAGTTTAGAGTATTAGCCTTTACCATTAGTATAGAACATTAGCCTGTACCACCAGTATTGTATATAAATGTATATAGTATAGAGCATTAGCCTTTACCACCAATAAAGAGCATTAGCCTTTACCACCAGTATAGAGCATTAGCCTTTACCACCAGTATAGAGCATTAGCCTTTACCACCAGTATAGAGCATTAGCCTTTACCACCAGTATAGAGCATTAGCCTTTACCACCAGTATAGAGCATTGGCCTTTACCACCAGTTTAGAGTATTAGCCTTTACCATTAGTATAGAGCATTAGCCATTACCACCAGTATAGAGCATTGGCATTTACAAGCAGTTTAGAATATTAGCCTTTACCATTAGTAACAGCCTATACCATCAGTATAGAGCATTAGCCTTTACCACAAGATAGAGCATTTGCCTTTAGCACAAGACAGAGCATTGGCCTTTACCACCAGTATAGAGCATTGGCCTTACTACCAGTTTAGAGTATTAGCCTTTACCATTAGTATAGAGCATTAGCCTTTACCACCAGTATAGAGCATTGGCCTTTACCACCAGTTTAGAGTATTAGCCTTTACCATTAGTATAGAGCATTAGCCTTTACCACCAGTATAGAGCATTGGCCTTTACCACCAGTTTAGAGTATTAGCCTTTACCATTAGTATAGAGCATTAGCCTTTACCACTAGTATAGAGCATTAAACTTTACCACAAGGTAGAGTATTGGCCTTTATCAGCAGTATAGACAATTTGCCTGTACCACTAGTATAGAACATTGGCCTTTACCACCTGTACAGAGCATTTGCATTTACCACTAGTATAGAGCATTAGTATTTACAACCAGTATAGAGCATTAGCCTTTACCACCAGTTTAGAACATTGGCCTTTATAATCAGTGTAGAACATTGGCCTTTACCACCTGCATAGAGCATTTGCCTTTACCACAAGTATGGAACATTAAAAGACTCCTTTAGAGGCTACGGTCTTTGCATTCTTTAAAGTGAGGAAACTATCTTGGAGACTGATGGTTCTACCTCTGTCCCCACTTGTGCACGGATGACCTATTTTCCACAAGTAAACCTGAAAAGTTTCAATATGGCCTGTACGCTGCCGGCGTGACTTGAAACACAAACAAAAATTCTTTTTCACTGTAACATGGAGACAGGCTGTAAAGACTTCACCTTAAAGTTAAAGTGATTAATTTTAAAACTTGGGGGTTGCCGTGTTCCTTTAGTCAAAGCACTCCATGAAAAAACGTAAACCCTGTTTGTAAAATGTACGAAATAAGTTTTTTGTATTTTTTACGGTAACGGAAATATTTAAAAATCTGGTCATAAATCAAAAGTTTTTTAAAAGCTGAATATTAAAAGGAATTATTTTAAGCTAGATTGATGAACATTTATAAGTTCTTCAATAGTATCGTGAAGGACCAGAAAAATATTACAACACTGAAGTGAACCGTCCTCTGGTTTGATTGTGATTGTAGAAATCCGGTACTGAATTGTTCCCGCCCTTTCAAATACATATATAGATAAAATGGCCTTTGTCGTATCTGGTATTTTATAAGATGTTTTTCCCCCTTCTTGCCAGTTGTTGACGGGAAGGTTTCTGCCTGACACTTTTAAATGCGATGGAATATATTAAAGTGAACGTCTGCACATCACGTGACTTCATATGATCTTTCTATTGGCTGCGTCAGTTACTACGTATGCGACGTCAAAACCATTGGAGACGGAGACGTCAATTTGTTGCAGAAAACAAACGCACACAACAGACCGAACATTATTCTTTATTCGTGATAGATAAAATATGGAGAGCGGTGACGGAATACAATATGATATAACAGAAACTGTTCAACAATTTCTTGACATGATACTCGAACAAATAATTACTGGCGTGGAGGAAAAACAGAGAAAAGACAGTTTGCAAGTCGTTCATGAAATAGTCAACGATATGTTACGGAAAGCTGTCCAGATTGCCGAGGATGATAAATGTATATGTCCAACTGAAACGAAGGTTACAGTTCAAGAACATCCTAAACCCCAACAAATATCAAATGGTAACTAAATCTATATTTTCCTTTTTCATTTTAAATATCATTTTTATTTTTCATAGAAGAATTCTTTACTTGGTAGAAATTGCCAAAGAATGATTTATAATTAAACGCATGCATTAAATCGACTTACATGTATTTTTAAAATATGAAGAGTAAAGTCGCTATGATGCTACTGAAGTTGTAGGTGTTTCGAATGTTTTACATAACTAATTGCAATAAAATAACAATCATTTTGTACCTTTAGATGAATCAGACGGACGTGCTTCTGACTACAATATCAGAGATGAAATGGCTACTGAAACAGTTTCTCTAGAATCCCCAAATCTCACAGCCAATGAATATTTTTCAAAGAGTGAATACTTGGAGAGTCGTTTAAGTTTATACGCCAGTTTGATCAGACGACCAGAGGGAATTGAGAAGCAAATTACAGATGTTAAGCCAAGTATCAAAGCTATGGTGATGGATTACACATTAAATGCTAGCAAAGGTATGTCAGCAGGTCGCCTTTTATATATATATTTACTGCATTTAGTTTAAATTATTCCTATTTACTGTTTGTTTTAGTTTCATAATTATTACAACGTAATAAAAAAGAGCTTTTTGCGAGGTTACCAAGATATTCGCTTATATCACAATTATTGACCGCTTCTTTGGTGCTTTTATTGCTTAAGTGTAATATGTGCATGTTGAAATACTAGTATCAGACACTGGAATTCGAACCCACTGTCTCTGGATGTAAAGACCAGTCTTCACACGCTCGCCGTTTCTTTTAAATTAATCACTACAGCAAGCATTGTATTTATTGAAATAGTTTTTACAACTCGTATTGCATGTGTAAAATGTCTAACATGTGGACCATGTTTTTAATCAATTGCAAAGCAAGGCGCGGGTTTTTTTTTTATTTAAAATTTATTATTTTTGTTTGTTTTGCAGAGCAACAGGACAGCCTGGAGAAAGGTTTAAAATATGAAACAAATGCTAAAATCTCAGCTGTTAATTTCAACGACAACACGTCTAATAGTCATATAAGTGCCAGTACCTCAGACGTGAAAAGTTTTGCAGATCATTTAGAAGATTGCACAAAAAGATACAGAAATCTACATGAAGATAGCATTAGCTCCCTACGTAAAGAGTGTATTGACAACTCTGATGCAAACAAACTTACTGACGCTAAGGTTTCAGTTAAAGCGGACTTAATGGAAGAAAAAGAGTTCCCTAAATTTTCAAAAGTTAAAAAGATCAAAACAAAATACGGAAAAGTAAAGATCCATTACACTGAAGACCTTAGTAAGGCGGAACAGGATAGGATTGTCAAAAATGCTGTAGAAATGCTGGTACAAAATGCGAAACAGAATGAATTAGCGGAAAGTAGGCGACAGAGAAAAACGAGAGGAGGCTTTGGTACAAGAATTGCTAATTTCTTCAGACGTCTGTCATGCTGCAGAAATAGTGATAAAAAATACGTATTTTAAACCTCTGTTTGATTTTCATTACTACTTATCGAGACATTTGTTGGTTTTCACATATTTGTATGTTAATGTATGTTTAAAATCTTTATTTAATTATTTATTATTTGTGCAAGAAATGCCGTATCGGTATAAACATTGCAATATGAGATTAAATAAAACAACATAGTTGTTTAACAGTACATGTTGTTGGTTTTATTTTCATATCTTTGTTTCAAGGAACCTATTCTATATTCATTGTGTATAAATAACAGATAAACAAATAATAAAGATTGGAGAAATGAAATCAAATAATATGAAGCTTGTCAAACTGCCATTCACAGAAAGCCTGGAGAAAACCAGAGACTGATTTTATTCAAAGGGACGACTAATTTATAACCTATATGACATACTGGTTTATATCGTTGATCATTTGTTGATGAAACTGTTCCGTGGAGGCTTTGAATAAGTTGATAAGACAGGGTTGGTACCTTTTCCATCTATCATTAGGGAGCGCACTTTCCTTTTTATTAATACCGTCTGCACTTAAGTTGAACATTTGTGTATGATAGCAATGTTTTATTTTAATTTTCAAATTTGAAATGAATGTATAATTTAGTGTGAAGATTTGACCTCAATTAGAAATGAGGAATTCTACTTCTACTAAAAAAGTACTAGTATGTTAAAAAAGGACGCAGTGAAAATAAATTTAAAAAAAAAAACAACTAAAGATTGAATGAAATCTTATTTTTTACAAACAAGAGTTCGGAACGTTTACCCTCATTAAAGAAGCAAATAAAAAAGAATATAAATTACTGTGAACTATATTTGTTCGTTGACAACGGATACAGCTTACATAAGATGAGTTATATACATATAGTCAATACCGTCTCTTCGGAGCAACAAACATCCTTTGAGGGGCAAACTGTATGGTTTTTTACTGACAGGTGTTGCCTGAATTCATTTTTCATTTATTTATTTATTTTATTTATAAACAAAACTCATGGCCCTTAAGGGCATAAGAGTGAACAATCAACAAAACAAAAAATAATAATACAAACATGGCATGAAGTAAATAAGGAAGATGACTTACCTACCGACTCCTTTGTTAAAAGCGGTCTAGTAAATCACTTACCGACCGGTTAACAGGTCTGCAAATAGATACCGACCGGTTATTGTTCTATTGTTCTCTATACACTAGAAAATATGTGAAGTCGAGAAACTAGTGCATTACAGTACACAATATTCACCGTAAAATATCGCTGAATTGTGGGGGAGGGGGGGGGGGGGGTAATTAGTCGCCGGTAGAAACCGGCGACTATATTTGTAACAGTTTAATATTATATCTATGGTAGGAGAAGGCCTTAAAATCTGAAAATAAAAGCAAATCAATTACTGAACAATTAAGGACCACAATTATTTTTCAGAATCTTAAAAATTCAAAAATAAATTAACGTTGCTAAATGAAATGAAATATACAAATATTGACATCTTAAAAAGCAACATTACAATTTTCATAAAATGAATTAATAACGTATCCCTATGGACCAGTCATTGAATTTAGGGATACTTTTACTTTTTTCTAAGTGTCAAGCGTTGCTATTTTATGATTGATAAATCATGAATGATATTTAAAATGACACATTTAAATTATCTGGTTGTTTTATATCTTATGAAACCTATTATATTTCATTATTTTTATCTAATTATAAACAGATTCTCCCTGTTCTATTGTAAGAATCACGTGACTACACGTTGTATGTTAGTGTTATAGAATCTATTAATAGTAACAGATTGCTGATAAGACATACTAGTTGGAAAACGGTATGGGGGCTAATTAGATGCAAATGTATAAATAATTACAAATTAAGTTATCTTTCATTAATCAGTTTCATATTTTATATCATTAGAAAGGATTAGTACATTAAAGAATTAAATAAATTTTCAAAACCTTTTCATTTTATCTTGGTAAAGGGTTAAATTTTGCCCTTTCTGTCAATGTTCAATAGTTTAGTTTAGGTTGAACATCACAAAATAGATTTATGCTAAAGAGGCACATTTATTGAAATAAATAGTGGTAATCGTCGTCTTCGTTATATTCCGTCGATTTTCGTCGCGCAGGTTACCAAAACGGCACATAATAATGAAAACTAATAAAATATCTTTTTGTTAATATTTTATCGAACTGAAAGGTAATTAAACGTTAACTATATCGTATGTAACGACAGGAATATTGATTTCAACTAAATAGCTTATTTTTTTCGATAACGCAAAAAAATAGTTTTATGAAAACTGCAAAAGGGATTTTCAAAGATTCGAATTTGGCCTACTAGGTCACAACTTCGTCCTATACTTACCACATATTAATTAATTTAATATCGAGATCTATACTATCAATAAAATATTTAGCATAAATCATAATAAGTTACGTAAACTAACGTACGAAATACTTGCTTAATAATCATAGCAGTTCCTTAACAATATTGCTAAGCAAGTTTGCTTCATATATGATGTTTTATTGTGAATAAACAGTTACTCAACATAAATTGTTCCTCTTTTCTTTATACCTGAACCATTATTTAAACTGATTTTTTTTTATATTTATGATAATACAGTCATTTTCTATCCGGCGACTTGATGCTTTAGCATCAAAATCTCTACTTGTGACCACTTTGAATAGGAAAAAGAAAAAAGGGCGATATATATTTTAAAGATTAATCGAAATAAATTAGCGCATTCGGCTGTAAGGACCCTCATAACTTATATTCCAGATTAATTGTGAGAAAAAACGTACTGGCTACTGTTCTGGCATTGAAGTCTTGTAGTTCGCCGATAGTAATGAGTATAACAACGCACATTAAGCCTTTCTTTAAAGTTTGCTTTTCGGTATACCTAACGCAAGATACTAGTTTTCGGTATTTATTTCCACAACTATGTCTGAATTTGTACAATCCTGCATTATTTTAACAATTCTGCATCATAGAATATATACGACGATTATAGTTTTGGTGCATATCGAATCAAAGTCAACTTCTGCATCTTTCTTTTCCAAATTATTACTTTCAGTGAGAGTATAGTTCACCTTTAGTATAAGACCGTTTTTCTCATTTTTCCCAGTTATTTTTAAATTACAATTTGGATTTTATATACCAGTATCAAGAATAAGACTTGTGCTTCCATTGTAGACCGCGTGCTTACATGCGGTCTTATAACGGATGATGCTAATTAAGAATACACGGAAAGAAAACTCTTCCAAACATGGATGAAATTCTAAGAACCTTTAAAATCAACCATCATAAAAAACAACAACAAAACCCAACTTACATAACGGTGTAACTACATGTATAACTAATATTTATTCATAGAACCCCGTCTTTTACTTTCCTTTGAAAAAATCGTATATTTTAATTATACATGTATAAGAAATAGCCTGATCATCTATTTACCATGAAATTTATTATATATAAAGATAAAGTGTTCCGTTTTTATGATTAGAAAACGTTTTTATCTTCCTCAGTATTTGTTTATATCATTAATATATTATGCATTCATATATCAAAATAATGATCTTACCTTTCCCTACTCGACAAGTTCTGTTTTCATTTTCTGTGACTCAACTGAACAAGTACATTACCTAATGAAACCCCACGAAAATCACGAGAATATTCAAATAACACCTGATTTGTGAACAAATGAATCACAAGAGCGTAGCGGATGGTATCTTTGCTTGGCTTTAGAATGCTTTCTTAAACATGATAAAGTACGTAAAGTTATATGTTTCTTGTGAGTAATATTAATAAATACTGAGCTAAAAACTGATGTATGGATAGAAAAACAAAAGAGCATGTAGGTAAGATAGTTACCGCACTAGGAATAGGTCTGTATAGTATTTACAGACCCGGTGGCCTTTTAAAAACCTCGATCGCTACGCTCTCTCGGTCTTCAAATCGCCACCCGGGTCTGTAAATACTATGCAGACCTATTCCTCGTACGGTTACTATTACTTATTGAAATTTCAGCATTATAGCTTTGACAAAAATGGCTAGATTAAATAAAGTATTTCTGTTGTCGCTACACATTAGAGCCTGAAAATTTAAAATACTAGGAAACCTTGAATAATAGTTACTGATATACCTGTGTCTTTCATTATTAAAATAAGTACATTTAAAAATATAATGAAATTCATCACCTATTTCTTGCTGATTACAAAGTGAGCATGTTTTATTTTCTCTTTCAATACCAAAATACCTATAGCGGTTAAATTTATTGGAAATACTTACTTTGCGAATTGTCGTAAAGACGTCATTCCTCCGCAGCGGTATGTGAGATCATGAAGTAAAAATCGTGACTTCGTGAAGTTAAGTCGTCGTGAATTTAGTATGTTGAAAACGTGAATTCAAGAAGTTAAAATTGTGAATTCACGACGATGAAATTGGGAATTCATGAAAATGAAATGTCCTCATCGGTGTAATACATCTGTTTTACAGCAAAAAACGAAGACATAGACCCAAATTAAGGAAACAAAATACAACAAAGAAAAACTGCAAATTCAAATACTTTTTTAATCAAACAATGGCACAATAACAAGCAGAAGCTTTCCCCTACAATTGAAATTACCATTAACACTGGCAGTGAAAAAATACCTACAGCAATACTTAAATAACAGTGCAAAGTAACAGCAATAAATAGTGTGCAAAATATTTTTTTTATAAAAATACATAGATACATTTTTGTCACGCCATGTCATTTCCGACAAAAATATGTCACGCAATGCCATTACAAATAAATAACGGTAACACATTATGTCTTTATAGCCAAATAACAGTCATATGAAAGTATCACAGATCTTTAAACATTCCCCAAAAAGTTATTTTTTAAATTAAAAATCACACACAGCATATATATCACATTTCAAATAATTCTACAGTGACTAGCAAAGTATACATGTATGTTTTGTAAAAATAAATAAATAAATAAATATCGACAAAATACTGATGCTCTATAAACTATGAGGTAAAGATTAAAAATGGTGAAATCGCAAATGATCCATTTACATATTCTTCATTTTGGTTAAATTTAGTTGTTTCAGGTCTAACTTTTAAATAATTTTTATTATAGGGATTCAGTAAAATGTTTGTCTTCGTAAAGTTTAGCAGGAGCATAGATTGCAAATGCTCCCCTTTTTAGCGTTTAATCTTAGCTGTATACATTAAACTGGAATAAAGGTTCTACATTTAGATCTATATATAGTATCGCGTTTGTACTATTTTCAATTTTGAAGCTAAATAAAGCTACTTGCTGGACTATTCCAAATCTAAAAACTTGACGATGACTCCGTTTGCAAAAGCACTTTGTTAGACAGTTGGCACTCTCCGCGTTGATTATATGCTAGGATTACAAATTCATACTCTGTGCTGGGAGCCAGTCCAAATACTCGGTGCTCCTCGCGTCCGTACATTGACACACACTTCCAAACACGATTTTGAGATGGTTGACGATATAACAGGAAGTGGGATATCTTCTGCTCCGCAGCGACATCTACCGGACTCGATGAAAATATTTGAATAGACGAAGTAAACCGTTTGCAAAGTCTCTCTGTTATAGAAGGGGCTACAAAGCAAAAGAATGAAGAATATTTACCGATTTCAGTGTAAACATTGTATGGTAAGGTACTTTATGTTGCCATTACGTCACATATATTCATTAAATATGTATTTCGTCAGCGAAGTTCTCACTTCTTTGGCTAACACCTTATTTATTTCTTACTTATCTGTAACAATAAAAAATGAAAACTCCGTACGGCAATGCTTTTGCCTAATTGTTTCATACCTTTCTTTAAATATATAGATTCTTACAGTTATTTGAATGTACTATATAGCTAATAGCTAGAGCAAATATTAAATATTAGGTAAAGACAGGAAATATAGCATCTTCAGTTCGAAAGGAATTGTCACAGAAGTTCTATAATAATTAACTTGATGTTTTTACCGGGTATAACGTTCTCTCCGTCGGCTAAAGTTGTGCATTGTACCACTTCCGAACTTCCGGACTTTCCCGCTAAGTTACTGGCGGAAAGACAGAAGTAATACGTGGCTGATCGACACAGGTTTTCTAGGAGTAGCACCAGGACACCGGAAGCGTTTGCTGAGATCTTTGTGGATGAACTATCTTCTACAGAATTCTTCACAAGAACTGTTTCCTGAAATTGGACATGCATTGATTTTTCCTCCAATGTCAAAATGCCTTAAATATATATTAAATTATCTTAATTAACTATACTGCAGTCTCCCAACTATTAGATAGCTGGCAATTAAAACATTAGGTGAATCAATAGCCATTGGGGCATTTATTTGACGCCTCCAACATAACACTAGGACAAGATATTTAGGTGTTGTTCTATTTTCTATGCATAGTTTGATAAAAAAAATGTGTGTGCCTGTTCTTAAAACATTATAGTATTTCTATAACTTAAATCATGATATATATTTTTACAACAATTGAAGGTTTTTTTTTGTTAAAGTCACTAAAATGTTTGTTCCCACAAAGCAAAATTGGATTAGGTGAGCTGGAATTTTCTGAGTATTTTAAGTAAATGTTAATACAAAACTATAATTTAATATGGCTATTTATGCTAAATCGTTCGTTTTATTTGGTTCATGTCAAGGCACATCGTCACATCACTGTCGTTAAACTTTACCTCTAATTCTACGTTCTTTTGTTCCTCGGAGCAGAAATGGACTTCATACTGGTCAACAACTTCGTGTACATTTGTTGGTGGACATAACGCTAGGACCACAGTACTCTCACTCCGTGAACACCGAGTCACGTCCACGATAGGAGTTGATGGCGCTGTAATAATTTCATACATCAAGTTTAGAGCAATTGCAATTTCACTTAATTTTGAAACAGACATCAAAAAGAGCTCAATAAAAGTTCTCTACTAAAGTAAATATGATTTTATCTGTGCTAAAATACTAATTTAAATGTGATAACAGAGTTTGTTTGTTTGTTTGTCACAGCGACGCAGTATAGGTCACATGTCGACGTTCTAGCTTTACTGGTGAAGAAATACCTCAGGTGCGTGACCTTCTGTGCATTATTGCCGACGTTCGTAAGCATGCTAGATAGATTCCACGCATGAAAGAATCAAAAGTCCCTGTCCATGATTCGAACCCACAGCGGTGAGGGGAATGTGGTTTAAAGTCAACGACCTTAACCACTCGGCCATAGATAAAACTGACCCTTTAACTGTCATTATTACAAGTTTACAATTATAACATTTAGATTGTGTTTTTACCTTTTTTATGTGTAAGGAAGCAGACAACTGCCAATCAAGTTTAAAGTTTTATTTATCTTCCCCCCCCCCCCTACACCGCCATTTAGAATAAAGATTCGAACTTACGACTGAGGTAATGAAGTTCGTTGAGTAGCACCTTTTCTCTCCTGCAGTCGACGACCTTGTAATTTAAATTATCCGTATCCAATGGCAACACGGTGCTCGCGCTCTCACAGTCACGAGTCGCTTTCTGAACGCTGTGAAAATAATAATAATAATGCACATGTATACGTATAATTTAATTGAATACATATTTTCAAGAGAAAAGAAACAATATAAATATCTTAAGCGTAAACTGTCCATGGCTTTCATGGTTTGTTTTAGCATGTGTAGCCTAATGTTTTTGTCTTCAACATTTCTCCGAACTACTTTTATAAAAAAGTACAAATTTCAAACATAACTTGCTTGTGTTGCATGCATTATTACATTGGCAGGTGTCACATAAACACTCTATTATCATAAATCAAACGTGTAAATAGCATATCTTATAACATTTGACTGATTGTTCAAAGTTTATCTGACCAGCGTCTTTCAAATAGAAATTTTGAAGACCCTGGTCTGACATGTTATTTCGTTTGAAAGCAAATGGATTTCTTTCACAAATGGACAAAGCTCGTTATTTTTACAATTGCAAAATTTTACCAAAGTTATGTCTTAAAATAATTAGAATCTCACATTTGCTAAACTGACCAAGGAATCCAAATAGTGCAACGCTTTCTAAAAATATTTTATCATTTAAACAAGGTAAAAAAGTAATTATCAACTGGAATAGGTTCCTTAATCAAATTTAAAATATTGTAGAAGAGAAATTAGCAAAGTTAAGTTGTCTGCACTTACCGTTCATTTAATGTGCTTGCAATCTGAAATGAAAAGAATCATCTGTCAATCAATCAATCAATCAACTCAATCTAATCAATCAATCAATCAATCAATCAATCCGCTCAATCAATCAGTCAATTATTAAATCCACTCAATCAATCAATCAACAAACAAACAAACCAACCAACCAACCAGTAAATCAATCAATCCAATCAATCAATCATTCTATCAATCAGATTAGATCTTTATTTCTATTACAATTTAACGTTGACATTATATTTTACATATTTGACGGTGAATTTTAGAATTATGCTATATACATGTATGATATTAATTCATGTCATTTTCAAGGCTTACCTCTAAGAATGGCGCCTTCTCCGAGGACAGAACATCTTTGACGTATCCCTGCAGACCTTGCGAAGCCCCGAGAACTTTCTCAAGTCTCTTGATACTGTCTTCGATGCTGTTTGAGTTAATTCTCTCTTCGTATTCGAGATCGGCAAGAAAATAACTTCTTTTGTTCTCAATTTCCGCGAGCAACATATCACACTGCACGTTAATCTCGTCCCTACGTCTCGATAACACGTGCTGTAATATATAACATGTGATCAATTAATTTGTCCCCGTGTTCACAAAAAAAAAGAAACAAACAAAAAACAAACAAACAAAAAAACAATAAGGAAAGTATCAAGCTCAGGATCAAAATTTTAATTTCATTTTTTTTTCTTCCTTTTTAGTCTCATAAATTTGATATTCAATTTTTGCTTAAAGATTGACTTAAAATACCATATTTGAGAAGATTTTCGGAATAGTTTTACAAGATTTGCGCGTGTAGAAGTTGACCCAAATATTTATCTTGATCCTTATTTCGATCCAGTTGTTACTGTAATTTCTATTGTTACTATTAAATTAAATCCATAAATAAGTTAATGTCTTCACAAGTCAGCAACTTTAACATTTTGTAAATATACCACATTATTATAGACCAAAATTATCAATTTTTATTTCATACAGCACCGAAAATAAAATTTGGATTATTTTATCCTGATCCTGATTTTTGTTCACAATCATGAATGGGGCCTGGCGTTAAAGGGTCTGAGGTGTTTTTGGGATAATGGGACTGGAAAGATTTTCTCCGAGATTTGTGTACCATTTTATTAAAGTCTACACCTAAATCTTGTGTGCAAATTTTCAGATCATTCCCTCTTCCTGTTTTTTTTTCACAATAATTATTTTCATTCTGCAAAATCACCTAAAACTGAATAGCGTTGAAAAAGCTTTCCACTCAAATCGGGCAATAAATTGCCCCTTGAAAAGAGCGTTATTTAACTAAATTCTGAGTATATTTCTTTATTACCCTTTCCAGGTTTTTTTCCGATTTAAAGTGTTTCACTTGATTTATGTAAGAATATCAAACTTTATGTTTTAGGCTTTTTGACCTCAGTTGTGCTCCTTTATGTCGAAGGGTCCAACTGTCAATATGCCAAAACAGGAGAGCAGAAATTCATGCCGAAATATAAGCGTGTCTGGTTTCAAACTGACAGCATATATATGCATATCCACTGACATCAGCGAATTCTTGAATTCATTAGGATTTGTTAAATAATCAACTTAAATAATTTTACATTCAGGAAAGATATTAAAAAATATGATTTAGGTTAAACTTAGCATACCTGCACATCTTTAAGGCCATCTTTTAAGTCTTTAAGACTGGTGACAACTTTGGCCTGGCTGCTGGAGAGTTTGTCTGCATTTTCCTCAATAGCATTCTGGGAAAAGAAAATGTTTTTTTTTACTTATACAAGTATGTTGCATAAATTGCACTCTTTGACTATGAGGTGAACATGAGATGAATATGAGGAGATTATGATGTGATTATGAGGTGAATAAGAAGTAAAATGATATAGGTCGTTCAGCAATCCTGATATCAGTACTTAAGGAGCATAGATGACAGGAAATTTTCTCTTTTTCAATAGCATTTCTATATATTTTAAGATGACATTAATGATCATTTTCATTTTTATGACTAATCGTTAATGCGAACGACTTAACATTCCATATATATCCAATCAGGAAGAGTAGATAAATTCTATACATGTATCTATATCGAAATGTAATAACTTGGTTTTGTATGCATGTTTGATGTTGTTGTCATTTTGCCTACATATATGATTTGTTGCTTCAAAATCAACTAGTACGTATTTTCCCTTGGTTCGTATGATTTCAAGCTTAAAGTGATATTTACCAGTAACAACAATGAAGGAATGTTTACCTTGAATTCCTTATAGGCGTTTTCGATTGGTAACACTGAATGACTATTGTGTACCAGTCTATCGTCGGAACCGGAACAAAATGGCTGAGCACATAATGTACAATAACAATCAATAATGTCTCTGTAAGTAGAACCGGGTGTTGCACTAGCGTTACTACTGGTAGATTTTGACGAAACTTTATTGGATGAATGTTCTTTTGGCTCTGTAAACTCATGATCAGTGAACGGGTCTTTGTTCGGATGGTTTTGTCGCAAACAAGTTGCACAGAAATTACTTTCACATGTCAAACAATACTTTTTCGCGCGTTTTCTTGTAGCACTTTTACAATTTTGACACTTAATTTCTGAACCAGTCTTGAAAGATTCTGTTAGGGATGATAATGTTGTTACACTACTATTTAATAAAGATAAAGATTTAGCAAGATTTTCATTAGTATCCGATTGATTTGCCTGAGGACTATTTGTCGTCTGCTTAGAGTTCGATTTTGTTGTAGACGGTTTTTCTTTTTTCTGTTCCGTTTTATACCGCTCTATGATATTTTCAAGGGCTATAACTCTTGGTAAACTTGAAATTCCTCCGCTCACATAGCAATTGTCCCTACAAACCGGACATCGTATAAAGTTGAAATCAAACAGTTGTTCTGCGCATGGCGACCGACACAGCACGTGCGAGCAAGGCAGAATTATGGGATATGTGTAAAGTTCTAGACAAATTGGACATTGAAGATCGTTGTCGACTTCAACATCCATGGTTACAGATGTGTTCAAACTTGACTTTGCCAGCTTTCTGTGTTTCTGCAAATGTCTTATATTCCCTGACGTCTGAAGTCTCGGGCCCTGAAAATAGAAGAGAACATCTTATATGAAATATGATCAGAAAACAAACATTTTCTTCGGTGAAACTTTTCACAGCTTATTTAGAATACATCCTCGATAGCCCCACAAGTACCCTCGAACAAGTAGTAGTTTTGTGGCTATAAATAGAGCTGCAAACCAATGCAGTTAGTGTTACAGTATATAAGCATCAAAGAAAAAATACTGTGCTTATATTAGGTATCTTATTTTAGGTATGTGATAGATAGAATAATATATTCACGTAGTTTCATTACTAAATTTATTGAGCTTTTTGAATGAAATATGAATATATTGCTTGCCAGAGAGTCGTAGCATAATATAATTTTATTCAACCCATTCAATAAATTCAGTACGGGACCTACACACATTCAATATCCTGTATGAAATTAACGGGTCTGTGAATACGTGTGTTTTTATATATTTTAAGTACTTATTTCATTGCAAACCTCTTTCTAAATAGCTTTAAAGTGCAAGGTATATTTTTAAAATTAAAATATTTCCCTTTTTTGTGCGATACGCCTTCAAGCATAAACATTATCAATGTGTTAAGTCCCTGTCAATGTTATTTTTACTTTCGTCAATTATTTTGCCACTTCATTAAAACGAGAGGAGAACGAAAGAAATTAAGCGTTCAATCACGGTGTTATTTCACAATACAAATATTGACACGGTAAACCATTTGATGTGTCACGCACAATCTGTTCAGTATATTCAAATAAACCATACACCGGCATGATGAAAAATAAACACAGATTATCGATAATAATTGTTTTCATAATTTGGTCAAACTTAAATAAACATGTCCCGATAATTCATTTAATATCCCATGTATTATTAAACGTCTTACTTTAACCTCGAACCTGATGGATCTGATGGATTTAATGGAACTCCACTGAGGTAGACCCTACTAAAGCCTAAAGATATAATTTTTGAATTTCTAACATAGATCGACTGGGGAACTTAAAACAGACATATATGCAAAAGATAATTAGTAAATATACTCAGTATACTTAGTAAATTGGAAATCATATTTTTGTGCTAATCTTAGCTTGATTTAAGTGGAAAGCGTTGCTATGCTTTTTAAATTTGGGTCATTTTTTTCACATTTAGAATAATTATTTTGGACATACGAAGTGAGAGAAAGATCTGAAATTTTGTACACAAGTTATTGGTCTAACCTTCATCAAATAGAACATTAATGTCCAATAATTATTTCCAGTCTCGGCATGCCAAAAAATCTCAGTGGAGTCCCTTTAAAAGAATTGAAATTGAGCAAAGTAAACAGTAGTCATAATGCGCGGACTTGCAGGATGGTCGCACTGTGCACTGGTGGTAATGGCTGCCAATATTAAATAGTTACAAAAAAGGCACACGATCATACGTTTTGAAACTAATGTTTATGATGAAAATAAAGAATAAGTAAATAATGAGATATATCAATAGTAATCATGTCATTAACAGAAACACGAATATCTTTTCAGGTACATTGCACTTAAACTGCACCTAAACTTTACATAAATTGTCCTAACCCGAGACAAAATCACGTACATGTCAGAGGTGGTATTCCAATATCGTATATCTTGTTCTTTTTCTTAATATAAAAAAAACTCACAAGAAAATCTAATATATTTATGATGAATACAAAATGAACTCTGCGACTTTGAAAACGATGCTAGTACTTAAGATGTTGTTAATACTTAAATTTTCAGCAACCCATATAAAGTACAGGTTGTGTTCGAAAGTATGCTACGTGTTTAAATCACGTTCGACAACACCAAAGAAAAATATAAAGAAGAATGCAAAAATATAGATAGAAAAAATATGTTTACGTGAACATTATTAGTAAATCAATATAACATGCATATTCAAACCTACCCTTTATTGAAAATATTTATTACATATCCTTAAACAGTGTTGATTAAAATTGCCCTGTCAAAATACTGTTTGAATAATCCAAACTGGTCTCCACGAACATGTTCATATAATTAAAGATAAAAGTGGATGGGTGGAGACGTTTATCCTAACCTTAAAACATTCAATTTAAAATATTTTATTGCTTGATAACATGCACAATTTCACATCATTTATTGTAAAATATCCCTTCTTCGAACATTAAAGTGTATCCATTTTTAATAAATGTAATTCTTATGCAAACAATATCTCATTTTGAAAGAAGCATAAATTGTGTCATATATCTTTTAGAGTGCCTTATTTGCATGATTTCCTTTCATTTTCAAATTTATTTGCACTTGCGACACTGCTGTGTCAACAGTTATATGTTTCTAATGTAATCTTAATGTCATTGTTTATCTTCTATTTAATCAAAAGTTTTAAAACGCGGATTGTGTTACAGTTATTTTTTGCATTTATATTTTATCATTTCGCTTGTTATCACTTTGATGTTATTATAGATGGAACGGTATTTTCCCCCACATGTCTTTTATCACACGTACATGGGATAAGCATGAATTAGATAATGTATGAAGTATTCCTTTAGAAACAATGCAATCATTAAAACTTACATGAGTAAAATGATATCTTATCAAATTTGCTAAGATTCAATACCTTAGTTAAGGAACGGTGTATTCAATTTCTATTTTAATTGCTGTAAATCAAGCACATCCTTATTGATTGAATTTTTCTAGTAATCGAACCAAAATGGTAATTGCATGCATTATTGATTATTGCACTTACCAACTGTTAATCGAACGAATATATTCCAATTAAAACACGGAGGATTTATCTAAAATTAAGAAATCACGTCTCGTATTGCAATATCAAGTAAATTCCGCCGTGAACGGGTTTATTTTAATTCAACATAAATCTTTAAATAAAGAAATAGAAATTACGGTCTCACACTATTTCAATGTATTTTATGGTAATCAGCCCAAGTTTATTTACTCTTGATCAAATTTTATCTTTAACTGAATGACGGGCTCCATGACTCTGTACCGTATTTATTTATTTATTCGCCGATTTATTCAAAACCCTTGAGATTAATAAAATGAACATAAATCCTTATCATGCTTATCTTCAAGTGTAAGAAAAGAGTTTTACAATCCCGGGCTTGTAAATACCTTTGCACCGGCAGCAGATTGTCGTCATGTATATAATATTATACGGGCTTGTATCTTAGTTGTAAGGGCGAAAATGCGTCCGTAAATGGGATGTACAGACGCTTGCAACTGCATTGTATGCCACGGGCTCCCGTAATAAGATAATAAAAGAAAGATATTCACATAGGTCGAGAATGTGCCTGTACATGAGATTTTTGACACTGGCAACCGCTGTTGCTGAGGCCCGTTTTATTGTTGAAAAGAAGGTAATCACTTTGCCGATTTTAAATCCGAACATTGACGGAAAATGCCAAAATTTTACAAGTGTATTCTCTTTAGGTAGAGAATGCTCTAAAGAAATCACATAGGACAAGAATCCATCCGTTCATGTGAGTAATGTACAAGTATATACTTATACCGTCAACAGCAATGTAATACTAATATAACGAATATAGTTATTTATAATATCTCGTTGACCTTGACCTTTGTGCTGGCATCATATTTAGAGTGACCTTTCTTCAAGCCGAAATGTGTACAATAAAATCAAGGCACAGACAAAGAAAAAACATATCTCTTTGCCTGAATGGTACAATTTTGACCATGACCTTCCAGCAGACGACATTAGGTTATGCTTTGCTAGCAATCTTTCTAAATAACCACC
This sequence comes from Ruditapes philippinarum, assembly GCF_026571515.1. Taxonomy (NCBI): domain Eukaryota; kingdom Metazoa; phylum Mollusca; class Bivalvia; order Venerida; family Veneridae; genus Ruditapes; species Ruditapes philippinarum. Next base: position 225,407 of record NW_026857427.1, on the reverse strand, counting down.
GTGCCCGCCAAAAATGACCTGGGCAGCATGGCCCACTACCAGTTCTTTTTTTAACTTTAAAACTTTTAAACTAGTTGAAACAAAATAAACAAGCAATTATCATAGTATTGCAAGCAATCCATAAGTCCCCTACCGGTAAGAGCCCAAGCAACATTCTGAAGGGCCATTGGCCATTCACTTATGTTCCTATTTTAAGAAAATTTGTTGAAAAAGTTCTTTAAAAGTGATCACGGGAAACAGTTTTTATGTACAGACAGACGGACTAGAGGACACTCTAAAGTTATTTTTTAAACATCCCTGTTATCAAAATATAACATTTTTCAAATCCTATCATGATTGAAGAAGTTGGAGTAAAAATTACCACTTTCTCAAAAAAAAAGTTCAAAAGGGGCATAATTCTGGAAATAGTCTTGCTAGAGTATTGAAAACTCACAAATGTTGAGTGATAATAAGAAACATTTATATGAAGTTTGAAGTAGATACATTCAGAAAAAGAGAATATTAAAAAAAAACAATGTTTTTTCATGAAAATTTTAAGTTCAAGGGAGGTAATTCTGATAAATTTTGTGCTAGAGTTGTAAACCTTGCCATATATGATGTGGTTGATTACAAGCAACTTATATTCAAAGTTTGAAGAAAATGCCTTAAGAAATAAAGAACTTATAGTGAAAAAACTTAAAAACTAGAATCAGAAATCTTGAAATTCAGTCTATTTGTTGCCATAGCAACCAGAATTTTCAACATAGGAAGATAAGAAAAGGATGTGCATAATTTCCATACTGCCATATACCCATATGTCAAGTTTCATAAACATATTTTCAGTACTTTTTGTGTTATCACTGGATCCAGGTTATGTGTAAAATTTGCCATATTTTCAGTCTATTTCTTGACATAGCAACCAGAATTTTCAACATAGGAAGAAAAGAAAAAGACGTGCATAATCTCCATACTGCCATCTATCCATATATCAAGTTCCATAAAAATATTTTCAGTACTTTTTGCATTATTGCGGGATCCAGGTTATGAGTAAAATTTGCCATATTTTCAGTCTATTTGTTGCCATAGCAACCAGAATTTTCAACATAGGAAGAAAAGAAAAAGACGTGCATAATCTCCATACTGCCATCTATCCATATATCAAGTTTCATTAAAATATTTTCAGTACTTTTTGTGTTATCGCGGGATCCAGTTTTGTGGACGGACGGACTGACGGACGGACAGACTGACGGACGGACAGACGGACGGAGGGTAAACCTAAAGTCCCTTCCGGTAAACCGGTAGGGGACTAATTATGTTTGGGCTTTTTAATGTCATTTATGCAAAATAAAATAAAATAATAATTTAAAAATTAAAGTAACAACATATTACTGAATGTAAGATTTTGCTATATTTTACTATACGAACTATATGTATATACATGTACCTTTTTCTACAAAAATTATTGCAGAACGTCAATTGAAAATAAAAGATTGATTTATATATTCAAACTGAGAGAACGTACCGTTAAACTTTTAAAGTGGACATTAGCGTAGGGCTATAAAATTTAATTTATACGTACATTTAATTTGTAGTTAAATTTTCTGTGATTTGTTAAGTGTCATTTTATATTTGGATCGATTAAAGTACTAGAGATTTGTTTGTATGTCCCCCTGTGTCTACAGGATTGAGTGTCCACTTAAATGACAAATAGGTTTTGCATGTACTTGATCTCTCTTTGGTTCCAGTGATTGGTTAAACAATACGACCGCCTGGGTTAATGTCTATTGTCGATTTAATTCTTAAACCTGCTATATTTTATGTAATTTAATGGATTCAACCTGCTTTGACTTTGGAACAGTCCAATCGAAAATGTTAGGGATTTCATTATGAAAGTACAAACTTTGAGATAGAAACAGTATAGAGCTTGGTCAGACTGCACGGATGTGGAGACTAGCCTGGCTCTATATACTGGTGGCAAGCGTATCAGTGCGAATGTCGCCCGAAATATATACATATATTTAATGCCATATCTTTTCCCAAAAATGTATCTCGGTTTTAAACTCGTGCCTGTGCACTTCTGAATTAGCATGCATCATTCGAGGACTGTTGAAGTAGATTGTTTCAAATAGAAATACCCTGGAGGAACAGGACATTATTACGAATCCTATCAGAGATATCATCCCTGAGTTACATCACTAAGAATATGATTTTAGTGATTCAACATTTAAGCTGCATGCCTCCAAATAAGCCAAAATATTACAAGAAAATCAAATCTGAGAAAAATGTACTAAGATTTTAAGAAAAGTAAAAAGATTAAAGTAATAATGTACATGTCATGTGGATTAATGATTGTTTAATTTGTTTAGCAATATTTTCACCATATTTTCACCATATTTAACTGCGTTACTAACGCAGTAAGGGCTATTTTTGCATACTTTGATCTACTTTTTGGTAAACGTGGACTTTAGCGCCGTTTGACATATGTAAATTACTGTCCTCGTTCACTTCACAATACCTTATTTTAAAATACATTTTCGAAAATTTCATAAGATAAGCATCAATCTGGAAGCATGCTGCTTTGAATACAACCTCTATAAATTCATCATCATGATGGCAACTCCACGTCGGATCTAACCTTGTTATTTGACATTATATCAATTGGTGTAAACAGATGTTCAAATAAGTCTTGAGAAAAAATAAACGGCGGGAGACATGCTTGAACGCAAACTATGGAACGCCCTTTCAGTCAAACATAACAATTATCGAAACTTCTGTAAGTTATGTGTAATAGTCTAGAATTGAATACATTAACTATGGCTTATAAATTGGATCTTAAATGTGCATACATTAATCTCCGAGATAATCCGAGTAATCTCTTAAGTGGCTAATTGTAACGACACTAATTTTACATATAAATGCGCTATAACTGAGATGAAACTATTTTTTCCTGTTTTAAGAAAAATATGTTACTACTATGTCCTCACTAATGATTCTAATTTGAACAAAAATTCATTTTACATTGCAAAATTGCAGCCACCGTTTTTTCCCAGTGTGATTGTAAGGTGGTTCGAAAATGGGTTCGCCGAAGTTTTAGCATTTGATGTTGTCTAACTAGCTTGTAACACCGTGTTTTGTCAAAATCATCTTTCCTGTTTTCGGCGCCATATAACCTAAATTGTGTTGGTGCGCCGTAAAAGAAAACAAAACAAACAAAAGCAATGCAAAATTCATTTAAGATAAGTTTATCAGTTTACTTATTTAGTGTTGCATAATTCTTCCTTTTAATTTCGTGAGAAGAAAAAGAAAATTCTAGTTAGTTTAATAATTCTTCATTTCGACCAACAACAAAGATATTAAAATACAAGAATATAATAATTCTAACCTTTTTTTCTATTCCAACGAAAGAAATGTTTTAACCAAATTATATTAACAATGCGCAGTAAGACATTTCATTTCACACAATGGTTTGTACAAATGACGTTCCCTCCCGTCTCTTCGATTCAAAAATGCACAATGTACTTTGACATCGGTTTCAAAAACAACTTTCATTAAGGCTCATTTTATATGTATATGTAAATTTCACTTTCATTGCCCGATAATCCGTATTTCTAAAAACGTTTTCTTCAATCTTTGACAAGATCTTAAAGTTATCTGTATAGACGACTGAAGAATCGACAATAATTTGCTTTCTGTCAAACATAAAGACATTTTAATGTAAAGGAAATCGTTCATATTTGAACAGTTCTGATTAATTGAAGATTAATTATGCGGAAATAAATGGAAGAGAAGAGGCCACCTCTTCAAATAAGACCCGGGCTAATGACACTCAATTCTTAATGTTCAAACTAAAGATTTTTATTCGAAATAAATGGAAACACCTTCTAAAGATGGGTTTAAGCAACTTTCAATGCATAACATTAACAGAAATAATTTGGTTAAAGGTAATCGATAATCGACGAGTTGAATAAACGATGAAACATATGTAGATGTAAATGATGATAATGAAGATGTCAAATATGATGATGATGACGATTATGTTGACAACGGTACTGCTGTTGTTGTTGCTGCTGCTGATGATGTTGTTGATGATGATGTTGTTGTTGATGATGACGATAACAATGACGATGCTGATGATAATGATGACGATGATGATGATGATGGTGATAATTACAAAGACAACAATGAGAATAACCTAATAGTGATGATCATGATAATGACGTTGATGACGAAGACAACAAAGATATTCCCGTGATGGTGATGATGATAATAAACCAGGGTGATAATAGAGACGATGTTGATGACTGTGCTGATTACGATAAGGATGATGCTCAATGATAATGATAATGATGATTACGATGTCGAAGACAACGCTAATAATAACATTGATGGTGATGATCCATGATGATGATAAAGACGATGACGACGAATTTGATGAAAATGAATATGGTGGTGGTAGTGATGATGATGATGATACAAACGACGAAAATAAAGATAAAAGTGATGATGTGATAATTTTGGGTGGTGGTGGTGATAATAATGATGATGATGATGATGCTGATGATGATGAAGATGACGACGACAACGACGATGATGATAATGATGATGACGACGACGACGATGATGATAATAATAATAATAATGATGATGATGATGATGATGATGATGATGATGAATATATTGATCAACCTGATACTATAGTAAAACAAACACCAGTATAAAATGAACATTAAATCACCAACAAAAGATAAACAATTACAAATTTTCTATTTTTCTGTTTTTCATTTCCTGTCACTCTTGGTTAGATCGATAAACAATCATAAATAGATTACAAAACGTCTCTATTATATCTCTCCACTCAACTTCATTATAAAATATCTCCCTATATTTTACATGCTAATAATGTTTGAGCGACGAGAAAATGACAAGATTAGATTACAGATCGTTAGATAACTTGATACCTGGGATATTAATTATTTCTATTTATTTATCTTTTTTAAATCTGACTTAATCAAAATGATATCGATTTGATCGATACGAGAGGTATTACAGTTTTAAAAGATATAATTACGGCAGTTGTATAATGCAGTATGAATAATAAATCATGGTTTGTATGAATTTGATTGTTTAACAAAATATTCTATAACGATGATTTACGTTCGTAGAAGCTTTTTGATTGAAAATTATTGCTGAATCAGTGAATAAACGGGAGTAAAAAAAATGAAGTGAAAAGCGGTATTTAGTGGTTATTTATAAAACAGAATTTACTGAAAAGAGCTTGAATGATTAAAATATTTCTCAATGTGTATACATTTGTATTTACAATACGAACTGATCTTCAGTCATGTATACATCAGTCAATTGTAACATTTTACAGTCAAATCTGTGTATAAAGGCCATGCAAAGGAGAAACAATTCATGGTCTTTGCAGTCAAGTGGTCTTTATTCGGAGTTTACTGTTGTGTTTTTTATCACTGAAGATTTGTCTAAAAATTATCTTTATCTATAGGATGGTCTTTATTCGAAGGTGGTTTCTATGACAGGTTTGCCTGTATTTCCCGTCACTCCCCACCAACACAATTTTAATTGTTGTTGATGATGTTTACTTTTGAATACTCTTGGTAAAGAATACACACCGCAGCCTCAGAGGCAAATGAGCTCGGGATTACATGTATCCACTCTATTCTGTCGCCAAAGAAAACCCACCTCTTTAACCCTGCGTTGTGGATACAGACGGTCAAAAAACTTAACTAATTTTCTTCCCAGATTTCCAGCACTGTGTAAGGTTTGAGTACCGCAGGGGTAACATATGACTACCGGTATTGCATTACTTATTTATACACATGTACATTGTTATAGGTATTGCATAATATATTAAGCATACGCAACGTGCGATATTATCTCTTGTGTATGATTAAATCCTCTAGAAAAATAGATGATGTGTTCAAGCCGTACGCAAGGATAATAACAGTGGGTGATCTAGACAGACCTACCGTTTTGTATATGAAATATTAATTGTGATAAATAGAAAAACACAATAGAAAGAGACTGTCAAAAAGCACAATGTCTAAATAATAATAAGAAATAAAACCGAATAAGATTTTGTTTGGTAAAACGAATTTAGATTCATTACGTGCCTTTGGAAAAAGTAGAATATTGAAATATGAGTAAATTATATTTTAATTATTTCACAAAGAAATTTCATGTAGCCGAAATAAATGACATACATGTACGATGTACTAGTATATGAATGCAGAGGATAGCATATTATTATGCAATGCATTCGACCCATTTCTTAAATGTACACGAAACTTGCAAGCGCGTGAGTAGATGCGCCAACTATCAAAAAACACCAAAAAATGTCGATTTACATCGCTGTTCTTTTTTACTCCCGATCGTATTAAAAAAAGCATGATCGATCAAAAAGTTGCCAAAGGCTCGCGTCATAATATTTTTTGGATTTTTTTTAAGTTAATGTGGAATTACAATTCACAAGAGACTTCAATGGATTAAGAAGCCAGGATGGTTATATTGAAATTGCGCATGACGTTGACGTAACATTCAACGTTTCAGACCGCTAAAATCTAACTTTCATTTTACACTCAAATGATTCGGCTAATTGTGTGTAAAGAAGACCGAAATGATAAAAAAAAAGTTATACAGTTGTACGTAATTATACACATGTACATGTTCTTAAAGAAATATAGATGTTTACCTTTTCAGTATTCTCTGTTTTCATATAATATACAAGCGCCCTCCATGAAGTGAACGGCTTATCAGGCAGTCGTGCCATAACGTCAACCTCAATTTTCTTAAAATACTATCCTTTATTATCACTTTATCCAATTATAAAAACACATGAACACGTTTTTGTTTTTTGCTTTTTATCCACATGCAAATTCAAAACTGTTGTAAAATACTAATATATCCAACAATGTTTTGGTATCTAATAAACCATATATGTCTATGAAATAATACAGAAGTTTCCTAATTAAGCGATCAAAGAATAATCAGTGTTCTTTTTTTTATTGCTCATCGTCAGCAGGAAGCGATGTGTCTTCTAATCAATGACGTCAAAAGTCGCACTGGCTCGCGTGCTGACTTTAAGATGCTTAGCTCGTTCAATTAGGCAGTTAACATCCACACGAGATTGTATTCTTACATTGATACTGCACGTGAAATATTAATTAACAGAACAATGATTTTAGCGTGTTGGTGAGAACAGATGGCCAGATCTTGATGGAAAATATAAGCAAAAATCTATATTCTTAAACCATAAGTTACGGACAGTCTTTCTTTATGTAATATTCATGGATATAAGATGGAAACAGGTTTCGACACCTATACTTAATTATACGTTTGATAATTCGTATAAGTTTTTTTACTCTCTTATTGATTTTGGTTTTAAATAACTAAATATCAATTAACATGTACATTTTGTTTTAGATCTAGTTTTTACAAAAGCTTTCTTTCGTGCCATGTTACTGTTTCCAAAAAAGTAATTTGTTCATTGGTTTAGCCATCATTTGCTTCGTTCGTGTTTTTTTCGTGTTTTGGCAATTAGTACATACATACATACATACAGACATACAGACATATATACATTAATTGTTATAAATGATCTTGTATGGAAGTCAAAATAACATTTGTTAAAATTTTACTCCATTATCACAAATTATTCCTAAATTAGCGATTTTTTGTTTAAGTGATAAACATCTTAAATGTTTTAAATACATAATTACAACATTTTAACACATACATGTATGTTTGCCTTTTGGACTAATTGATTTACAGTCCAACGATTGCGAAGCGTTCCGAATGGCTGAAAGCTTCACAGGCGTTTTCCACGACCGGAAATACGAAATAGAGACATCCTTTGCAGTCTGACCTCAATTACAAATGCCTTCTATTCCCAATCGGAACATCTCTTATCCGAAGTTGAACGGAAAGGGCCGATAAGATTCGAATGGAACTTGTTAAAGTTCAGCAGGGTGGCGGTAAAACATTTAAAAACATTTAAACTAATTGGTATCAATGATCAATGGTATTTAAGATCTCAATCTTTAGATAAAAGATAATGGAAGATAGCTATTGTAAATAGACACTGACATAGTTGCTTAATTGACCTATTAATAAATATTAAGGAAGGAATTAAAGCATGCTAAGTGGCTTATGGGTGCTTAGACAACTGTGTTAGATATTAAGTAAGTCAACCTAGACTTCAAATAAGTTTGAAATGTTTCACCATGTCGTTTAAAGGCCCGCCATAAATGCCCTAGAAATGCTTTTAATTTTTGTTTCTCAAAAGCTTTTTATTTTCTTAGTGCCCTGATGTAGTTTCCAAAAAGTTACTCGATGCCCACTATCCCGGACCATCTTTAGTTTCTGTTATTTTTCTGGCAAATTAGTGCAGTTATAGTCATTAAGTATTTTGTGTGGAAGTCACTATACTACTTTGTTTACAAGCATTTTGCTACTGTCTTGTATGACTAAAAATCACATTCAGCTCTACTTTCTTCGGGTAAGAAACATTTAACATGCTCTAAAAACCATTGTTTCAATGTTATTTATCTCATGATTACCTTTTGTGAAAAAGGACAAAATTAGTCATGTGCCTTTAAAGTTAGTTTCCATATTTTTTTCCCATCAATAAAAACCATATATACATAGAAATATTATATTTCTTTCTGAATTACTATGTATTGTTATTTCATTGTTGCCATTGTTAATGACTTTCAAAATGATAGTTTGTATACAAGAATGGACCTTTCAAGCACAAGTTTTCCCACAGCTATGGATAAATTAACATTAGATATGAAAATCAATGTCAAAATTGAATACATCTATAAAAGCAGCCTTCGATTGACACAGCATTCAATCTTACTGATCAAATATTAATTTTGTATATAGGAATTCAAAATGTGGACACGTATATATTGAAATGTTTGAAAGGTAATGTTCATGAATGAATATCATGAAAAGAAATATTAACAATTTTATTTCAATAGGTGACCTGTGACCCTTCTGTAGAGATGAAAACGTTCGTGGGCAGGGAGTTAAGGAAAGTTTTTTTTTGTATAAATGTAAAATATAATGAATAAATGTTACCTTAAGCGTTGTAAATGATCACATGTTTTACTTTTTATTATTTTACGTATAGTTCGAGTTTGCAATGTTTCAGGCACACAAAAGTGGTCTGAACTTTTCGGTGTGTATTTCTGTTCTTCCTGAGAAACTAAACTGAGTCTCTGAAATTCCCAAACCCCATATATAAACATGAATTTTATTGTTTGTTCAGATGGTCATGATTTAATTTGTAAAAAACACTCATTTGCAATGAGAAGTTATATTAATCGTTTGATACATGTATATTACAGACAACGCGACATCTATAAAGTTTGGAATATCTTAATACACATAAAATGAAAAGTTTTGAAAACCTATAATTTAACAACTCGCACGTGCATTTACCTGGGTATCCATAGACCCGTGCATTCTGTCACCGGAAAGCCTCATATCTGGAAGGTCATTCTTGCTCCAAAAGGCCAGATGACTCATCTTTCTGTAAGAAAGAAACAAACCCGAGTTTTAAGACCACCTCTGAATAGAGATTACCTTATTGACCTTATAAATAAAGGTCACTTTTTATAACAAATATAATGGGTTTGCGACCAGCATGGGTTTGCGACCAGCATGGATCCAGACCAGCCTGCGCATCCGCGCAATCTGATCAGGATCCATGCTGTTCGCTATCAGTTTCTCTACTTGTAATATGGTTTGTAAGCGAACAGCATGGATCCTGATCAGATTGCGCGGATGCGCAGGCTGGTCTGGATCCATGCTGGTCGCAAACCCATTATGTTGGTTTTATCATGACGGGCTATATTGTTCGAAATGTCTTTACATGACATTTAGGAGAATTTTTAACACATTTTATTCTTACCTTTCACTTTCGAATTCCACCCGTTTATCTCTGTATGCCTACATATAAATAACATTTAAAGTCCCATATTAAAATTGAGTTACATGCATATGTATATTCATTTCATTCTGTCCAAATTCACTCCGTCTATATATAAGGAAATGTCACACACAGTTTTGATTAAAAACCGAGTTACATGTACATATATTCATGTATATAATAGTGGAGAACATTGTTTAATTAATACTTGTCCGGATCAATAATGTGTCTGTACATCAGATTAACTATCCCAGAATGCCATGTTCGATCACATTTATGAATGGTTTAATCCGCTTATTTTCACCAAATTAAACAAATGATAAAAACATATATACGGTAAAACCCGCATGATCACGGATTATAGTTACTCTTAATCCTCAATGTCAAACATCAAAGTAATTCTGTTCTAGCTGACACCACAAATGCAACAGCAATCGAACTTTCTTATATTGGACTCTGGACAGTCAGTTTTATATTGGACACTGGACAGTCAGTCTTATATTGGACACTGAACAGTCAGCCTTATATTGGACAGACAGCCTTGTATTGGACACTGGGCAGTCAGTCTTATATTGGACACTGGGCAGTCAGTCTTATATTGGACACTGGACAGTCAGTCTTATATTGGACACTGGACAGTCAGTCTTATATTGGACACTGGGCAGTCAGTCTTATATTGGACACTGGACAGTCAGTCTTATATTGGACACTGGGCAGTCAGTCTTATATTGGACACTGGACAGTCAGTCCTATATTGGACACTGGACAGTCAGTCCTATATTGGACACTGGGCAGTCAGTCTTATATTGGACACTGGGCAGTCAGTCTTATATTGGACACTGGACAGTCAGTCCTATATTGGACACTGGACAGTCAGTCCTATATTGGACACTGGGCAGTCAGTCTTATAATGGACACTGGGCAGTCAGTCTTATATTGGACACTGGACAGTCAGTTTTTATATTGGACCCTGGACAGTCAGTCTTATATTGGACACTGGACAGTCAGTCTTATATTGGACACTGGACAGTCAGTCTTATATTGGACACTGGGCAGTCAGTATTATATTGGACACTGGACAGTCAGTCTTATATTGGACACTGGACAGTCAGTCTTATATTGGACACTGGGCAGTCAGTCTTATATTTGACACTAGACGGTCAGTCTTATATTGGACACTGGACAGTCAGTCTTATATTGGACACTGGACAGTCTGTTAAACAATCACCGTGGTATACATGTATATATACTCTCCTACTTTATTGGAAGACATACTTGAATGTTGTATAAAGAATAAACTGATTTTTAACACGAAAATTCAACCTAACGATAACAATTGGGACAAGTTGCTAATTTATATTTAAACAGACATTACAGTGAATATTTGGTTTATCGTGAATGTTTTAAGTCGTTCATTCGAGGTTTCTCTTTGGCTTGTTCAGTTTTCATTTTCCATGATGCCAAATGCCTTTCTGGGGGCCTAGATATAGCACTTTTCGTTGCTTTCAAGGTGTCATATTCATTAATTGCGCCAGTGTGGACAGTGGAAGAGTCCGATGCGCCACTACCATACTCTTCCATCACACCCCGTTTACAATTTTGAGATGTTTATGAAATACTGTTCATAAAGACATACGGTGGTTCGAATTATTTGATTGAAACAATATCCAGTATAATATTATATTCTAAGCTTTAAAAAGATTAGTCGAAACTCAGAAAAAGACCCCGCTTCAGATGTGGAGGAATAGATGTAATGTCTTGATGTAGTTTATTATGGAACATTGGGTTCAAACATTAGCATTACGTAGTCAACTACCATTAGCCGCAGACCCGGCCGGTGGATCTGTTGGTTAACACAACAACAACAACAACAACAACAACATCATCATCAACAACAACAACAACAACATTAACAAGAACTTAGTCATCTGAACAGAAATACAGTTCAAGTGCTAAAAGACATAGGGGGATTCAAGCACAAGAAATAAATCATAATCCAAACAAATTATTATTAATTTTAATTATCGCTTACCTTGCTTTGTTGACTTTTCTTAATTATTTTCCATTAACTCCTTCTAACTATTTTATTATAAATAAACTGACCACAGTATAACCTGACGTATTTATACATATTTCCATTTTCAGACATGTAACAATAAACTGTTAAAATTGTTACCTTTCTTTAACAGTGAAGCGAAACAAGAAATGCAGTCAAACATTCCAGTGCCTTAGAACCAATCCACGATCAATTTCACTTTTTTTTTAAACTTCAAAGGTGTTTAAACTCGACATTCAAGCCTATTCAACCAGTGTATCCAATCGCATTGTATATGTATAGTATAGCATATAGATTTTGTTTAGAAGTCAAGCAAATTCCAATCTTTAAACGCTGCCTAAAACAAACGTTCAAATGTCAGATAATTCGAACGCTTAGGCCCCGAGATTATAGATTATTAATACACAATTGACGTTGACAATGCCCTGCGAGATTGATTACCACGATTAATCGAGTGAAAATAAAAAAGAAATAAATAAGCCTTTTCTTAAATATTGATTTAAATGAACACTAATTCCTTAAACGTCAAAAGAGAATTTATTAATAAATGATATGGTGCCTTTATATTGTAATCAAATAAATATAGTTCTGAATTGAAATGCTGCGTATAAAAATATTTATTGATGACAAATTTAATATTCTATTGTAAACATATTGTTATAATAAAACTATAAATAAGAAGTCCGCGGTGTTATGTAAAGGAACATGACAAACGCGCTTGTGTTTTGATAAAGTAAGTCCCAGAACATGTCAATAAATCATTCAAATAAATATTAAAACTACCTGAGCATAATGCAAACAAAATTCAAGTGAAAATACAATACAGAGATAATGAGGGTTCCATTTAAATATATATTTGACACTGACGGCAGAAAAAAGGCGATTTGTATTTTGTAAATTTGCATGTATGCATGGCAAAAATTGCCTTAGTTATGTACTTGCACCTTTTGCAGCACAAGTGATGTGGAAGCCGAATTTCATTTAGCAAACCAAAGGTATTTAAAGAGTCTCAGCTTTTCCAAATTTTTCTCTAGGCGTGCTCGTCGCGAAAGCTCGCGGCAGATTATCGTTAGTACCAGGGATGACTGATTGACCTGCCGTGTCTAACTCGGGAGGACGTGGTCTTACAGAGGGTCGCTGTTATGGACGACGAATGTTTTGGAAGTACTATCGTACTCCTCTGCCACCAACGAACTAAGAACTGGAATGATGGAAAAGACGTCACCGATGCGTCTTCAGGCGGACCGGTTAGGACGCCATAGTAAGGACGGTGATAATTATGGTTGATACCGACACAGAGTAAATGAAAATAGTTCTTTTTTCCAAAATTTTATAAGCTATGGTGGCTGATTTGGAACGCCATTGTGCTCTCATAATATAATTTTATTCAACTCGTTCAATAAATTCGGTATTGAACTTACACTCATTCAATATCCTGTATTTCTTTCGTCTAGTGCGGCATTAGGATGAAGACTTCCTGCCCAACAGTATAAAAACTGATATGACTGATAAACAAACAGTCGTACCTCAGAACATTTTTTTCGTGGTCAATCTATGAACTCGCCCCTGCAGTGAGGACACCAGCAATAGGGTAAGCATGCACCTTCAGCTAGGAAAAGTATTTCTTGTAATTCTTCGAGATGAAAAAAATACAACTATATAACAAGGGAAGTAATAACTGAATAACACCCTCCTTTATCTTCAGGATTATTTCCCTTGCATATCTATTGGCATATCTGTTAGTCTTTTTTTAGCTGTATTATACCTGGGATTAAGATAACTAGTCATTTTAAGTCCCAGATTATATCAATGTTAATGTTGCCTAGAAACATATTAATGAATGTTTCTTAAGAATTTTTAAAACATAAGAGGGGGAAAACGACATTAAATATACCAGGTTTACTTTTCTTACACCAGGAACCTGGGGCATACAATAACTTTCATCCCTGCAGGAACATATATGTACGTACGTATAACACATACCCAGTAACCCTGCTTGCAAAAGGAATGTATAAACCTCAATATTCAATTAAGTAATTAGCTAAATCTCGGAAGACCGATTAGATCATATTTTATGTTATCGATACTGGTACTCTTATATTAATTTCTTAATCCTTTCATGCTGGTAACGCTGTATCTTTTAACACTGAGCTGTATTTAAATTTACTGTATGAAATATCTGCTTGATAAATTTGGAAGGATTATTTAATACATTTATTTATATAAAAAGAACATAAAATAAAAGTGTACTGCATATAAAGGTTCTTCTCAATAAATGTTTGTGTTTGGATGTGAAAATCTTCTTTAAAAAAGCAACATAAATAGTTTAAAAATTTAGGCCATAGCAGAGACATAGATATATTATCTATGTCTCTGGCCATTTAAACTGTAACATCAAAAAAAAAAATGTCTAAATCGATTTACTGTACAATTATATACAATCCGACCCACACTTAAATTATCTACTGTACAGTACAGTACATAATTGTGTGAGAATTTAATATCTAAAGTATTCCCAATAAAACTTTGGTTGTTATTATAGTAATATAATTTAAACTTATCTCTAGTCACACTTGAACGACACGCTCTTTAAACTCCGCCCACTATCAGGTTCAGTGACCTCATTCGGAAATGAGGACAGCCTTTAACCCGGAAGTGATGCTGGCTTGTATATTATTGGAGCAAAACAAAGAAAAGATGCTGAGTGCCTTTGATATTTTCTCGCGATTTTAAGTAGTAGAAAGATAAACGTGTGTGAATATGTATTTAGGTCGAGCAAAGAAAGCTATTGATCAGTTGGATCAAAAGGAATTTCAAGAAAAGGAAGCTAAACATGCGGAACGCGAGTCGTCGAAAAGTGAGAGCATAGAAATGACAGAGGAATTCGCTCCGGAAGAGTTACCGGATGGTGCATGTTTTCGTCTAAAGAGTGTAAATGTGGGAACCGATGACGGGGCCACGGCAGCAAGACAGGCTGAGGTATTAATTGTCATTTATTCTCCCATTAAATTAATTGGAATGATAGTATTTTTAGGCTGATAAAAGGTTGTTATCGATATTTTTTGCGTTGATATAATTATGTAAATTTTACCCACCAGCCAACAAAATGTTGCTAAGTGTATTAAGATGATAAGATGAAAAAATGTAACTTTTTTATTTACTTAATAAATGCTTAATATGCAATTACGTGAAAAAATTATTTTGAATTGATGTTATTCATTAATTTCTCGGCCTGTATTATTCTGTTTAGTTTGTTTTGTATTGTTTTTTTGAATCTGTGGATCACTTTGAATACATACATGTGCATGACAGTTTTTGAGAATTCTTATGATATGTAAGGAAAATCAACACATTTTTTTTTTAAATAGAATGATATTTATATTTCACTTTTCATAAAAATTATACAAAAATGTATATGTTAAAGTTAATCTATACCTCACTACCTGTAGTGTCCAGTGTTTTATATGAAATGCCTTGTTGAAGCTAAGCATATTTATTGTTTGGTAATTATTCTGTGGTTTACTGTTAAGTACTTATAGCTTGTGTTACCATTTATAACCTTATGCTGAAGTACAGGCAGAAGTAGGATATTATCATATTATTAGTGAGTCCTTAGCATCCTTATACATGTACATAGTGTTAATAAACTTTATTTACTCACACTCACACTTTTATGATAATGACCAATTACAATGGTTTTAAATGTTTAATATTAGAATGATTTCTTAAAAAAAGACCTATATGTAGGACTATGTTCACACATACTTTATATTATCTACATGTATATATATATATGACTGTATACATTTTATTAAAAACTTTTAATTTATGAAGTAAATTTGCAAAAGACAGGTATTTTATATTGGTAACAAGTGTTACTAAACAATATATACATGTACATATTTAAAGACCAATTTGAAGTTGTAAATTTGGCAATTTAAGCTTCTAATACCATAGATCAATATTTGTTACTATTAGGACAAGGTTGTGAAAATGAATACCAGAATAATTATGACATATTTGTTGTTCTTCTCATAAAATTTACTCTGTACATTCATTGAATACCATTACTTCCAATGATAATTAGAAGTCATTTGAAAAGAATTTAAGAAAATATTGTATAGAAATTATTGGACACTATATATATAATTTACTTATTATCTCAGTATAAAAGTATAGGATATATAATTGGATATTAGATTTAAAACCCATATTATGAATGTATATCATACATGTAGCATAATTATAATATAGGGTTTAAATTATTATTCACAGTCACTCTTAGCTGATAAGTAAAAATATACTTAAAACTAAATAGCTGAATACATATTTTAAACGCCTCCAGATACCTTAGTTATAAGCCAAAAAAGTATATAATATACATGTGCAAAAATTTGATTATGCAGTTGACACTATCAAAGAAAAGCAAGTTTGTTTAAATTTTCAATTTTGAAAATTTTGCTTTTGACTCAAAATAGAAGTACCCTTGAGGCAGTGGGGTTGCCTTTAAGGGTTGAGGCATAAGAATCGCTGCCACAGTTTATCCCTGCCTGATAGTAAGAGGTGACTAAATGGGTTTGAATTATTAGAGTCTATGCATCTCTTAGCTCCAGCAGGTGAGGTGGTTTTGACCTCACCTGAGTTGCTTTAAGCATGAAACACCCAAGGTTAGTCAAAGTCATCTTTCCTGTCTCGGCGCCAGATGACTGTAATTGTGTTGGTGCACTGTAAAACCAAAGAAACTAAACCAAACTAAACCAAACATAGGAGAATTGTAATTTTTATGCCCCAACATACATGTAATGGGTGTTATATAGATTTGCCCTTTTTATGCCGTCCCCACTCCTGCTGTCCGTCCGTCTGTTGACTGATAAAACAGATAAAACTTAACAGTAGACACTGGTATTTGGGAGCATCCTTAATTTGGGAGTGTCCTATGCACACAATTCTAATTTAATTAGAAACTTATGAACGAATACATTTACATGTAATGTGAATTGCATTGACATCTCACTTTTATTTCTACGCAAATTTCATCTCATGAAGTTTCTTAAAGAAACATATTGATAAAATTTCTTTTGTTAAAACAGCCTTCTACATTTTTTCTCTTTATTTGGTTTTATAGGTCTATTACAACCATTTCCTGTAGGCCTGCTTTTAGAATCTTTTATTGTCTTTATCTATATAAGATCATAGAAAAAAAACTCCACCATACCATGTGATTGTCATATACTTTATGAGAAGTTCTTAAAGACTCTTTGATGTTCTATGAGATCAGAGAAAAAACAACTGCTTGGAGCTTAATCAGCTTATAGAGAGACAAAAGAAATGATGTCAGGATTGTTACAAGTAGTTTTCATATGACAGTCACCCAACTATTGCTTTATTTATATTTATTTTCGAAAAACAGTTATTAATCATTATCAGGTCATATTTAAGAACATATTTACAAACAATATTGTGAGTAAAGTCTGATTTGTCATAAAGATTATAGTATTTTATATATTGTATTAAAAAATGTTGCGGTCATTGCAGGTTCAAGCACTTGCATGATCAGTACATTGTCACTACATATGTTTTCAAATACTTGATGATGTTTTGCTTTATAGACTATATAGGGGCTTTATATGGCTGAGTACGGTAATAAATGTAAACTTTTAACAGCTGGGATTGGAAATGTCAGAGTTGACTTTGCGACCAGTATAGAGCCAGGCCAGCCTGTAAATCCATGCAGTCTGACCAGGCTCAGTGGTGGCAAAATCAATTGTCCTTATTGCCCAGGTTGTCCTACAGCCTATACAGACAAGTGGAAATTTACAATTATTTATAAATATTATACCTCATATGGACAAGTTCAAAATATTTCAGATAAAAACGGACAAGTTAGTCAAAATCAAATTTTTCCAGCCCAGATTTTCATTATACTGTTGGCAAGCAATTTCGTCAACTAAAGTAAGTGACCTGGCAAATAGTTAAAAATACAGAACTGAGATATTTGAAAATGTTTACAAATTATTTTCCCTCATTTTTCTGTGATAAATAAATCATTTAAATATGGAAAAAAATCTGGTGCCAGTCCCCACAATGAATCTAATAACCACGTCTTTAAGTTGTGGCCTGGCAAAATGACATAGATTTTGAAATTGGATACAGCCAATAAAAAAGTGCTTAAGTTCATTTGCATAATACTTAAATGACTGTGATTGCCTCATATAGTTATAGAAAACATAACATCAAGATAATCTTCATAATTAACTACTTAACTTAGCATTGTGAAACTATTTATGGCACACATTTTCATTATCAGGAAAATGATTGTGGACAAAGATGCGTGATGGAGTGGGCAGTACATAAATATACAAATGTAGATAGACATATTATGTCCACTGAAATGACATTTTCTTGCAAATTACGCTTTATTAAGTAAACAAGTGATAAAGAAAGTGTGTGCGTTATTATCATTATTATCTATTATCGTTTTTATATGCAATTATTTCATCTCATCTTCAAGATTTAGACTTGTGCATTACTGTTATGTCAAATTGGTATCTGTCAGAATCGTAGAAATAAGAATAATTATTTGGTCTGGTAGAAATGTATTCATAAAGTGTCTTGCTAAATGCACTTTCGTGTAACTATGACTTAGAATGTATATTGACCAATGAAAATCCGGATATATATTTGAGACAAAACTTTAGAATCTATTGTATAAGGCCATGTACTGGAACATCTTTGAAGATTCAAGCATCTTGTCATGCAGTAGTTAAGGATTAGCTAGAAAAGATTAATTCAGTGTATAGGCTTGTACAGCAACCAATTAATGACGCTAAAGATTAACAAATTTATACTTTTTTGAGTTTTCTTAAAATTTTGGAAGTGTATTGAAATATATGAATCTGTAAATATATATTATTGTATGAAAGTATGGTTTCAATATGACAAGTAGTTTGTAATTTCAAGGTTGTCAACCAACAAAATATTACATTGAAAGGAAAACATGTGAGGTTATAATATTCCTGACTATTTAGTTTGATGCTTGCTCATATTTACATATAATGTTATTATTAAGTACACCTTAATGGATATAGAAAAAAAAACAAGCTATCAGCATTATTATAATGTGACAGTGTCAAGAAAACATCTGCAAACCTTCATAGAAACACCCTCAGATGAACCTGTCAGGGATATATATATACAGTTTTGACAAGGTTCAGATGCCAGACCATTATGATATGTCAATAATAAAGTATGTACAATGTTGGTTAGCTTGCCAACAGTAGAAACAATAAATTGTGTATATACTATTTTATTAGCTTGATGATATTCCATTGTCTATTATATACTTGAAGAAGATAATGTTGATGTCTTTAATACTATTAGTATGTAATGTACAATTGTATTAGGTTTCATTTTTTTTAGGGATGAATGAATGAAAAGTTTGGTGTTTGTTTGCTTTTTTCAGACCTTGAATTATAAACAATCCATCTATATTAACATTTTTGTGCTTTAAGCTAGCTAGATATTGGTAAAAAAATGAAGATCAGTTCACTGTTGTCTTTTTGTTTTTCTTCAACAGTAATACATGTATATATATTATTAATGTAACATAATTATCAGACAATAAGTATGACAATATCCAGGTAAATATGTTATCAATAAAAATATTACAGCTGATATTTGGATTCTTGAACCTTTTATTCTACAAAGAAAATGCAGAAATACCAATTAAGTTTGGAAAAGAATTTAGCGATTACCTTGGATCTACATGTAATGTCCTTTTTAATGAACCTTGGATGCATGTTTTATTTTATATATAATGTTCCTTGTTTAGGTCTTCTTTACCTTGGATTTTCTCTATAAATCTTGGTTGTTATTTGCTTTTTTCTGTGACAATTTAGTTGATATTAATATGTCTAGCTTTATTTGTACGTTGCTGCTGTTTCAAATGGTTCATGTGGAGAAGTTGGCAGGCACTTGTGGAGAAAATTAAATTAATGCTTCAATGTAAGGATTGATTAACAGTTGTAAGGAAAATCATGTTTTGTTCATGTGTATTAAATAACAGAGATATTCTTTGTTAAAACTCTTTTGAGAATCAATAATTATTATAATATTATAGAAACATCATAATTTTACCATTTATAAGTTTCGTTAAAACATTTCATTAGATAAATAGATATACAGTAAACTTCACTTATAGCGAACACGGTTATAGCGAACTTCCGGTTATAAGGAACAATTTATTTTGGCCCGAATTTTGCCCTTCTTTATTTAATATAAAAATATACGGTTATAGCGAACACGGTTATAAGGAATTATCACATATAAGGAACTCATATTTTAGTCCCAATTTAGTTAAATGTGCATAAAATTACACTTTTATAACGAACTCCAAATATCGTCTATTCTTAAATATATCCCGCATTTTCAACTTTCGTTTTCATTGGCACGGAATAAAACTCTCTGAATGTACCGTTTATTGTTGTATGTAATTCAATATATGAAAATGAATTTGTATAGAAGTATGTAATAGTTTTCTATTTAGGATATTTTTAGCTTGAGTTTTTGTCACAAAAATGAAACGGTAATTCCCTTTATTCTATAATTTCTTTTCTTTAATAGTTTGCTCGAGTAAAATAATTATCGGTTTTCAACATAATCACGCATGCTTGCAAACATAATCCATAGAAAACTACAAAGTATGCTTGATTGAAATGAAAAGAAATATATATGTTATTAGTTAAAGTCACCCTTGAAATATAATAGAAGATATTCAATATAAAAGGAAGAAAAATGAAAAATCTTGTTTATTCTTCTCATTGAAAGAAAACAAAAAGCACAGTGTAGTGAGTTAAGAAACAAAATATGATGTTTTATGAAAAATTGAGAAAGGGAGTAAAACTAAAACTGAAATAGCAAAGGATTTTCAAATTCCAAAATGTACGCTCTCGGGTATTGTGTCTAAAAAAGAAATAAATGATTAATTATTCTTAATCAAATGCTCTTAAAAATGGTGGACAATGTTTAACAATCAGTTCGTTATATGTAAATCTCTGTTCGCTATAAAAATTCCTGATACAAGGAACTAATTCGCTATATGCTTACAAGGAACTCCGGATATAAGGAACAGATTTTGAATGTCCCAATGAGTTCGTTATAAGCGGAGTTTACTGTAACTTTATGACTAAACTGAACAAAACATAATTAAAAAATACGAACTTTAAAACAAAATACAAAATGTAATATTTAATGAAACAAGAGAATACACAAATACAGCTGAGAATTGGAGACTGAAATTGTTGTTCAAACTATCTAGTAAAGTTGTAAATAACTAGGTAATCAACATGACAGGTGACGAACTGGAGGTTAACTTAGTTGATACATTCATTTCCCCTTTAAATTTTTGATTCATGACATGGTGAATAGGTCATCTGTGAATAATAGTCGGATCTTAATACCGTCCCTACATGTAGTATAATACAAAAATAAAGTTGTATATGTGTTAATATCAGTGTTATGATATATTGACACTAATTTTGGTGGCTGTTACAAATGAAGAAGCTAAATTTTATCGGTGCCTAAAAAAATGCCTTAAAAGTGTAAAAAGCTTGAAGATGTATATATCTGCTGCAAAAATTATTCGTTGAATTGTAAAAGAGATCTTCCAAAATGCTTGTATGAGAGAAATAAAGTATTATTTTTGCCTCAAAAGCCAATTGCACATGCATGAAATCAATTTGCTTAAATTTTAAAACCTACTTTAAATAGCAGCATAATATTTTTATTCTGGAATATTTTATTCTGTTTATGTACAATATTCATGTGTGTTGAGTAACTGAGACATTTTATGTTACAGCTCTTTTGAGAATGGACCATTAGATTATGGAGACAATACAATTTTATTGTTGATATAAAAATTCTGTAAAAAATGATTTCATTAGATATAGCTTTATACTCTTTAACATACTAAATTTGTATAGCAGTCTTGTCCAGTGAGTGCTAACAATGAGCTGAGGCATCAGTCTCAATTGCAGCTACCGCTTATCCCTGCATGATGGTAAGAGGCAAATAAATGGGTTTCGATAATTTATTATTCAAGTCTCTTAGTTCCAGCACTGGTCTGGTAAATTTAACCCCGTGTGTTGCTTTGAGCTTGTAGCCATAGTCATCTTTCCTGTTTCGGTGCCATATGACCCTCTGGTAAATTGTGTTAGTGTGCCTTAAAACCAAACCAAACAAACAATTATAGACTGATACAATTTACAAATGGTCAGTCTGCCTGGATGTGAATCTGATAGCTGGCAGTGGCTCTACACAAGTGGCATCCGGTCAGGCCATTTTAGAGCTAAGGGGTTATCATACGTTATTCATATGGTACAATATGTAAAAGATTTCTGTTTTAAATAAACATTTGATAAAAAAAAGCTAAAATTGATCATTTAAATTTTTAAGACATCAAAAATGCTCCCATAATCATTTAATATAAACATGTTTTAAACTTTAGTAGATCATTAACACCAACGTAGCCATCTATATTATAAATGGATATCTTTAAGCTTTTTTTTTGCAACCATTGCTTTTAGATTAATGAAAAAAAAACAGCTTGAAAAGTTTTAATAACTCCTACATAGTGAATGAATTGACCTAGCATTTAGTATTATATAAATGTATTGATGCTTGCTGAAATGCTTTCCTGTTATAATAGAAAATTTTACTTTTGATATTTAAATTAACATAATATGATTTAAGTACTTTGGTACAAGAGTGGTTTGGGGTTTAAGTGGGTGTAGTTGGAGAAGTTATAACTTCTATAGCCTGCATTTAACATAAACAGTCAGGGGTTCAAACCGATTGATTTACTGGTAATTTTGGTCCATAATTTTATGCATATACATGTATAATTATTATCTGTTAGTTATTTTCTAATTACTTGAAATTGATGAAAGAGTTTGAAAAACTGACAGACCAGATTGATTGTTTAACATTAGAGTCAGATCTGCCATTGTATTCATTCAGTACAGATATTTTTCCATGTTTTAATTATAATATGTCTTTAATCAAACTATTGTCAGTTTTTATAAATGGGTTAAAAAAAATTTGGGCATTATAATGAAATGCTGTTTTTTTTAACGTTTAAATTGATTATTTCCTTACGAAACAAAAGAAACAGAATGTGTATGTTTTGTATATCCCGGCATCGTAATTTGTCCGTATTTAAACAATTTGTGTTTAGCCGACAGCTAGATGAGATGACACGCACAATTATTTAACAATGTAATAACTGAACAAGAAAATGGGGTTAAAATAAAATCATGTGAACAGGGTCCATTTTTATCAGATCATTGTGTTGTCAAAATTGTGACTGAAATAAAAAAGGAAAATATCAAAAGTGAAACAGTCTCGTTTAGGAACTATAAAAATATTGATAAAGATGCTTTCTCAGAAGATCTGAAAAGTCTAGAAATTGAACAAATAGACATAAACGAATATGTATGTGATTTTGAGAATAAAATTCAAGTTATTTTGGACAAACATGCCCCAGTCACAGAGAAAACTCGTATTACTCGTGCTCCAAAGCCATGGTTCAGTGATTCAATTCTTGAAAAGAAACAATCATTTCGGAAAGCAGAAAAAACATGGAAACGATACAAAAAACCCGAGGACTATCATTCATTTCAAAATGCCCGGAATAAATACTTTATGGAAATTAAAAAAGTGAAAAAGCAAACATTCAGCGAAAAAGTTTCGGAGTTTAAAGGCGATTCAAAGAAATTATATAAATTTGTGACAGAAATTACCGGAAGTAAAGTACAAAATCCTATGCCGAGCGGCGAGAGTGACAATGCTATTGCCGATTCGTTTGCGGACCATTTTATGAACAAAATTTCTAAAATCAGAGAATCTTTGAAAACTTACCCGAACTACGAACCTTCGGTCAAAAATGTGGAAAATCTACCAAAATTCGACGAACTTTCCGAAGATGATGTGAAGAAAATCATAAACAATATGCAATCGAAATCGTGTGAACTCGACGTATTACCAACTGTCGTCTTGAAAATGTTTTTGACTGAATTACTTCCGTTGATAACTAAATTAGTGAACCTATCGCTCAGTCAAGGCATCTTTCCTGAGAAATGGAAACAGGCTGTAGTTCGACCATTGCTTAAAAAAGTTGGACTTGATCTGATCTATTCGAATTATCGCCCAGTCAGTAATCTTCCGTTTCTTTCAAAAGTTATTGAAAAAGCAGCCCTATTAGTGTTAAATTCACATGCTGAAAAACATAAACTTCTACCCACAAATCAAAGTGCTTATAGAAAAAATCATTCCTGTGAGTCTGCGCTTCTGCGTCTTGTGAACGACCTTCTCGGCGCAATGGAAAAACAGGAAGTGACTGCTTTAATCGCCATTGACTTGAGCGCCGCGTTTGACACGGTCGACCACAGCATTTTGATCGACGTGCTCAACAAGCAATACGGACTTACCTCTACCGCATTAAGCTGGGTTGACTCCTACCTTCACCCACGCAGTTGTCGGGTTAATGTAAACTCGGCATATTCGACGTCACGTGCACTGGAGTGTTCTGTTCCTCAAGGATCCTGTCTCGGGCCCTGGTTGTATCTCGCCTATGCAGGTACACTTTTCGATGACATTCCGCCGACGGTCACACTTCGTGGCTTCGCAGACGACCATACTATGGACAAATCGTTTTCTCCAAATATACAAAACAGTGAAAAGAATACAATAAGTGATTTAGAAAACGCTGGCGAAACAACGAACAACTGGATGAATTCTAATAAGTTGAAAATGAACACCTCAAAAACCGAATTCATTATGTTTGGGAGTAAGCAACAACTTACCAAATGTGAAACTAAATCTATCAAAATTGTAAACGATACCATCAACAAAGAAAACTGCATTCGATATCTTGGTGCTTTCCTCGACGAAAATTTGAACTTCAAAGAACACGTAAAGCGGAAATGTAGAACTGCCATGATAAATTTTATGCGGATCAAAAACATAAGACAATACCTCACAAAGGAAGCGACAGAGACTCTTGTGTTATCTTTAGTAATGTCTCACTTAGACTACTGTAACTCCATCTTATACGGTATCGCAAACTGTGATTTACAAAAGATGCAAAGGATTCAAAATATGTGCGCAAAGTTAGTTCTTTCAAGAAGTAAATATGATAGCTCTAAGCAAGCTTTGTTCGATCTTCACTGGCTGCCAGTAAAGGCAAGAATAAGTTTTAAAATCTTAACTTACATGTTCAATTGTTCGAAGGGAAACGCACCAGATTATCTTACCGAACTTTTAGAAAGCAAATCTGCAAAACGAGTTCTCAGATCATCAGAATGTGTTGACAATTGTTACAATGTTCCTTTCAATAAGAGAAAATCTTTCGCAGACCGTAGCTTTAGTTACATTGGACCTAAACTGTATAATCAATTACCGACAGAAATCAGAAACAGTAACACTATAGAAGCATTCAAGAGAAATCTTAAGACCCACATGTTCAGGGACTATTTCAACTTGTTTTAATTCAAAAGTGAAAAAGCGCAAATGACGTTTGAAATTTTAAAATTCATAGCTGTGATATGTAGTATATTCTAAAAGTGATTTTTCAATGTGATATTAGTAATCTTTTATCAATTTTTTATTATTCTTGATGCATGATATGTTCTTAACTTGAATTGATACCATTTTACTCATTTTCATTTAAAATCATTCAATAATTTCTTAATATCTGCTCATAACACTGTAACCATTTCTTAATAGTATTTTATTAGAAGTATTTTATTATCATTATTATTGCTGTACAACGCCATTGAATATGAATGTTTTGTAAAAATAGGCGTTTAAGTAAATAAAAAGTTTCAAGTTTCAAGTTTCAATGTTTGTTTGTGAAAATTTGTGTACGAGAGGTGTTGCTGTATCCGTGTCATCCATTAATGTTACGATGTTTTAATACAGTATTTTGTCATGGCGAATATTTTAAATTAAGTTAAATAATGGTGTAGACTAAAATTGGGACAAAACTCAGTCCTGCCTTTCCATTCTTTATTAAAAGGAAAACATTTTAACGTTTTTAATGAAAACTTATTATAAATCATTAATTAGTTGTGTATTTTTATGACCGTTTTATTTAAGTTTTGATTCTGATTAAAAATGATACAATGTCATTTTTTAACTGATGCATATAGTCCATATACTCACTCCCTATTTAAAATATATATCAGATTTATGATATAAAAAGATTTTTGATTTCTGACACATTCATTGTATAATTACTTGTTAAACCACATTATTTACGCATTGCTTTAATAGTGTCATACAATTTTACAATAAAAGGGAAAATGTTTGATCTAATTATGATGAGAATGAAATTAGTTGGCCCAAGGGGGGTCCTAAAGTGTCGGCAAAGTTAACAGCCAGTTGTTACCACAAAGGAACAACTTGTGATCAACATCTTAGATACTTGGAGATAATTGTAATCTTATTGTAAAGACCCTTAGGGGAATTCTAACTTTCTGGCCAGTTCAAATTGCCCCCTTAAATTGTTTACATATGTACTTGTACTTGCATTGTAACTTTCTTGCCTTTATCAGAGATGTAGATATTAACCATGTCTCTGCCTTTATGTCATTTTATAGTTACATGCTTTCCAGTGCTTTATGAAAATCTTAAAGAAGACACTGTATAACTAGAACTAACACACTTCTTTATCCTGATGGCAGATTAATGGAATGGCCTTAGCCAGTAGTTCAGTCTCACCAGTCTGCTGATTGCTCAATAAATGTTTTGTACATGTATTTTTTTATTGAAATCCATTAAACTTTATATGGACTGTCCCAAGTTTAAAGCAGGGCAAGTCCATTACATAAATTTAGCAGGGTTACGGAGAGGACTGCCCCGGCACAGAGAGGAATGTCCCAGCACAGATAGGACTGCCCTAGTACAGTCTCGGACTGCCCCTGAATGGAGAGGAGTGCTCCAGTACTATGCTAAACTTTTATGAATTAAACTTGTTTTGCTTTGTTCAGGCTTTCTACTGGTCCCTACTTTTCCTACTTTTCCCTACTTTTTTCATTTGATCCCTACTTTGCCCTACTTTTTTCTGAAATAGCCCTATTATCCCTACTTTTTCATTTTGAAACGAAATGAAAAAAAGAAGATATTTAAAATGGTATTTCAGTTGTATTTTCAGTTGCAATAGTTGAGTAGTTAAGGTGTGTTAGTGTCTCCTTGTGATGTCCATCCTTGAAAGACTCATGGTCAGAGCTGCAATACTGGTACTTGTACTGCAGTATATACTGGAGCAATTTTGCAAGTACTGATACTGAATTACTCTTACAAAATTTTGCTACTACTCAGGTACTGGTACTGCATTACTGTCTTAAAAAAGTGGTACTGCTACTGCATTACTAGGCAGTATTTTTGGTTTTGATAAAAATGTCATTATTTTTACTCATAAAGTAAAGCTGTAAATTCCATGTATTATTTTATTTTTGTGAAAAAGTAAGTTATCAAATCTATAAATAATTTGCTGCAATATTCCTTCAAATGTTAACATATTACTCATCATAAAAAAGCACCAAAGAAAGTAAAATTAAATTGAGATAAACAGAGTCAATAACTCTTTACTGGTAAAATATCCTTATTGCAATCTTATTACTTTGTTTTTACTAGTAAAAACAAGAGCAAAATAAACACTAATTAATTTCTTCTATTCTAAATAATCATATTTCAAGTGATATTGTTAGCACCATAAAAAGTTATTTACTTTGGTATAAATTGAACAGAGGTGTGAAGGTGTAAAAGGCAACAAAAAGACTGGTGGGTTTAAAATGTAAGATTATTGCATTGTATTACAGTTGACTGGTTACAAAACAATAACATATGACATGAATATATGATGATTATTGTTTGTAAAAAGTATGTTTGTTCATTTAAGTTGTAAAAATGTAATGGCAACTTTAAAGTAAATGATTTTATTTCTTTGTGGAATAATGTTTGCAATTATTTTGAATGACACTGTGTATTTATTCAAACACTCGATGAATATATGAAAGTATTAGTACTGGTACTTAATTACTTCCCCCAAAAAAGTACTGGTACTGCAGTACCAAGCTAAAATCAAGTACTGGTACTGGAAATGGTACTGCAAAACTTGGCAAGTACTGGTACTGGTACTTAAGTACTACACCCTTAGTACTGATTCAGCTCTGCTCATGGTTTCTTGGCAAAACATTCAGCAACATTCTGCCTATGAGGTGCCTGTCTTTCAAGCATGGACTGAACTGAAGATACACACAGCCTGATGTGGTCTCGGTGATGGTATGTTTTGCTAATTCTTAACTAAAACGGTAAGAAATTCCTACTTTATCCCTAGTTTTTAACATCAGAAATCCCTACTTTGCCCTACTTTTTGGTAAAAAAATGCCCTACTTTTTCCCTAGTTTTTTTGGTAGAGGCAGTAGAAAGCCTGCTTTGTTTTTGGAAGTTATATATCTAATGTTTCTGTGAGTTTTTGATATCAAAATGCTGATTGAAATAAATGTTACCGGTAAATGATTGATCTCGGATAGATTGTTAATGTAGTGCAGACTGGCCTGGCTTGTTACTGGTGATTCAGGCAAGTTGTTTTCCCTAGCTTCTGTTCAAAGGGTTTAAGATCAGTTACCTTTACCTGTTTAATATTTCTTACATTGCTTTGTTCACCTGTTCTATGAAATTCTTCAGTTTTATCAAATCTTTTATTCTGTACTTTTTCTGCATCCTTGTCTAAAATAACACATACCACAACAATTGCTCTAATTTCTGATCTGAGCTCCTATGATTCTTTGTCCAAGATAATTAAAATAAATATGCTCCAAGTTTTCTGGTTTCGTCTGCTTTTTGCGATTTGTTTTTTCTCCAGAACTTCTCCTGTGAAATTCTTGTGTTTCTTGTAATAAAGACATGGTAATATTTACATAATTCATGCTTCTGTATACTGCACAATTGCATTATTAATGATTTTCAGTAATTTTGCCATATTTGCATATTTTTTTAGGAATATTTCTACATATTGAGTTCTTGAGAAATTCAGTCAGTTTTATATTTATAGGAATGTAAATCTAAGAAGGCAGATTGTCGAAATGAATTTGTAAATTTACAATGGAATGATGTTGTTGTAAAGCTCAATAAATGTATTATTATGTTTAGTTTGATTAGTGGTTTTAGCTCAATACTAAGAGAGCGGCGGGTTTGTAATCCTGTTGTGGCTCCGTGGTCCGATCCTCTTGCCAGGCAACTCGGACTGTTGGCAGCAACTGAATCTACTACCCATGGGACCAGTCCAGAACAAGATCTATGTTGTCTGATGATGGTCTGCACTGTTGGCTATTCAGTTTAGACATATGAAATTTTCCTTAAAAATGATAAATTGTTTTGTTCAGTTTAAAAAGATTGACAAGTCCATATAAGATATTTAACTTGGTATTAGGGTTTGATTGGTGCAATCTCCTTTCATTCAGGAAGAGATCATCATATTGACCACTGACTTCCTCATACACCAAGACAGAAGAAGAGAGAGTGACTGTTGTTTAGTAGTATTGTTATTATTATGATGTCTTTGTCTATAGATGCCCTATCTCTAAATAGAGCCTTGTTATGGCAGATTACCAATTGATTGTTCACTAATTGTAGATGATTGACATGTGACTACCAGATATGATAACCGATTAACTGCTTTGTTTGTGATAATTAATCAGATTGCTACACGCCCTGTGTCTGCTTTAGGGTCAACAACATTATAATTATTCACACTTGTGTTTATAATGGGAGAATGTGGGAACATTGTGACATTTTTAGACTTTGATATTTTAAAAATTGAATTTTCCTTTGTGCATGATTTTCTTGTATGATGTAGCATTTATTAATAAATTATCACATGGCTCTGACTGCCATTAAATTCATTGTTCTTATTTGAAAGTGTACACCACAAAAAATGATTTTTCTTTTATATTTTTATTGAAATCTTGTGGTGCTTTGATAATTAAGTAGATTGCACTGTACGTATGCATTGTATTTTAGCAGTTTTTGTCTTCGTAAGTGGAATCAGCAAGGATTCAAGCTTCATATATTTGTTAAGTATATGACTGTGCATAATATCAACTCTATACATATATTAGACCTACTGAAATGATTAGCTCCGGAACTTTTTTACGATATTTATTTCATTTCAGTGCTTAGGATAAATGAGCCTTCTTGAACAGCTTTTAATTTTCGAAAGTAAATTTTGAAATACATGTCTATACAAAAAAAAAAAAAAAAAAAAAAAAAGAAAAAAAGATCACTTCTTTCAAGTTTTCATACAAGTATATTTTTGGTTAATTTAAATTTTATTGTTATGCACTAATACAATATTGACAGTAGGAATTAATAAGCCCACATTATAATAGACAATTATAGATTATCATACTCTATTATTAAATATACATGTACGTCTATTACACTCAAGGATAATACGAATGCTAATGAATCATTGTAAATCGCCGTATGCCGGTTAATATGGTTTAAATATCGTGATGACCTGAGGCTGCTATCGCTTTGTTTTGACAGTTTTTGGATACCTATTTTTAGTATATTTTCATCGTGTGAGAGGATGTTTTTCCCTTGTGACATCATTATATTTGATAAGATTTCAATGTGTCATCTTGAATCAGGGTCCGTAATCCTTGACTATTTTTGCTAACTTATCAAAATGCAGTTTCTTTGTAACAATATCATTTGCAATGCCTTATTAAAGACAAGATAGGGTATATTACTGTAATGTAACTTCATTAAATGTGATACAGATAAATAAAAGGGGAGGGGAGAGCAACACATCCAAACACCGAGTTGTGATATATAAGAAATTTATTAAAACTACTAGTTTCGATATTAGCTTCAATACTGTTATCAGGTTCTTCAAAACCTGATTATAATTTAGTGCATGCATTGTTTGTTTGTGGAAGCAATTCAGCAGTTTTCAGTACCAATCAATTAAGCAGTAAATACTCACTGTAAAAGAGGTAATAGGTTTGTGAAGTGTTCTCACCTGTGATGAGTCAAGTTACTCCGAGAGTTTCCCACCTGGCAGTTTCAGTTAAAGGTATATATATCATGTGATCCAGTACAGTTCTTCCACCAGTTCATCTAGTGGAACTGTTCTTCTTGGCTTTAATTCACCAGGTCACTCAGTTGAACTGTTCTTCTTGGGTTTAACTCACCATGTCTCCCAGTTGAACTGTTCTTCTTGGCTTTAACTCACCAGGTCACCATTTGAACTGTTCTTCTTGGCTTTAATTCACCAGGTCACTCAGTTGAAACTGTTCTTCTTGGTTTAACTCACCAGGTCACCCAGTTGAACTGTTCTTCTTGGCTTTAACTCGCCATGTCTCCCAGTTGAACTGTTCTTCTTGGCTTTAACTCACCATGTCTCCCAGTTGAACTGTTCTTCTTGGCTTTAACTCACCAGGTCACCCATTTGAACTGTTCTTCTTGGCTTTAACTCACCAGGTCACCCAGTTGAACTGTTCTTCTTGGGTTTAACTCACCAGGTCACCCATTTGAACTGTTCTTCTTGGCTTTAATTCACCAGGTCACTCAGTTGAACTGTTCTTCTTGGCTTTAACTCACCATGTCTCCCAGTTGAACTGTTCTTCTTGGCTTTAACTCACCAGGTCACCCATTTGAACTGTTCTTCTTGGCTTTAATTCACCAGGTCACTCAGTTGAACTGTTCTTCTTGGGTTTAACTCACCAGGTCACCAGTTGAAACTGTTCTTCTTGGCTTTAACTCGCCATGTCTCCCAGTTGAACTGTTCTTCTTGGCTTTAACTCACCATGTCTCCCAGTTGAACTGTTCTTCTTGGCTTTAACTCACCAGGTCACCCATTTGAACTGTTCTTCTTGGCTTTAACTCACCAGGTCACCCAGTTGAACTGTTCTTCTTGGGTTTAACTCACCAGGTCACCCAGTGGAACTGTTCGACTTGGCTTAAATAAAAAGCTCAAGTTCAGAGCTACCATTCAGTCCAAAGGAATCAGGTTGCAAGAATGACTTATCTTATTGCCATCCGTGCAGCCCAGCCAAGCTCGACACTGTTCGAAATATGAGATCAACATGCTGACATGACCTGTAGGCATTTACATGTATAGGCACATTGATAGTCACTTGAAATTGCTTCACTCGCATTCTTCATTTCTTTTCAAAATAAAAAGCTGTGAATGTATGTGCAGTTGGTCACAGGCACGAGTATCGGACCTGGGAAGAAAAAATATGACCAGATTGATAAAAAAAAACCTATGTTCATCTTATAAGTGTCAAAAAACCAAAAAAAAAATGTAAATAATGACCACCTTTAAAAATATACTATAAGTTAAGAGAAGGCCGGAAACTCCAGATTCGAGCCTACGAGCAAGGGATTCATTTCCCGGGCCGTTGTGAAAACAATTGGCCAGACAATTAAAAAAAACTTTTATCACTATTTCAGGTTTATATTAAGCTTCAAAATGAGACCAACCCCAAGTCTCTAGCCCTTCCCGTTCATGAAATATCTATCAGGAAACGAGCGAATTCGTGCTAAAAATCCTTGGTAGACAGAATTGCGGCACAACAATTCGGTACGTAAACATAGACTAATACATGTATGTCAGCTGAGTACGGGTCAAAATCACTTGAATTTACTCAATAATATTACTAAATACATTAAGTTGGACCACTCACAAGCGTCATAAGCATCTGATACACGCACGATTCGAATTTCAAACCTTTGCACGGTCTTTAGATTCCTTTCTACGCCATTGTCAATCAGCTGTTCGATATTTTGTAACGAGTCTTCTGATTGGCCAATAGCAACGAAAACCGCAACGTTTCACACAAGGATGCCTAATGGCGTAGAAAGCGATTGAAAGACCGTGTAAATGTTTGAAACTCGAATCTCGTGTGTATCAGATGCTACTGACGGTTGTGAGTGGTCCAACTTAATGTATTTAGTAATATTATTTAGTAAATTCAAGTGATTTTGACCCATACTCAGCTGACATACATGTATTAGTCTATGTTTACGTACCGAATTGTTGTGCCGCAATTCTGTCTACCAAGGATTTTTAGCACGAATTCGCTCGTTTCCTGATAGATATTTCATGAACGGGAAGGGCTAGAGACTTGGGGTTGGTCTCATTTTGAAGCTTAATATAAACGTGAAATAGTGATAAAAGTTTTTTTTAATTGTCTGGCCAATTGTTTTCACAACGGCCCGGGAAATGAATCCCTTGCTCGTAGGCTCGAATCTGGAGTTTCCGGCCTTCTCTTAACTTATAGTATATTTTTTAAAGGTGGTCATTATTTACATTTTTTTTTGGTTTTTTTGACACTTTTAAGATGAACACAGGTTTTTTTATCAATCTGGTCATATTTTTTCTTCCCAGGTCCGATACTCGTGCCTGTGCAGTTGGTAGTAAAAGTTTGGGCATACCCCTTTATAAAGATGTTATGTTGTGTTGCACAGTGATGTGATATGACACAAAATGCTTACAGTCCTAGATATTAACGGCTGGTTGGTACTATAGTAATGTCTGGTTGTATAACTATATGGAAGGATCATTATTATCGTGGAAATTGTTACTCTGCCAACATGGCTTATCTGTCAATATCTGAACCTCCGTCTGCCATGTCTTAACAAAGGATATTCGCCAGGAAAACATATAAATTTATGATTAACTTACTACTAATCTATAGGGTCTTTCACCTTTTTTTGTTTATTTGTATTTTATTATTTGCTACATTTTATATGTCTGGCATGTTAGTCTAATTTCTATGAGTTTCTTTTCTTATCACTGAAAAATAATTCAAGCAATTGTATACACGCAAAGAAAGTTTACACACACTTTATGATTTACAGTTTACTTAAAAAACTTATCTATAATATTATGGGATTTTGTTTTAAACCCATCCCCCATCTGTTTTACCATTGTTTAAATTTTTTCCCCTCCGGGTTGGGGGCAAAACTTAAATCATTTCCCCAGCCCACTTGGGGGTTTGAACCCCATCGGAACTTAAAACAGTGTTCTTTCTGTACAAAAGGATTATTTTAAAGCTTTAGAGGTTGGTGGTCTAAAACTCGGGTTGGGTTTGGTTTTCTGATTATAATGAAAGGGGGACATAAGGTACCCTCCCCCAAAAAGTGGAATGTCCCCCTTTATGCTTCCACAGTGTCAGTTGGAATTAAAATAAAACCGCGTCATAAACAAAACCCAAAACTAGGGGGTTTCCGACCGCATGGTCCAGCCACCGGCATCCGCCAGTCTGATCGGGACCATGCTTTTTGTATCAGTTTCTTTACCTGAAATGGGGTTTTGGTAAGAGAAACAGCGGGGACCTGATCAAACTACACAGATCGCGGGGTGGTCTGCACTATGTGGGTTTTGTCATACGCGATAAAATTTTAAATATCCCAAGGATCCAACACATGTGGGGGTTTTTACAAGGTTATGAAAAACTAGTTAGTATTTCAAAAAGTCATAAATTTACCATTTTAAATTTTTTATTGTTTTACATGTGTAAATCCATTTATGAGACTGAATCCTTTAAAAAAAACTATTGATTTGAATGGTTTTAAAATCTTTTTCAGTATAATCCCCTCAATTCATTGGAAAATCATTACTCTTTTTTAACGGCATCTATGATAGAACACTTTGTTCCATTGTGCCGCAGAAATATTGCACTTCCTGTTGGTGGGTGTAAAATACAGGAAAAAATGTGACCTCGATAAAATATAGATCTATATTAATTATGAATTTGTTTTATTGATTATAAATATGTTATTATATATAAGTACACTTCACTTGAGTTTAAATGTAGAACAATTAGGATTGTTGGCATATTACTTTATTACTTGTTCTCAAAAACCCCTGGGTCTTTATCGTCAAAAAAACATTATTAAAAAATAGATCTATATGTGTATTCCTTGTGTGACCCTTTTCTAAGGTTGTTAAAAAAATCCATTTCATGCATAATTGGATGCCTAATACTAAGAAATTACTAAAGCTCTTCTTGCTATTTTCTCATTTCAGTATATTGGTTCATTTTCTCATTTCAGAATATTGGATCTTTTTTAATTTAAGTACATTGGATCATTTTCTCATTTCAGTTCATTGATTCATTTTCTCATTTCAGTACATTGGGTCAATTTCTAATTTCAGGATATTGGATCATTTTCTCATTACAGTATATTGGATCATTTTCTCATTTCAGTACATTGGATCATTTTCTTGTTTCAGTATATTGGATCATTTTCTCATTACAGTATATTGGATCATTTTCTCATTTCATTATATTGGATCATTTTCTCATTACAGTATATTGGATCATTTTCTCATTTCATTATATTGGTTCATTTTTCTCATTACAGTATATTGGATCATTTTCTTGTTTCAGTATATTGGATCATTTTCTTATTTCAGTATATTGGATCATTTTCTCATTTTAGTATATTAGATCATTTTCTTTTTTCAGTATATTGGATCATTTTCTCTTTTCAGTATATTGGACCATTTTCTTATTTCAGTATATTGGATCATTTTCTCATTTTAGTATATTGGATCATTTTCTTATTT
Source organism: Ruditapes philippinarum (assembly GCF_026571515.1). Taxonomy (NCBI): domain Eukaryota; kingdom Metazoa; phylum Mollusca; class Bivalvia; order Venerida; family Veneridae; genus Ruditapes; species Ruditapes philippinarum. Next base: position 189,767 of record NW_026857427.1, on the reverse strand, counting down.
CAGTATATTGAATCATTTTCTCTTTTCAGTATATTGGACCATTCTCTTATTTCAGAATATTGGATCATTTTCTCTTTTAGTATATTGGATCATTTTCTTATGTCAGTATATTGAATCATTTTCTTATTTCAGTATTTTGGATCATTTTCTCTTTTCAGTATATTGGACCATTTTCTCATTTCAGTATATTGGTTCATTTTTCTCAGTATGTTGGATCATTTTCTTGTTTCAGTATATTGGATCATTTTCTTATTTCAGTATATTGGATCATTTTTCTTATTTCAGTATATTGGATCATTTTCTTATTTCAGTATATTGGACCATTTTCTTATTTCAGTATATTGGATCATTTTCTCTTTTAGTATATTGGATCATTTTCTTATTTCAGTATATTGGATCATTTTCTTATTTCAGTATTTTGGATCATTTCCTCTTTTCAGTATATTGGACCATTTTCTCATTTCAGTATATTAGTTCATTTTTCTCAGTATGTTGGATCATTTTCTTGTTTCAGTATATTTCTGTATATTGGATCATTTTCTTATTTTAGTATTTTGGATCATTTTCTGTTTTCAGTATATTGGATCATTTTCTAATTTCAGTATATTGGATCATTTTCTCATTTCTGTATATTGGATCATTTTTCTCATTTCAGTATATTGGATCATTTTCTCATTTCAGTATATTGGATCATTTTCTCATTTCAGTATATTGGATCATTTTCTCATTTCAGTATATTGGATCATTTTCTCATTTCAGTATATTTGATCATTTTCTCATTTCAGTATATTGGATCATTTTCTCATTTCAGTATATTGGATCATTTTCTTGTTTCAGTATATTGGATCATTTTCTGTGAGTGGTGAGGACCAGACAACAAGAACAGAATTTGTACAGAGGCAGCTAGAAAGCATGCATGTAAGTATGATTTATACAGTCCATATGAAATCATATGCATTACATGTATATAAATAGACAATGCAATATGTAAATTATTCAAATCCATGCAAATGTTTTTTGGATACATCATTCATTGATATGTCATCTAAATGTAGAAACACAATTCTGCCAAGTGGGTGACACGTCAGACATAAACTTTAAGAATCCCTAGACATGTGGGTTCAAACTCCATTAGTGGCAAGGCATTGTTTCCTTGAGGAAGAAACTTTACTGTCATTGCACAGTACTGGTTTGTTCCTAGTGTGTTTATAAGCTTTTAGCTTCCTACACAATCCAACTAAAATAAAGTCTGTATCAACAAAAAACAATTGTACAATTTTATAATTATGTACATGAAATTGTAAAAGTATTATCTGAAAAAAGTTATAAAAAAAATTGTATAAAAAATCCTTGCTTTATTTTAAGGAACATTATATTTTTAGATCCATGTTTTATGCCATTATGATGGGTATGTGATATTTATTGAACACGTTCAATGACTTTTTGTTATAACATACATGGATCATTATTTGCAGAGGCATAAATTCACAGTCTAAAAATATATCACAAAAAATTCATTGTTTTTTAAATCAATGTAAAAGTACATTTCAATCATTCCATTCATAACACATAATTCAATTACTGGCACATGCATATAGAAATTACTTTATTTTTCAACTGTCAAGGAAAATTGGAGTTTCTTTATGAGTGTCAGTTGTCGGCTGAAATGACTGATTTAAGTAGTAATTGCATTTGCAGGCCTTGTAAATTGTCAGAGAATTGAGGCGTAGGTGAAGCGTAAAAAATACGCAGGCTATTTTCAGTGGAAATGCGTCACTATGATTTTCATCTCTGTTCAAACTGATTCTATTTAAGATATGCTGTGTGTGATCAATGCTAGTAACCTTTTCTATTTACCGCAGACTTTTTCAGAACTTTTGAAGAAATAGTATATAGTAGTAATGGAATATTTATATACCAGAGTGACGTCTGAGATATTAGTCAGACTGGCCTGAATAATGAATATAAGATCTTTTGATCGGTCTGTATATACTGTTGGTGGATATACTAAAGTTTAGTATTTAAAAAAAAATGTAACTTTGTGGCTTAGAGAACATTAATGTTGTCTGTTGCTGATTTTTTAACCTGTATAAAATAGAGTAAAAAGGACTCCCTATATAATATTTAAGAAAGTACAAAACGTCAAAATTGAAAATGTTGCCGGCTCGGTTTGTCATTAAGCCAGTTCATGAACGGTACTGTCAAGTGCAAACTACGTCCATGCCTCCATAGCACCAGCTTAAGCAGAATTCAACATTTAAACATGAAAATGGCGAAATTTTGAATTAATGTATTAGATCTCGAAACATCAAATTTTAAATTAATGTATTAGAAACATCGGCAGATGACATTGTGTTCATACGGCAGTAACATCATTGAACCTCAAATGTGACAAGTTCGTGCCATTCCATGAAAAACGGTATATGGTCCCCAAGTAAAAGAAACTCTACTCAATTTGGGTGATGGATCTGCCCAGCTTTGAATTTGGACCAGTCTAATAATAATTCTAAGTTCACTAGTGATTGCTATGTTGAAATAATAAAACTGGCTTCCAACAGTATCAAGCTTTAAGTCAAATCAATAGGTGTGTAGAGTGGTAAAGTTCTAAATTAAGGGTTTAAAGGGAAAATGATTATCAAAATAAAAAATGTTCAGAGGATGTCTGTGGCTGAGTGGTTTGGGTCATTCACTTGTAACTAATGGCCCCTTATTGCTGTGGGTTAAAATCCTGCAGTTATTTCAAGTGAGGAAGCTGTTCAGCAATTAAGCTTACGGAAAATTGTGGTGCAACTCTTGCCTGAAATAATGCCTATAAGGTCTTCCTTCACCTCCCAAGCTGGAAAAGCACCAAGTACAAGCATGTGCAAGTCAGTGTGATTTACACAAAACAAATAAAAACAAGAACAAATGAAATGAAAAAAGTGAAAACAAAACAACAAAAGATTGAGCATCTAACTGTAAGACGTCTTATCAAGCTATGCATATATAGAACTGCAGACTCAGCTATTTGATGGTAACTTGCAGTTGAGTGAAGTCATTAAGAGATTGTTGTTGAAATACTCAAGTTCAAATTCAGGGCAGGATCGACCTATCACATCACAAAGCACACATTTTTGGAAGAGCTATTAAATTTCTGTTCAGACAATTAAGTTAAAATGTTTATGAAATTATTTAAACATTGACTACCTGCTGTTACCAGGAAGTAGAAACACTGTATGTGTTCCTGCATGTTTTATGTCCTAATAATTGGTACTGCAGTTTTCTGTACAGGAAATATGACATGAAGAAATCAATGTAAAAACATTGGCTCTCGTAAACGCGCGAAGTTGCTCCTTGATCTACTTTTCTGATTGACTATCTGTCAAATAAATGATCATAGCTCATCCCCCCAGACTCTGTATATTACCATATACATGCAACTCTTGTAACATCATTCATTGACCCGACATGATAAAATGAGTGTTCTAGAAATAGGACATGATGGCATGTTGATACATTATTAAGCCACTACAGTTTTGTAAAAATTCATATGGCAACTCTTTGTTCAGCTGAAGCAACTTAAACCAAGAGTCAGGCGCTGGAAGTCTGTCCATTGTTGCCAAGTGTGATTGGGCACTTAAGTAAAGCCACAAACCTTCTGTAAGCTAGTTGGATCATGTAGGTCACACGAAACAATTTAATGTCCCTTGCAGGATTTGAACCCTCAGCAGTTAGGGGCAGGTGAGTTGCATTCAGCCACCATTACCACACAGCAGTGGAGGACGGATAAGGATTTATTGAGTCAAATAATAGCATTCAAGAGCCATCTTTATATACATGTTATGTCCTATAGCTATCCATTTAGCAGAAATAGAAGCAAGTTGGCTCTAGGGTTTGAGGGTTTGCCAATTTGAATCTGACGTGTGGCAATCTTACTGTTTCCTTGGTTACAGTTTGATTAAAGGCCTTGTTTCCAAAGTGGTATCTCCGGCTATTACTGTCTCATTTACAGAATATGATGTGCAACATTGACTAACATATATGCCTTTGTTTTGAAAGGGAGAGTTTATTTATTCTTGTGTATTCATGAATGATTATATATGAACAGAGATATATATGCTCTGAAATAACCATGAACTTTTGATAGTCTTCTAATAAAGTAGTAATAAACTATTGTGTTTTTTCTGCTGCCTTAAGGCATTTTTGCAGACAAACTGAAAAATACAGTCTGGAATCTGTATATAAATTTATGATAACATGATCTGAAGAATGGTTTACCCACCAATATAAATTCAACTCTAGAAATAATAGCCACGTGGAACTGAAACTTGCATAAGCAGTTTTTATAATGCAAGATCTGTTTCTTAGACAAATATTTCTCTTGCATTAGTGTTAATTTACAAACATTTCTTGTACAAAGATTAAGGAGAACATGCTTTCTAAATATGGCAAGTCTCTTGCATGTCTCTCCAAAACTGGATCATAAAAAATAAAATAAGAAAGTTCATGCATATTGTAAAACATGGGCTGGCAGTATATAAGATGTAACTGCCACTTATGTAATTGAATTGTTATATTGAATGGTTTGTCCACTCAGTTTAATACCAAAACAGCTTAAAAGTCAAACTACCTTATGAAGGTGCAAAAGGCCAAAGGTGTACATCAAGGAGCCCTTATAAGTCTGTGTAGAAATTGTTAATGACTGGTTTACTTAAACACTGGAAAACTCAGGTTAGTGATTCAACTGCCAAAATATGAGCAAATAATGTGTTAAAATTGGCGTAAAAAAACCCCCCAAGAAATACGAACTCATAAGTTTCAGATTGAGGATCTTGTATGGAAATTGGGGAGGGGGGGAGGGGGGTGTTCTAGAGTTTCTACCAATATTGTTGTATAATAGATCTGTTGTGTAGATGTATTGTATTGCAGCCTTATGACAATTTTACTTAAGTTTGTAAGCTTTTAAATTTCCAAACATCCGGGTCCAGGCCATGCTTTAGAACATGCCAACAAAATGTATATAAGGGGGGGGGAGAAAGAATCAATTTTAGGAGATAACAAGAATCTGCATCTTAGAGGCTGGAATGAGAAACCATAAAAGAGTATAATTGATGTCAAATTTATCTTCATTTATTTTACACAAGATTTCACTGTAGGATGAAAGCAAGTCCCATGTTTTGAGTGTCGGAAAGTAATTAAGTAAAAAGTTTATTTTTGTACTGTTCTGTATTGGGACATAAACTAATCTGGATAAAATTTTCCAGAGAAGAACGGAAGCTTTTGAATTTATAGGTTTCCAAAATTCATTTTAATTTGTTTTCGTTGTTTTAACAATGATTGATTTGGGGTTTATAATCAGTTATACAGCGATAAAATGCATGTTTATGAATTTTATCTTTGAACTGAAGGTGACTAAACTCTTTGAGACCTATTTTATGTATCCCTGTTATAAAGTTAGTTAATGGTCTATCAGCCATACAGATGGCAACAAACATCAACCCATACCACCAGTGCAAACAAGTGAATGATGATAATAGTAGTTTTTCATTTTTAAATTTTTCAAATATCCCAATATTACACATATTTTTTCCCCAATTTAAGCCCCTTTCCCAAAAATGGTTGGAAAATTTACTGATTTATGTTGAGATATGTTTATTTATATACTTACATGTTCAACATTGACCAGTTAGGTACGATGGTTGGTTTCATGATTGGGTTTTTAAGACACACTGACAATGTTTAGGTTATACAGCGTCTATTCAGCTGATGAAGAAAGGACCACAGATGCAGCTGCGTGCACAAGGAATAGTTGGTTTGATGGTTGAGTTTTAAGTCACATGTGCACTGTAGTATAGGTCATACAGGTACTATCCAGCTTAACTGATGAAGAATGGACCTCAGGTGCCTCTCTGTGCATTTGTTATTTCTGTTGCGAGCCTGCACTGAGTAGAACCACCAACATAGTTTTCTTACATAATATGAAGCATTTAGGATATAACTATGTGATCAAAGACTTGTATAGAAACAAAACGTTAATGGAAGTTTAGGGATAAACACTGTCGTAATGCTTTGTATATATATTTTTTCATACATTCGCATGTTAGACGTAAAACTTGTAAGAAAATACTAATTTATTTATGTTAATATCTTTAATGTTGTATATGATTTACAGACTGTAGAGAAAAGCAAGAAGGTATTACTGGTACTGTCTCTAACAGGAGTTAAAGTTTGCAGCAGTAATGGCGAGGTAAGGTTTTTTATAGTCATCATTCTGGAAATATTGCATCGATTTTATAACATTATAGAACACAACAGGATCGGCAAATATTTGTAAATTCAGCATTTGTTTTAATTTTAGAACAGTACTATTGTACTATTCTTTATAAATGACACATCTGTATAATAAATGTGACAATATTATGGGAGGGGATTTAGACTTGCGTCATTTTCATGTTTAAGCCAGACTGTATTTTCTTAGAAAACAGCCAGACTGTATTTTCTTAGAAATGTGTCTGAAAGAAATATAAAAATTTCTTTTGACAATTTTCTTCTTTAAATAATTTATGTAACTTGAAAATGCTACAAATAAAGAAGTACTATGGAAGAAGAATAGTCAAAACAATGAATGTCTGTTGATTAGTTGATACATGCAGTAGTCAGTACTGTGATCAAGTTTTGAAATTATTTAAATTTTCTTCCATTATACTTGTGCAACTTTCCATTTTTTATGCAATTTGTTCTATTGACTTTTCAATGCCCTGATTTTGTTTAAATTTTTCACTGTCGTAATTTGGTTAGTTAAAGTTATCACTATTGTTTCAATTTGACGTCATCGTTCATTTGTTAATTTCACTTAATTGCAGATTTTTGTTGTTCGAACTTTCCATCATTGTTCTTTTGTTGTTTTACTTTTCACCTTCCGTTTTCATTGCTACTTGATATGAATTAACATTAATATCCGTACTGTTAGAATGTTCATTCAATATCTAAAGCGGTCTTCAGCTGTTTTGAAGGTTAAATATGTTATTTTTAGAAAAATGTCGAATCAAAAGAATTAAGGTGGAAAATGAAATTTGCCGTCAATAAGGTACATAACCAATAAGGAAACCCCTCTCTATTATGTAAATTAGTAAAGTGGACAATTCGCTCCCTCATCTTCTATTTTTAGAAACGAACTTCACTGGCACCCGCTGTTTTGAAGAATGTTTAACAGTGATATGATGCAATTGTTCAAGATAAAATTACTGAAATACTAAGTTTGAAACAATACAGAATTGTTTTTCCATCAAAACTTAAAAGCTGAAGGCCGCTTCAAAATGTTAATATTCAATTTGATATTTTACAGTCGGTATATATGGCTCACGCCCTCAAGAGAATTTCCTACGCAGCATGTGATCCGGAACATCGTCAGTTTGCCTTCCTTGCGAGAGAACCGAAAGGTCATATAAACATACAGTTCTGCCACGCTTTCATCACTAAAACTCCGGAAGAGGTCAGTAAAAATAGAAGAAAAAATGTCCTAACACTACACACGTTTTAGTTGAGAACACTACACGTGTTTTAGTTTAAAACAGTACACGTGTTTTGGTTTAGAACACTACACGTGTTTTAGTTTAAAACAGTACACGTGTTTTGGTTTAGAACACTACACGTGTTTTAGTTTAAAACAGTACACGTGTTTTGGTTGAGAACACTACATGTGATTTAGTTGAGTATGCTGTAGAGTATATTATAGTATAATTGTACCAGAAGACATTATATATATGGGACTCATATTGTATTTACTCACGCTTTAGTTATCAACAAAATATTTTCTTTTCATTTGGTTGGGTTTCAATTCATAATTTTAACCCTTAACCTGCTGAAGATATTTACCCTGCTTGGAATATGGAATAGTCCAGTCAAATTAAAGTTTAATGGTTTCTTTTTGAGGATTGTTCAAAATGTAACACGTCAACTACAAAATCTACAAATTCTGTTACATTGGCTGAACGTTTCTGGTCAATGTACTGGGTTTCGTTTCAAAACTCCTTCAAAATAATTTGCTCTTACTGTGCAAGGGAGATAATCACCATGTAGCCAGTACTATTTTTGTTACAAGAAAAGAAGAAGTTGTCTCCCTTACACAAAAAACGTACAATAGTTTGATAGACATACCAAATTATGAAAAATGTCATAGATTAAAAGCATAGTCATTTCCTTTTTCTTTTTCAACTCTTATACATGATATACATGTATATGTGTTCAGTATATTCATCTTAAATGTCAACTCCACTGAGGTCTAAAAGCCTAAAATAACGTACAATTTGAATTTGAACACAGATCAATTGGGGCACTTAAACAAACAGGTATGCAAAAGATAATTAAGAAATATACTCAGAAGTAACAGAAATAATTTGAAAATCGTATTTTTGTGTTGTGTTTTAAAGTTCACTTTGAGTGAAATTTAGTGAGAGACCAATATTTATGTGCAAAAGGTTAGTCCAGTATTTATACAGAAAACACAAGTACTATTCAATAGAATCTAATATTAAATTTTGTGCTCAGGAAACAAATTTTTTTTAAAGGAATATATATATATATATATATATATAAGCCCACTATCAGATTGCCAGACAGCTATTGCATATCCGGAGCCCCGTACAAAAAAACAGCCTTGAACTTGAACCAGATAGTTTTAACATCAGCAGTCATTTCTATTTATAGAACATGAATTTATCAAAATTTGCCGTTACAGGTTATCGCATATTAATCTCCAACGGTCATAAAAGTTGTTTGTAGGCTTTTATAGTCGTGCCATTCAAATAGTTCCAAATGACTCGCTGGCTCCTAAATTCATTGTAGCTTGTTAAAATGATCAATCGTAAATATTGATATTTACTATTTATCTGCAACTTTTTGACATGCGTGTCAACCTATAGTTGATAACCCTGGTGTTATATCTGTAACACATGTCCTTAAGGAATGTAAAATATTCATGTATTATCAGTAGCCATATATACTTGTTTTAACGTATTCTATAAAAATATGAGACGTTTTGTCGATGTTTGTATTAATATAATATAAGTGGATGATTTTTTACTTGCGTTAAGTTGTGTAGAAAATTGATGTTATAAAAATTTTATTGTAAAGTTAACTGGAATCGATGTATAGTAACATTTAAAAGGTGGGTGATAATAATGTTTGTATATAATTATTATATTTATATGTAATTATGTATGTAATATATAAATAATATTTATATATGTACATGTATCATTGTATGTTATCTTCTAGTATTTGGCATGCTATGTACATATTAATGTAGTTTTACATTTATATGGGGGTTGGGCCCAATTGTAAAACGTGTCAAACTCAACGTAACGTAAGGAATGCCCAGGCAGCATGGGTTCAAACCCCGTCAGGATTCGAGAGTGTGTCTATAATATATTTTGTATTAACTAAAAGGTAATTTAAGATAAGTTATATACTTGTACATAATATAATTGCAAAATTTTTAACATATCTTTATAAAGTTACCTATTCGAACTAATTGTTCTGTGTGTTGAGATATTGTGCTTTTTTGTGATTGGCCAATATCTGCCTGCTTCAAGCAAGATTCTGACCCAGTTAAAAATATCTCGGAATCTAGCTTGCTGAATGTCAAAATATTTTGACTATAAAGTAGGCCTAGATGTTGTTTTTGAACTGAGAAAAGGCAGGGTTCGTACAGACTTAAAAAGTGCTTTAATTTGAGTCCCTTTCTTAAAAAGTGCTTAAAAATGTAAAAAAGAGAGCTTAAAAGTCCTTGAATTTGTTTGCTGTCTTGGAAAGAGCTTAAAAAGTGCTTAAATTTGCTGAAAATATGCTTGAAAATGATTGAATGACATAGTGTCGATAAAAGTCAACATGCAGTTAACAAAATCAAAAAAATGAAACAATTTAGAATCAAAATCAATGAAAATTGTTTGCCCAACGTAACAAGTGTACAAAATGCAGTTGTTTTGAATTATTTTTTATTTGATGCACCCTTTGTTATTCTTCTATAAAACCTTAAAATTTGGGCCAGAAAATGTGTATAATTCAAGAAAAAATGGTAAATAAACTATCCATCTTAGGTTGAATATTGTGTTGATATATATGCAACAAACTTGCTTAAAAAATGGGAATACGTGCTTAATTAGTGCTTAAAAAGTCCTTGAATTTTGGCATTGGATGTCTGTATGAACCCTGAAAGGTATATGAATGCTTTGGTCCAGGTTGAAAGATGGACAAGCCAGTTTAAGATTTTAGCATGGTAAAGATAATGAAAGTAATAATATTTAGTGTCCTTGTAGTTAAGGTGGACATTAAATTATGAATGTTTCTTTGTGTAAGATTATGAGAATTATGCTGATAAAGTTAGTTTATCTTGTGATAAAATTCTATCTTGAATGTTAGATAACATTAAACATGTACTGTTTCACACCCTGGATATCCAAATATGCTAATAGCGGGTCAAAAGAGATTATAAAAGCTGTCAGATATTAATGTAGGTTTTACATGTACATGTATGTCCTTTTCTTTCCATCTAGCAGCAAAGTCTTGGAAAACAAACAAACAAACAAACAACATTTCTGTTGAGATTGCATTATGTAACTTGCAACTCCTCCAGAACATTTTACTGAACCTGTAATCTAAAAGAATTGTTCATTCCCTCTTACCCTCTCTTACTTTCTTACCCTCATTACTCTTTTCCCCTCTTCCCCTTACCCTCCTCCCCTTTTACTCTCTTCCCCTTTTACTCTTTCCCCCCATTTTACCCTTCCCCATTTACCCTCTTCCCCTCTTCCTCTTTAACCGTCTTCCTCTTTTACCTTTCCCCTTCCCCTTTTAGCCTCTTCCTCTTTTACTGTCTTCCCCTCCTTTCTTACTTTTCTCTCTTACCTTTCTGTTCCTCCCATTGGTCACCTCACTGGTCGATCATAAAAAATGATTTTATTTTCCTATATCTTGCGTTAAAAAAGACCCAAAACAAACTGGGATTCATTACAAAGTTGTCATAAGAAATATGCAAAGAAAAATTTAAAATGTACTAATATGAATAGAATAGAATTATAAATGCAGGAAGTTGGTTGACCTCTGACATCTGAGGTCTGTGATTTACTATGATAAAAAAGATAACAAAACAAAATAAAATAATAAAGCTAATTGCTTGAAAATGTTAATACGGTAGTTACTTTAAAATGCGGACATTTAAAATTTTCATAAATTAACTTATTGAAGGATAGATAATGATCTGTACATATGGAAAAGATAACCATAGGCAAATCTTTTTAAAAGTCAAGCGAATATACAAGCATAGGTTTGTGCAAATAAATGTTTGCATATAAAGTGCTTTATTTTTTTAGTCAGCAATTTTAACGGGCCGTTTATGAATATATTTTATTATTGTATATGCTTGCATAACGTTCTCTCGTTTTGACCCAAATGTCCCACTGCTAAAACATGTGTCGGTGTTTTGCTTTAAATGGATACAGTGTTTTGTACAGATGCTATCTTCAAACAATTATTACAATGTATTTGGATGTATATAAAACTGGCTCGGGATTAAGTAAGAAAAGGTTATTTTTTGTGTGTGTGTTTGTGCGTGGATGAGAATATGTTGCGATGAACGGACAAGAGTATATTGTTACTCTAGACATGTTGCGTAGATTATAAGATTTGATAGATTTTGTTCTCGACTAATAGTGCATATATTAGGAAGAAAATTTATTACAGTTTCTTTGGACTTTTAAAAGTGGGTTTTTTTATGGTAATTATGTGCTTTATTATTTACAGTTTATGTAATTTTGTATTCTTTGTATAAGAATTACTATTTGATTTTTAATAGTTTTCAATTTATAATTTATCACCATGTAGCATTATTGTAATTAATTATTTGTTAAGTAAGTAAGTTCCACTTTTTGGCAACAAGCTAGTAGTTGTTTGCAAATGAAAAGTGTTGTATGTCTAACAGTAGAAATTGTTTAGGGAAATCTCTGTATGGTGAGTACTTTTGTCAATTGGGAAAAGCCCAAAATTCAACCTCTTTCTTGACCTTGAAAATAAGCACTTTAAATAACCAACGACTGTTCCACACATGTATGGTATAAAAGATAATCCTGGCCTGCTGGCAGCTGAATCTACCCATGCAACCAGTGCCAACTAACATCCTCTGGCACACCCTGTGTTCTGAACTGTTTGTTATTCATTCAGTACTCATTTTGAAATTTTCCTGAAAGAGTCTGAATGATTTTGTCCGGGTTTAAAGATGATCAAGCCAATTAAAAGATATTAAAGGGGGAACAGGTTGGTAAAATGTTCCAGTTGCTGCATGGTCAGGGTAAAGTAAACTGTGTTTTGCATCACTTTCATTTTGAAGTTGCTTCTTTTGTACAAAGCTCCCTAAAAAAGTACACCAAGGCAAAAAGTGGTGGACCTTGACTTGTATTATCTAACCCATGGTAAAAGCTGACCACCCATTTGGGGCAGCTCGATGGGATGTCTCCCCTTGGAGGCAGTCTGATGGGATTGTCCCCCATTTGGGGCAGTCCGATGGGATTGTCCCCCCCATTGGGAGCAGTCTGATCGGATTGTCCCCACTCTGCAAGTTGGATATATTCCTCAGCATGCAGCATTAATTAACCCGCCAGTGTGGAGATGGAATGTTTGAATGTAAAAACTCATTTCAAAAAGTTGCCATCCCCTATGCTTCACTTGGGATTGAGGGCTTTGGTTACACAAGACTGACACATTCTTGCTGCCGGCTTTCTAAGAATTTAACCATAATGGGCAATCGTTATATACAGCAGTAAAAAATTCCATACCAGACTGTGTCTCAACAGAGATGCAATAAAAGTTGAAGCAAACTTAATAAATGAACACTTTTATTTTGCAAAAACTGCAAGAATGATGCATTTAAATTTAATATGTAACTCTGGTTACCACATTGATCAAGTATTCCTTGAATTATTCAAGTCAGTTATTCTAGTGTATCCCTCGCACGATATGAATAATTGAACAGTAATTAGATTATTATGATTTGGTTTTTCCGAAACAATTTCTTGTCAACGGCTTTTAACGATGAATGTAAATAATATATGACCATTGTTCAGTCTTTGTTCAGAAATCAGCACTCGTGGATTTTTTTAGTCTTTTTGCATTCTTTTCGGAATACATTTTTGTTACATTAAATTGTTGGAAGAAGACAAAAGTGCATTGTGGGAACAGTTGATTTGTGATTTATTTGCAAGACATGTAATAAAGTTGTAGTGAATTTTTTATTAATTTCTCTTTTGTTACCAGTGTTTCAGGAATTCCACATTCAAATTTAATCAGAAATTCAGAAGAGGATATAATTATATTGATTAAACACTTGTATTATATACATTGTATGTTAAACCACTATATGGTTAGAGAAATATGCAGAATCAAGTTCGGTTATTTTTTTGTTGTGGTTTGATTGTGGTTTATCTTGAGACCGGAATATTATATTACTCTGAAAAAATTTGAACTGTGAAGAAACATTTTTTCTTTTGGCTACATATATTGTTAACATTTTGTACGGTCACAAAAAAGATTGTGTTTGAAAAAAGAATCCAGTGCAGTTTTCCCTTTGATGTGTGCATTGATAATGTGGTAATGTTTAAATAATGTTTAAAAGAATATATTTACAAAGTTTGACGCATGTTAATAAGAGGACTGCCTTCTTGTTATTCTGAAGGACGTGAATTACTCACCGCTTATATCTGCAGTCATATATCGAGGTTTTCATTTTTCGATTTCTTTTTAAATAATGAATTTTTTATATTGAGGTTTTCATTTTTCGATTTCTTTTTAAATATTGAAAAAAAATTTTGTTGGTTCAGATATTTGCTTTTTTGTTTCCAACAATTGTGCAAATCTTAACACACAACCTACTGAATTTCTTAAACATAGTTATCGTCAGCTTTGGTATTTTTGTAAGTATCCATTATCAATTTTGGGAAAATCATGATAAAAACAGTAATAATAGAAGGTCAGATATGAACGAATGCACAGGCTAGCCAGCAGTCTGGTCTTCAAGTTAACGCTCAGATTACCTCCGGTTCCAGTTGGATTAGTGTGAAACCTAATAAGGATACAAGAATATAAATTATCCTACGTAATATTTATTATTTATATAATGGATTTGTTTGAGCTTGGAACTGTGTTTGCATGATTTATGAGAAGGGATGCGAAGAAATCGTCAATTGTTAACATACATCATGTACATTTGTTAGTATTAACCAATATTTGTATACTAGTTATTTCTTTTAATGTATTTGAAGACTAGATGCAGTAGTGTTGTTATATGAAATGTCACTTTAACATGAGCCGAAAGGAAAGTTTGAAATGGAAATTACAAGATTCTGTAAATCATTGTACATTACAATTGTATGATTGTATGAGAGATGTTGGTTTCAAATTTCAAGATGTTTACAAAAGGCATGAATTCTTACATCAGACTGAGATTAACAGTAAATCCGGAAATGTTGTACTGATTTGGAAGTTAAAAGATGTTGTATGTGAAGTTAAAGTTAAGTTTAACAACTTGATGAAAACTATTGATGATAACTTTAAAGATCTATTGAATATTGTCACAGAAAAGTGTAAAGAGAAACTGAGGTGCAATTCAGAAGGACATGGAAATAGTGAAATGGAGAAAGTTTTATGTTGTAAACTGAAACATGCAGAAAAAGTCATCATTGATATTGAAAAATTAGTTCAAGCAAAGGTTGGAACTTTGTGTAAGACACTTGATAAAGTGCTTTCGAAGTGTGTTCGTAACGTTCAAGGTTTTAACAATGAATGTAAAGTAGAAAGTGTTATGTTGAAAATAGGTGACACAGAGAAAGATATAGACTTTGCTATTAATGATCTAAGAAAAGATCTACAACTGAAGTTTCAAGATTCGGAGAAAGAAATTTTGTGTCAGTTCATGAATTTTTGAATCAGGCGTTTAAGGTAACTTAAAACATGTCACAGGGATGAGAAAAAAGTGCAGCCTGACCTGGACTAGAATACCATACTGCAGCTCTACTGACTGAGCTGTTGGGCTGCTTACACATCATCTCCCCCAGATAGTGAACAGTTCTGAACCGTGACAAACAGATATTGTGTAGCTGTTATTTTTAGTAATAAAAAAGCTTAAGGTACATTTGATCCCAAATTCAATCATTAACATGCATGTACTCAGGTATGGCGGAGTCTTTAAAATAAGGGGAGGGATTTATCTGACTTTCTATTGGTCACGATTTATGTTTTATAAAACGATATCAAGAATTTTGGAAGATTGCTGTGTGTCCATATAAACCTTTAAGGAAAAATGGTAGGTGAATTATAAGTTCAAGTTAGAGGTGATATAAATTTTATTAAAATTTATTTTTGAAAATGCTAATTTTATTATATATTTTTTTTTAAATGCTAATGACTATGTGTTGACAAATATGATATGTAATAGAAAGTATGACATGGATCTGTGAATGAATAATTTAGTTGATGTGTCATTGGTATAATTTTTTAAGGTATTATATATATATATATATGTTAAGGTGTAATATTCCTAAACAGCTTCTTGTGTTCAATTTTATGGGAAGCTATGAGCTCAATTTTAAGGGAAGCTATAAGCTTATAGACTCACTCTTGATTTATACAAATTTATTTTAGTTTGATTGCGTTGGAAGCTATAAGCTTATTGAAACACTCTCGAATCCGTTCCTGGAACCAACCAGTACTTACCAAAGGGCGTAGAATTTCTTGCTCAAGAAAACAGCTTGCCTGACAGATCTGTAATAAACAAATGCTGTCAGGTATCTTGTTGCAGATTACCATCAAACCGCAGTAACCATCTCGGGTCACTTGCCCCACACCATCCTTGGCTTGAATCCTGCCAGACTTAGCTTACAGGTCAGGGGTTCATTCTTTAGTGCCTGCTACTGTGCCTGAAGTAGTGCACATTTTTTTTTATTTTACGAACACCGGAGCCAAGTTCCCTAAAAGCACTTTTTGACCTTTACATTGTGAATTTAACCCAAACTAAAAAAAATAAATTTAAACAGTTTTTACAATTTCGGTAAAATTAATCATTCTTTAAGTTTAGCCTTAAAAATCTGTGCACTTAACAGTAAAATGTTAGGTTTTCACATTTATTTTCATATAGTATGGCGGGATATGACTGAAAAGTTCATATCCAGAGGCAGTTGGTTATATATTTGAATATCATTTTTGGTATTTTATTGAATGTGCTTGTATATGGTATTTATTCAGGCAAGGTAAATATAATATATTTGGGAGTGTTTACAACAGGCATGTTTGAATTGAGAATTCTTACAGATTTTGAGGGATATTCAAGATTTTAGGTGAGATTTCTTTTGATCTCTTACATAAACCATTATTGTATGTGAACAAGGGTTCTTCATCAAGTTTGATTTTTGACTTCTGGAAAAATTTTAATCAAACAAACCTGTGACGAGTGGGCGTGAGATTTGATTTTTGTTTTGAAGTTTCTCATGCGGTTTAATTTAAGCATGAATTACATTCCAATGTCTGAACTTATCTCCTAATTGTTTATATTAGCATTAGCATAAATGTGACAAATGATTTTTAAAGTGACACGTTTTCATGTGCCTTTCAAAACTGTTTTTTGAAACATTTTGTGAAGTTTTATAATGATTATTAAATATTCCTGCATTAATTTATTACGAGAAAACCTTGAAATAAAGAGATCAGCTCAGGCAGCATAGAATTTTTTTTTTAATAAATATTTAATTGTGAACAGAGGCTTGAATTATCTTATAAATAAATAGCAGCTTATTTTCTAATTTTTATTGGAAACCCTTAATACGCACTTTTTCTCTGTATATTTATCTTTTTTTTTTTACAAATAAAATTTCATTTAGTGAACTTGGTCCTGTCAAACTGGAACATTTTTGTCACATATCCATAAGTTTGGAACTGTCCACCAGTGGATTTTGATATCAAAATATTTCTTAAAAGATTACATTCATTATTTTAGACATAATTATATAATAGGTAAGATGCACTACTGAAATATTTAATAATAATAGGTCAGACTGTTCTACTGAAATATGTTGAGGATAGGCTGACATACAGTAGACAGTTCAGATTACATTAGATAATAAAAACAGTGATTATAATTAAATAGGAAAGGACCAAATCAAAATCATCACACAGATAGTTTAGAATTATTTTGTTTTGTAATTATTAGGTCTAATTATAAAACTTGAAAATTGAACTACTTTTGAAATGAATTCCATTAACTCTTATACATCCTAAATTCCTGACCAGAGTAGTCCAGTACATAGCTTGCAAAACCAATTGATCAATTGTTTGTGTCCTTTTTTGAAAAAGAATAGCAAAAACAAATTTGTCAGTTTTATGGGGACATCTTTGTATTAATATGATTTTCTCAGGTTATCTCCTTTTCAAATCTTTGGTTTCTTTAAAATTAAACGCTGTCCATACTCGTTGACCATATATATAATATGATTAACCTGAACTGAAGGGTCATCTTGGGTCATATACGAGGTCTGAGGTGACCGCTAGAGGCTCTTTATGGCCATCCTGTGATACAGAAAATGTATGTAATTTGAGGGTTGACCGCAAGACTGATGTAAGTCCTTCTTTATTTCATATAAGTTACTGCAGTTGTGCAGTCAACCCTCGGACTGTGTTTGCTTTAATTGCTGGCAAAGTTGATGAAAGAGGCGGATTAAAGTAGTGTGTTTAATCTATAATGCTACTGTGTTAACAGGGCATAAGCCATCTTCAAAGGGAGCTGAACAACGAGGGGGGTGAAACGTGTACAACAGTAGAGATTACCTTTAATTGTGGCAATGATAGATTTCATTGGAGATTAGCCATGAATCATTATGTTTTTAGTGAAAATTTGAGAAATCTTGAAATCGGAGATACCTCATTAATGATTTTAAATACTGCCGGAGTTGTTTTCTGCTGTTTGAATGGACACAAATTAAGGTTACTGACAATAGAACATTTGTGTTAAGCTTCTCTTATCACTATTTTACGTTGATTTACATGTCTGCTGTTAGAATTATAGAAAAAGAGATCAGAAGATAGTGATAATCTGTCTGTTTCTATTGCGTAGACTGTGTACCAGTCTGCTTTAAAAATTGACGCAGAGAAAAAGGCCGGATTGTAAAAATTTTATCGTAGAACCAGTTATGAATATTTTAAGTGTCCTAGATTTTGATCTTGACAGCTTCCTGCGTAGACGATTCCTTTGATAGAAATGCGTACGGATTGTTAAATATATAACATTAAATAATGCTTTAATGATATACATGTATTATGTTTTTTTAATCATGATCAACCTTTTTGCCTGGGTTCGAATCCCACCATGCACTTTGAACTCTTTCATATTAGGAGGCCATCTGGCTAACTTGTGGAACCTCAGTGGTTCTACTCGGGTGCATGCCTTAGCATGAAATAATGCACAAAGGGACTTTGAGATCTCCCTTCACCATTAAGCTAGAGGGTCCCCATAATTATGACCAATCCAGTGTATGTGTGCGAGTGATTTAAACCAGAAAAAAAATTGTTATGTTATCCCTAATTACCTTGCTGAATGTGTACAATAACCTGCCCTGCTTGAGTTGGAACAAACCATTTGTTATATGAAATGTTGAAATTTAAATGTTGGTCAGTTTGCATTATTAATACTATGCATGGCCTGTGCAGGCTGGCCCCATATTTTAGGCTATATTTTTTAGGGACAAGTCCAAATTGTTGCAAACCTTCGGAGCATGAATACCAAATGCAATTCGACTGCAATAACTGCAAAACAATTTGAATACAAGTCATGTATATAGTATTAACTTAAAAAGTAATTTGAATAGTACATTTTAGAAAAACATCTTTTGAAACATTGATTTACATTTGCCTTGGCCTTATTGCAATTATGCAAAAATGCAAGGGCAACTCGACATTTTATATTTCAACCCTTTTTAGCTCACCTAGTGACAGGGTGAGCTTTTGTGATCGCTTTTCGTCCGGCGTCCGTCTGTCCGTCCGTCGTCCGTCCGTAAACTTTTGCTTTAAATGACATCTCCTCATAAACCACTGAGCCAATTTCATCCAAACTTCACAGGAATGTTCCTTTGGTGGTCACCTTTAAAAATTGTTCAAAGAATTTAATTCCATGCAGAACTCTGGTTGCCATGGCAACCGAAAGAAAAATCTTTAAATATCTTCTTTTAAACAACCCTAAGAGCTAGAGCTTAGATATTTGGCATGAAACATCTTCTAATGAGTGTCTACCAAGTTTGTTCAAATAAAAGCCCTGGGGTCAAAATTGGCCCCGCCCCAGGGGGTCATTGATTTTCCCTATATGCATATAGTAAAAAATTAAAAAAATCTTCTTTTAAAGAACCGTAAGAGCTAGAGCTTAGATATTTGGCATAAAACATCTTCTAGTAAATGTCTACCAAGTTTGTTCAAATAAAAGCCCTGGGGTCAAAATTGGCCCCGCCCCAGGGGGTCATTGATTTTCCCTATATGCATATAGTAAAAACTTAAAAAATCTTCTTTTAAAGAACTGTAAGAGCTAGAGCTTAGATATTTGGCATGAAACATCTTCTAGTGAATGTCTACCAAGTTTGTTCAAATAAAAGCCCTGGGGTCCAAATTGGCCCCGCCCCAGGGGGTCATTGATTTTCCGTATATGCATAAAGTAAAAACTTAAAAATCTTCTTTTAAAGAACCCAAAGAGCTAGAGCTAAGATATTTGGCATGAAACATCTTCTAGTGAATGTCTACCAAGTTTGTTCAAATAAAAGCCCTGGGGTCAAAATTGGCCCCGCCCCGGGGGTCATTGATTTTCCCTATATGCATATAGTAAAAACTTAAAAAATCTTCTTTTAAAGAATCATAAGAGCTAGAGCTTAGATATTTGGCATGGAACATCTTCTAGTGAATGTCTACCAAGTTTGTTCAAATAAAAGCCCTAGGGTCAAAATTGGCCCCGCCCCAGGGGGTCATTGATTTTCCTTATATGCATATAGTAAAAACTTATAAAATCTTCTTTTAAAGAACCCAAAGAGCTAGAGCTAAGATATTTAACATGAGACATGTTCTAATGGGTTTCTACCAAGTATGTTCAAATAAAAGCCCTGGGGTCAAAACTGGCCCCGCCCCGGGGGTCATTGATTTTCCTTATATACATAGCAAAAACTTAAAAATCTTCTTTGAAAAAACCCAAATAACTAGAGTTTAGATATTAAGCATGAAACATCTTTAAGTAAATATCTACAAAGTTTGTTCAAATAAAAGCCTAGGGGTCAAAACTGGCCCTGCCCGAGGGGTGTCATTGTTTTTAACTATATGTGTATAGTAAAAACTTAAAAAATCTTCTTTTAAAAAACCCAATGAGCTAGAACATAGATGTTTTGCATGAAACATCTTCTTATGGGTGTCTACCAAGTCTGTTCAAATAAACAACTAAAAGCCCTTGGGTAAAAATTGGGCCCGGGGTGGGGGGGGGCTATATACAGGTGAGCGACCTCAGGGCCATCATGGCCCTCTTGTTTATACAGTAGCATTTCTAACATTGTATATATTAGATAAAAAAAGGTAGGTTTTTGTTAACAAAATGTCTCTATGTATCAAGTAACAGTACCCACCGCAGCAATTTATGTCCTCTAAATTACATTTTAATGTTGTCCCGATGTTGTACGCTGTGAAAATGTCTAATGTATGATAATCTTAACCTTACAGAAATTAATATCTGTCATCAAATCATTCTGGAGGGGCTTTACCATAATAACACACTAAAATGTACTAGTTCAATTTTGAAGGCTGTTTTAATAATGTACTAATTTTGTTGTCCCTGATTATAGACATATTCATATATCATGAAAAAAGTAGAATTTGCTTTTTTTAAAGTGGTAACTTTTTCATTTTTCAAAAGTTTGTTATATTTGATGTCATATTGTTTCAACAGTTTCCAAAATTATACTTCATAATTGCAATAAATCTTAATCTTTCTTTGCATTTTGGCATTTAGGACAATTGTAGTGATTTAGTTATTTTGTATAAAAGTGATTTTTGTATAGGAGTGATTTTTGTATAGAAGTGAAAATGCTGCTTTGTTTATATTTTGCTACCTTTATCAAAAATTATTTTACATTCAGCTGTGACTTTTTGATTTTGATTGATAAGTGTCTAAAATGTTCTGAATTCATAATTTATAATAACTGTTTGCCTTTTCTACAGAAAGAAAGTCTTAATGTGCCTTTAAAAGCTAACAACAACATTTAGATAAAAAAAATCTAAAGTCCATGAGCTAGTTTATTCATGAAGATATAAAAATAACATCTGCTTCACGCCATTAAATTATCTTATCACTAATCTTTGGTATATTATGTGACAAAAATTGATTTTTTTTTCATCTTTCTTTTTCACATTTAAATTCAATACAAGGGAAGCAATCCATTTTTCAGTTCAGTTTATCATTGAAGAGTGATGTACCTTTGGTTTAAAAATGCTTTAAATAGGGTATATTTCATAAATACTGACTTAATAGCAAACATCGCAGGCCATGATCAGACTGTGCAGATGTGCCATCTGAGTATGGTCTGCACTCAGGTCACATATGCTGACATCAGGCTGAAGGTTAATGAAAAAAAATGATAACATTTCAGAGAGCGAAATACCTAACATAGCACGTTGGTGGATGTTTCGTCATGTCCATTTATATCATGTACAAATGACATATTATAAATATTAGATTAACTTTCTTTATGTTCTTTAATGGGACAGCGTGTCACTTTCTGATCTTTTCTGTAATTAATCTTCCAGAGAAACGTGCTATTTTCTCTAAATATGTTTTACATGTCATAATACACTTCATAGAGTCAAAGGATTGTTGAGGTTTTAATTTTTGCATATTTTGTACATACTGCACAACAGGAAAATTTGATATAGGCTGTAAGTCACTGTTTTGATATTAATTTTTTCAAACTTTAAAAATTGTGTTAAAATTTGTATGTTTAACATGTATTTAACTTATAATGAATGTGTTGTTTCTTTTTTAAACATTATAGCATATTTAGTAATCTATAGCATTAATTAAGTACATGTATTACAAAAAGTATTAATGAAGAAATTTACAGCATAAAATTGTCATAGATTTTATAAGCATATCTTAAGGAATTTCATTGAGTTTTCCTTGGGCATGTCACCAACTTGAAAAGGATTTTTATGCTCCCCGAAGGGAGAGCATTTAGTCACTTCCTTGTCTGTCCTTCCATCCACGTGCTTCTTGTTTAAAGCATGTAAAGGTGCCTTGTTACCCTGTATTTATGTCACTAAGATGCTCTGTGACAGGTGGTTCCTGCTTTATATTTAAAATACCTCAAACTGAATAATGGAATATTCCAAATACAAAGCAGGGCAAGACCATTACACAAATATAGGAGGACAACAACTTCATTATAACCATTGCAGTGAAATATCGCTTCACAAGTTAGAAATTTTGACATAATGCTTTGAGATAATTGTTGTACCCTTAACGTGGTGGATTTGCCCAACTTTGCATTTGGAAGTGTCCATTTGATGTTTTAAGGGATTTCAATATTAATATACAACAATTTAGCTACCGAAAGTTATAACTGAGCCTGGTCAAACTAGCACAGCTGTGCTCAGATCAGGCTGGGCTAGCACTGCACTGGACTTTAATTCTTACTTCCAGACATTAGAAAATATAATGTGTCAACCTATAGGCGACCTTTAGGCGTTGGTTATGTTAATTAAAATACTATAATGAAAAGTCTTATTATCTCTTATTGTTTTAGTGTATGACTTATTGTATTATAAGTGTTTTCTACAGTACCATATGTTATCATACTAGGGAATTTGTCTCATTATATCGGAATATAAAGTGGCTTGTTGTTCTGTAGTATTAAAGTTTTTTAAGGGTGTATTGTCTAAGTACTTAGCAGATGTCAGTTGTACTTATATTGCAACACAATGGTATTTGTTTAAGATATACTCAAGTAATGCAACTGAAAAAAAAAAATCGTAGATAAAATTGTCATTTTGTCAAGCTGTATAAATTGGCTAATTATTAAATTGCTTACTTGACAAAAAAACAAAACTGGAGCTCGAATCTTTGCCTTTCTATGGGAGAGATCACTTTTGGACGTAAATGATGACTTTGTATTATAAGTAACAATTGCATTAATCCAATTGTTAGGGAAAAATTTAAGACTGCTAAAAATAGTGGAATGAAAAATTCATTACTATTTAAATGGTAGGTGTATGACTATTTTCAGCAGTAAACACTATATACGTTACATCTGATATGTGTAATTTTATATATATGTGAATACGCAAGATTTATGTAATTATTACCTTAGAGTAAGTAACGTTGACATGATGTCTTGAAATGTTTCTTCATATTACCCACGAAATTATCAAATACCATCTTTAATTACAGGCTGAGGAATTAAACACTATAATCGGGAATGCCTTTAAGATGGCTTATGCTCAACAAAAGACGAGACAACCTACATTTAACGAGCTGATTGAAAAACAGCTTGTCGAGCAAAAGGCCAAATTTGCCGAATATCAGGAACAGGCGAACCGTGCGTTACAGCAGAGACTGAATGAGATAGCCACGCCCACTGCGTTACAGAGAATGGAAATGCGGAGACAGTCAAGTTCTGATGATTTGTTAGAATCTAATTGTAGTACCCCAACCGCCTCGGAGAAAGACGCAAAAAATAAAATATGGGTAGGTTTTGTATTCTTTTCAGGGACCACGATTTATTAAAGTTATGAAAGTTATGAAGAAGGAATTACTAAGTATAAAGATAATATTTGAAATGTCATATATTTAGGATGTAAAAATTGATTAGGATGTAGAAATTTGATTTGATTGAAGATCTAAAAGTTTCTCTCCTTTCTTGAAGAAAAGTAATTGATTATTTGCACTTTTTGTCCATTTGTGTTCCTTTATTCATGTTAAGGAGAGATTATTTTCTTTACGTTCATTAAGACTCCAAAACTGAAGTTTTGTGATTATGTTTTCAGATAAAATTACAAGAACTTTTGTGTTTATGGCCAAACATTGCTGCAAACGTAATTTTATTTCTTGTAAACATACTGCTTTATGTTTCTATGTGTGTGTCACCTGTTCCCACAATGCAATATTGTCACCCTCACTATAAATAGTCTGTTTATACTTAATAATACTCAACTTGCATACATATTAAGTATTATTCAGTGAATAACTATATTCAAAATTTATAGGTCACCTTTTGGTTGATAGTCAAATTTAAGGACGTGAATGGTGACATGTCCGGGGTCCATACTCTCAGTGCCTGAAAGGGCGGATGGACCCTCATTAAGCCTAGAATACATACATACATTGAGGAAGATTTAAAACCCCAGGTTCCACTTGTCTGACACAACCATAGGAAAGCCATACCTTGCTAAAAATATCTTATTTTGACTTGGCCAACCTATTATTCATCATTTAAGGGAAAATTTCAAAATGAGTGTCTGAATAGAAAATATTTATGATATAAGTGACTGAATAGCAAATATTTATCATTTAAGTGACTGTATAGTGATTTTTTGCCGGGTTGCACTGGTGCAAACCCGGGTTATAGTATGGTGAATGTTGGGCGGCGGGCGGGCGGGCGTCCGGGCGGGCGGGGAAAAAACTTTTGTAACAGTTTTCTCAGCAACTACTTATCACAGCCTTTTGATATTTGGTATACAGCATCAATTCATGGTCCCATACTGTGGGATTCGATTTCAGGTCTGTCGCTCATCTACTTCCTGTTTGCTGACCTACTTAAATTTTAAGCATTAATGGTCAATGGTAGGAAATTTTCGTAACAGTTTTCTCAGCAACTACTTATCACAGCCTCTTGATATTTGGCATACAGCATTGACACATGGTCCCATACTGTGGGATTTGATTTCAGGTCTGTCGCTCATCCACTTCCTGTTTATCCACTTTTTTAAATTAGTTAGATTTTTTGACATTAATGGTCAATGGTAGGAAATTTTCGTAACAGTTTTCTCAGCAACTACTTATCACAGCCTCTTGATATTTGGCATACAGCATTGACACATGGTCCCATACCGTGGGATTGGATTTCAGGTCTGTCGCTTATCCACTTCCTGTTTATCCACTTAGTTGAATTAGTTAGATTTTTCGACATTAATGGTCAATGGTAGGAAATTTTCGTAACAGTTTTCTCAGCAACTACTTATCACAGCCTCTTGATATTTAGCATACAGCATTGACACATGGTCCCATACCGTGGGATTTGATTTCAGGTCTGTCGCTCATCCACTTCCTGTTTATCCACTTAGTTAAATTAGTTAGATTTTTCGACATTAATGGTCAATGGTAGGAAATTTTCGTAACATTTTTCTCAGAAACTACTAATCACAGCCTCTTGATATTTGGCATACAGCATTGACACATGGTCCCATACTGTGGGAATTGATTTAAGGTGTGAAGCTCATCCACTTCCTGTATACCCTACTGAATTAAATGTTCGACATTAATGGGTCAATGGAAATTTTTTTTCGTAACATCACAGCCTCATGATATTTGGTGTACAAATGCAACCCGGCCTTTTCTGTCTTTGACCCATTTTTTATCATTTAAGTGACTGAATAGTGATTTTTTATCATTTAAGTGACTGAAAAGCGAATATTTAACATTTAAGTGACTTAATAAACAAATATTTTTTATTTAACTGGCGGCACGGATGTGCTTGCTGATCATGGCTTGCACTGGTCACATGGTTAGAAACACTTGCCATCATCAGGCTGTGGGTTATTCATTTAATTAGGAGTTTTATTTATACATAAAATAAGAAGGAGAATCTTTTATTTGAATTCAGGTTCAAGTTTAAGAATTTACGAACAGGCACCACAAACCATATCAGTCCGATTTACCTGACAGAAGTTAACATAAACTTATAAGTATAATCTGAAAATAAAATTACGTTCTAATTTGTTGTTTATGTCAAAATTGACTGGAACACAGTTCTTACTGTCAAATTTACCGGGATTGTGTAATTAACATTTGTTCTTATTTTAGAGTTGTGTTTCCTGTAATGTCCTTTTGTGTCTGTCTGTCTGTCTGTTTTCAGTCCTTTGATTTCTGTAAGCTTCAGTTATGATTTTTTCTTTTGGCCAGAAAGTTTCAGTCCTTAATTTAATAATCTTCACTTATAAATTTTTCTCTACCAACAACTTTTCAATCCTAAATTCAATAGATATTACTTATGATGGACGATTATTTAAGTTTCAATTCAAAATGCAGTCAGCTTATTGAATTATTTTAGCCATGAAGTTTCAGTCTTACATGTAAATATTTATGAATTTTTTGGCCAGAAAGTTCAAGTCCCAAAAATTCTGTAAGCTTCTTGTAAATTTCAGTACTCACTCGGTAGATATCCACGAAAGGTACTGCAATACACTGCTTATATATTTTTTTCTTTTTCTTTTTTATTTTGTATCATTATTTTATTGTAATATATATGGTGAATTGAATATATTTGCAGTGAGTAACCTTTTTTTGTATTGTCATTTTGTATGCAGTTTTTATAAATACCATAATTATATCATCTAAACATAATAAGAATAAAAAAATCATGACATATTTATGTTGATGAAGATGCAATTTAGAAAATGTCATGGGAAAAAAAAACTTAGCATGAACTCTCATGATCAATTTGAGGCTCAAAATAGGGTGAATATATCATATTTTTTTTTCCTAATAGGGGAAAAAATACAGGATTTATATTCATTACTTCTACACATGCAATAGCATGTTTGGCGAAACACATGCAACAAAATAAAGCTTCTTTTGGATAATGGGAAACAATGAAGTTTTATTTTATATTTTCACTAATAAGACTAACTATTGCCACTTGCCCCTCACCGCTGTGGGTTCGAATCCTGCCAGGGACTTTGGATTCTTTCATGTGAGGAAGCTATCCAGCTAGCTTATGAAACGTCGGTGGTTCTACTCAGGTGCCAGTTCGTGCCTGAAATAATGCACGAAAGAGCACCTGAGGTCTTCCTCCACCAGTAAAGCTGGAACGTTGCCATATGACCTATTCTGTGTCGGTGTGAAGTAAAATCCAATCAACAGTTAGTTTACTCTGATTAGGGGAAATATGGTAATTCTAATAAGGGGGAAATATGGTAATACTTTTTCATTAATTTGATGATTTCTTGCATGAATGTTTCACATTTTGACTATCAATCACAGAAAAGATCAGGCAAATCAATGATGTCTATTTTTAATGAGGATAATAATGAGGAATAGTCAGACAATTTCATTATCAGATGATATAATAAATCTCATTACCTTTATTGGCTCTTTTACACCATCAGAACACTTCCCAACAGCCCTTTTAGGTCGGCTCAGTGTGCCGAAAGTTTTCAGGATGCACTGGTCTTTTTGTTCAAAAACAAAAGAATGGCTTTATTTATTTGCTCTGTTTAATATCATGCAGATAAAAATTAAGAATATACATGACCCTTTTCCTGCCAATTCCCATACAAATGTGTTTATTTCCTGCCAATTTCCATACAAATTTTAATGTTTTTATTCCAAGATGTAAAAATTAAAAAAGAAGTGTGGAAACAAGGGGCAAATACTTGTTAATGAATTGAAAAATACTGGCTATTATATTGGGGGCCGGGCTTCAATAAGTAAACTTTACAACTAAGATATGCATGACCAATTTATTGTAAATTTTAGATACTAAGTGTCTTGTAAAATAAGAAGAAAATAATTGAAAAAAATATTTTTCAGCCTTTTTTTTTGCCTTTTTTGATCTATCTCTCTAGTTCTTGATAGTGTAGATTTTTTTCTTTCTTTTTTATTTTGGTGTTTGAAGAAAAATAAGCATAGCTTTTTATAATTTTATTATATTTTGATTTTTTTATAGATTTTTATTTTACATCTTTGCAGCAATGGAGCGGGTTTTAGTTAATTCAAGCTTTTTATTGCCATTTATTTGGAAAAGAATAATTTATGAAGGGAACTAACTCCTTCTGGCTTAACTTAATATTCTAACAGTATTTGCAGAGTTATCTTGCTGCTCAGTTTGTTTTTATATATCTTGATATATAGTTCTCACAGGCTTTAAAATAGCTGTCAAGAATTGTTTTGCAGTCGTTTTTTGCAATGTTTGGTTATATGCTTGTTTGTATATTTTCATAGTATTCAATAATTGTTTATGTATGTTATACCTTAGTACAATAACGGGTTAAATCCTATTAAGTTATATATGGAGTTAACGGTGTTCCTGCACTAAGATGACAGTATATGAACATAATAGTTATGAAGCCATTGCTCCACTAGTATCATAGGGTTTCATTTATATTGTTATATTATAAAGGTGATAATTTATTATATATAATATAATTATAATGTCATAATTATATAAATTTAATTACTAGAAAACAAAGTTAATTTTACATTTGGAATCAATATATAATAGAATGCTAGTGATAACCGTTGGGTCAAACAATGACTAATATGTGTATATAACATGAAAACTTTAAATGTTGTGTTACAGCAGAATCCTAAAAACATTAAACATGTTATATTTAATCTGTAGTTATGTATCGAATATAATTAACTTTGTTGTATGTTTACTAATACAAACGTGTTTCTTTTGTTCAAGATGTAAAATGTATTTAAAAAAAGTAACATTGAATGTTGATAATGTTTATGTTTACAAGAAAATAGGTGAAGAACAAACTTGTTTTTGTTGTAAATTAACTGTATTATACTTCACTTTATTTCAGGCGAAACAGGCACTAGAGAAGGCCACACACCGTTCTCAAGCTTCAGACAGTCCGGTGCGAAGTAATTCACCCACATTTTCCTCATCCCGTCCATCAAATCAACAACAACAACAGGGTTCTCGTAAATCAGATCCGAATTTTTCGGCTACAAAACGAAACTCTACACCAGTTCAGCTTTCACCATCAAAATCGTCGAACTTTAACGCAAATTCGCCAAAGAGAAATTCCTCCCCGCATTTAGCGAACCTACAAAACTTCCAGGTAGTGACTATACGAGAGTCTTTAGAAAATAATGTGAATAACTCTAACCGATTTAAAGGTTCGCCGGTGACGGCACTAAAGGACGAGATAGACCGGAGGTATCTTAGCAACGGTGGCGGAGGAACGTTAGATTCGGGTCTAGGTTGGGGGATCGGAGATGATATGGATAGTATACAAAGACTTAAGATGAACCATCATTATGATAATGAAGATCAGGTATGACATACTGAAAACAATCACAAGTTATCATACATTATCACACATTATCACAATTTATATTATATTATCACAAATTATGAAACATTATCACAAATAATCATATCTTATGACAAATTATCATACATTATCACAAATTATCATACAAAATCACAAACTATTGTACATTATCACAAATAATTGTACATTATGACAAATTATCATACATTATCATGAATTATCAAACACAATATATCATACATAAACACAAATTGTCATATATTATCGGAATTATCATGCATTACCACAAATTATCATACCTTATCAAAATAATCATACATAATCACAAATTATCATAAGTTAACATACATTGTAACAAGTTATCATACATTATCACAAATTATCATACATTATCACAGATAATCAAACATTATCACAAATTATCATACATTATCACAAATTATCATACATTATCACAAATTATCATACATTATCGTAAATAATCATACATTATCACAAATTATCATACATTATCACAAGTTACCATGCATTATTAACAAATTGTCATATGTTATCACAAATAATCATACATTATGACAGATTATCATGCAATATTACAAATTATCATAGTTACAGTATTACAAATTATCACTTGGTATCACAATATCTCATGCGTTGTCATTAAAAACCATTTTTTCATTGTGCTACTTTAAAACTAACTTTCAGTTGTATGACTACAATCTGCAAAGGTTCTTCCTATTTTTGCTGTTCATTTTTCATTGAGCACATCAATTATCATCTTCTAAAACTGCCATTTTAATGTTACAAAACAAGATTATTAATAGCTTGCTGTCCTCTGGAAAATGTCCATATATACAACTACAGATGCAATGTTTTGTTGAAAATTTTGTTGATTGGTTCCACAAGAACTGAAGAAAATTATAACAATTTTAAATTTGGTTATAATAATGGGCTGATGGCACCAGCATAACGACCATAATTATGCAGTCTATTAAACCATAAGGAAAATTTCAAAATATGTTCTGACTGAACAGAGCAGCGAATAGTGCAGACCATGATCAGCCTGCATGGACGTGCCGGTTTATCTTGGCCTGCACTGGTTGCATGGGTTAGTTAAGAGCTTTTGATCTTGCTAATATATTGATGTCTTCATCACACATAGACCACCGATGCTTGTTCAATGAATATGAAGACATATTCCTATGAAACTTGGTATACTTATTATGACCACTCACTCACCTTGCAAGCTATAGTATTATAAAATCTATGTGTTTTTCTAAGACTTGAATTACAACTAACAATTAGTTGAGCAGATTTTCCTGAAGGCATCTCTTGTTTATAGTGATCTATTGCATGAATTGCAACCAAGCAATTTTCCCATCTGCAAGTCTATTCCCTATGTAAAGTTGTTTTGTCTTGTGAATATAATGTTCCCTATAATTCGTTTTCTATATTTTTCCACTCCTAAAATGTCTGAAATATCTTCTGGCTTTATATAATATTTTCCCTGTGTTTTTCTTTTATCTAAGAAAATTAATGTTTTGCCATTTCCTGAGATAATGACAGCAATACTGATATGATGGTATACAAAGAAATATAATAACAACCTTGTATGACATCAATGGGAAACATTAATTTTGATCTATAGAGAAAAATGACACAAGATAAATATAATCTCTAAACTCAAAGACAAGTATAATCTCTAAACCCCAAAGTCAAATATACTCTCTAATCCGAAAAACTATTTTTGCGACGGACGCGCCCTCAGGCGCGTTCAGAACTAAGTCATCTACACATGGGATTTCGTTGGCTACATTCGCGCAATGTGTCCTAAACCAATTAACAGCCCAAGAAATAGTACATGAATTTGATCCTTCAAAACTCCCATACTTTGTCTGGATATCTTAATGTCTTCCATATTTAGCCTTTTCAATTTCAAATTAAGTTATCCAAGTTAAAATATGAACGTATATTATTGATAAAAACGTTGTAGTCCCGTAGTATTATTGCGCAATATGCAAATTACTGCTGAAACGATTTACCGCTGTCGAAAAAGTAGGACAGCAAATTATACTACAATAAAGGTGTAACCTCTGAGTTCCAAGACATTATTAGTAGGAAATAAATATTTCTACATTATACAAAACATTATTATTAACAAATCAAAAGTTTTTTCGTGACTCGAGGATAACTCGCGCATTAATAAAAGAAGAACTATTTTCGTGACTCATACCGCGGGTTTAGCTGAATATTCAGCAGTTATTAATATATTAGATACAGTACAATGGCTAGTATAAATATCTATTTTTGAAAATGCATGTAAGACACTTTACCGCCATGTAGTCTTTCATGGTAAGGAAGTTATAATATCAGTTCTACTTCCGATTCTTGTGGTTTGTTTACATATTTTACTAGGTCATGATATGAGTTAACCTTCGCTATTCTAATAATAGATTCTGCTTCACCTGTTCTGATTTTTGGACAGGCGATTAGGAAGTACACATTAAACATGTAATTAATAAACCAGCGGATTGTAATGCAATACTTTTAGAAATGCTATACAATTGTAAGAGGCAAACAAGTTGAAAATGGAATTTAGTGTGAAGTTGAAAAGGACAACTAAACACTGTAGTGCTTAAGTGACATTTAAATTAAAATAAAAACGATGTGCTCTGGCCTCTACGTCTTTACCTTGTAAATAAAAAAATCTAAGAAATACACTATTAATTGCTGATGATTTTAACCAATTTTTTTTAAATGAGACACATCCAAGAGAAATAAAAATACAAATGACTTATATTTTGTCTGTATGCCCACTATGATATAACACGAAGCAATTCTGAATAGCATTCTCAAATGTATAATGTATTATGTTTGAAGTTTATTTGCCTGGATTGATTCTAGAAATATTTCGTTGATAGTTTTTTTTCTATTTACATATCATTTCTTAGAATAAATCGATAAGGACACTGATTTACAAGTTTGACCAGAGTTTTTAGGCATAAATTTCATTCGTGCTTGAAAGTAGAAAATCTGAATTATATCAATTTGGGACACAAAATATATTGCTCTACAAATCTCGAACTTGTATGGAACAAATTTTCTCTGTTATATATTTTGTGTTTTTTTTTTGTTTTTGTTTTTTTTTCTAAAAGAAGCCTTAATGTCTCTCCGGTTGCATGTCCGTCGCATTCAGTGCTGCAGCACTTTGATTTAAGATATTTTGTGCCTAGTGGTGTGAAAATGTCATATTGGATCTTAAAATTGTCAGAGGATGTTTTGAAATTACTATTGATTAGATAGAGAAACTTTCAGGCTGTTGTCATCACTAATGAGCTGTGGAGATATTCTAGACTTTGTCATGAAGACTATTTTCTAATGATAATATAAAGAGAGGACTATACAATGGGCTATTGCAGCTCTACCAGTCTTGAGTTGCCAAACCTTATCAATCAGTCAAGCTCCTCCGAAAGATATGATCATATATTTTGGCAGCAACACCTTATTTTTATCTCCACGATGCATTTAAAATTGTCTCATTGGCCTCCTGTGCATCAAAATAGTAAACATCACAAACAATGACTAGCATAATATTTAGTATCATTCAATGAATTACTGAATTCCAAACTTATAGGTTACCCTTTGGCAAATAATAATCTTTAAGGACATGAATTGTGACTTGTCCGAGGTCCGTACTCTCAGTGCCAGAAAGGGCAGATAGACCCTCATTGAGCTTAGAATGCAAACACCCCTATCGCAGCTCTTGGTCCAATTGCTTTTTTATTTGCATTAATGTATAAATAATCTACATGTTCACATCTTGAATAAATATATGTTGAAATCATCAAGTTAAGTCAAGCATGCTGTCCTACTGACAGCTCTTGTTCCATTTGAATGTTTGTCATGACATCATATGTACCATGTCATAATTTATATATCATGATCTGTATGATGATGTCATCAATTAGGTCATAATCATGTTCCATTTGAATTTTGCTTTGTCATTTATGAAATAATTGTTCCGTTTTTGTACACAAAATGTAAAAAAAAACCCCACTCCTTGGGAAATCTAGGGAAGACAATTTCACCATATTCAATAATAAAACAGCAATTCTAGCATATTATATAAAGCATTCGGGTGATGTCTGTCTGTTGTAAACCTACATAATATCCCTACAGTATTGTATTTTCCTGTAATTTCACAAGAAAATAAAATTATAGAAACATTATTATCTTGCTATGACACCAACAGCAAAAATACTTTATTCATGATGGTTTATGTAAGATAAAAGCTTAGTTTCAAATGCCAGATATGTTTTAAATTTAATAGACTATAAGTTTCTCATATTTTACTTGAAAATATTAAATTTACAATGATGTTCAACCTGTACGTGTCATGAGTCTCCTTAGTGAAAAATGTTGTAATTCAATAAATTTGACGTTCTGTATGTTTGGTTTATACAGAATTTATTTTAGTTAGATTGTGTAGGAAGCTATATAAGCTTTTAGACATACTTTCAACCAGAACTGAGCAATGAGTGTCAAGTTTCTTGCTCAAGAAAAACATTTACTTTCCCCTGATGGGGTTTGAACCCATGTGGCTAGAGTTCATTAGATTACTAGTCCAATGCGTTAACCACTCGGCCATGCCACTCTGTATGTTTATCACAAACATTGAGTTAACTGTTTATATATTGTTTTATATACGCTTGTTTAAGATTTGTAAGACTAGAATTTAACCATTTGTTGTATTTTTTTTCATTTGATGTTATGGTAACATTCTTTATATATATTTTCTACAGTTACAAGCACCACCAACCCCTCCTTCGAAGATGCAGAACCGTCCGTTACCCGCCATACCGGCATCTTCTGATTTCAATGATCACAGAGCCAGTCCAAAACTACGAAACTGGACCAGTCTAGATGATGACGTCATACCAAACCATACACGATCCACGATGCAGTCACGATTACGGGACAGCCCTAAACGTCGGCCTCAAAGGCCGCAGAGCGAGGTTATCCTCGATTCAAAGTTATCTGTTTTCTCAGGAGGGGGAGTGGATCAGCCCGGTGTATATATATATGGCTTTAAATCACAGACTCAAAATGAGTTATCCAAAAACTGCAATGTGCTAAACTCTAATCAGTTATCTAATGTAAATATTTCGCCACAATTCAACAACAGGTCTATGCAAAATCCGCAGAGCAGGGAAACTAATACTACACAGCAGAAGTATTCACCCAAGGTGAACAACTCTAATCATCAATATTCCCCCAAGGGGAGTAACTTCACACAGACTGGTTATGATAATATGAATAGTTTACAGAACGGAAAATCATCACCACCAATGCATTACCAGAATGGAAGTCCTTCCCATAATGCAGTAGTGGATCATGGGGAAGAATCCTCCAGTACGAAAAAAGAAAAGGGTGGCGGGTAAGTTCTGAATTCTGTACTATTTAGAAATAAAAAAAAAATAATTTGCCAATCAGATTATGGACTGTATGCTGTGGATCTTCTCAATGACTTATTCATAAGCCTTAAAGATTAAAGTCAAGACCATTTCAGTAGGGTTTATTTCAACTTTAATTTTTGCTCCACTTTTTGAAGAAAAAGAAAACCTAGCTAATGTTTTGACCATCTTGTTGGCATTGGTTTAACTTTTAATTAACTATCCATCACTGAGAAAAGTGGACCATTATGTTTATGGTCAAGTCTTCTTGATTGTGAAAAACCTTAACAATGTCACTGAGGGAAATATAAACTAATATGTTTGAACCATGGTCTAGTCTATTGATTTGAACCATGGTCTAGTCTCCTGATTTGAACCATGGTGTAGTCTCCTTATTTGAACCATGGTCTAGCCTCCTGATGCGAACCATGGTCTAGTTTCCAGATTTGACCCATGGTTTAGTCTCCTAATTTGAACCATGGTCTAGTCTCCTAATTCAAACCATGGTCTAGTCTCCTAATTCAAACCATGGTCTAGTCTCCAGATTTTAACTATGGTTTAGTCTCCTAATTCAAACCATGGCCTAGTTTTCTGATTTGAACCATGGTCTAGTCTCCTGATTTGAACCATGGTCTAGTCTGCTGATTTGAACCATGGTCTAGTCTCCTGATTTGAACAATGGTCTGGTCTCCAGTCTTGAATGAACCAGTGTCTGTGCCATAACTGTAAAAATGAATTGTGACCCTGTAAGGCTCAAACCCATGATTCATTGTTTCATTGTTTGAAAGGAAGGCTCAACTAGGTTTATATAGATGGATTGATCGTTTAATAGAAGTGAATTGATAGTTTAATAGAAGTGAAAGTATAGTGTTCCAGAAGAAATGAGGCATAACAAACATTTTGACAGATTGTAGAAAACTTGTTTCATAACAATTGAAGACAAAAACTTTGGTATAATCTCATTCTCACAAAACTGCCTCAGAATTAAAGAACAGGATAAAAAAATATCTAGGAGCTTTTACAGGGGGTCATAAAGTCGACTTTCACTCCATTTGTCATAGCTGGAATAAAATTTCCTTAATTTATTTTTAGCTCTTTTAAATTCCCCCTCTTGATGCACATTTATTAGGAAAAGGCACCGTATTTAACTCAGTATAATCTTAGAGCTTTTACACTTGTTTTTGTAATTTCGTTCGCAAATTTTGAATCTTGTTCGAATGAGGCTGATCACAGGTGCGAGTTTTTGTAATGTATCAACTGTAGCGAACAAAGAGAGGGGTGCTAATCTGATATGTATCAATATCGTAATCAAAGTTTCAAGTTCGCGCAGATACCCATCTTTTTTGTATAACATTACACAATTTCCCTTTTTTCTTTAAGACATTTTTAAATTGTTAATCATAGGTCTAAGGTGGTGTCGATTTACAAGGAGAATTTTAAGGGCCGTGATGATCGAGTGTTCCCACAACAAGCTTAAGGTTGTAGAATACCAAATTGTTTTATCTGTTTTTTGTTTTTTTTAAACTGCAAGTATTTTCTTTAAACTGTGTAACAGAAATGCACATGATGCTTTGCTGGTCTAAATTCACAGTGATTACATTTGCATATATGTGATATGTTTTACTTGCTTGGAGCTGGGATTCAAACCAGAGTGCTAGGGATGGCATAAGAAGAGACAATTATGCAATTTATAGCTTTACACAGCCCTAATTGCCTTAACGAGGGTTGGGGCCTGGGGTCCTCAGGTAGGGGAAGTTCACATCATTTTGAAGAAAAAATTTTTTTTGTCTCAACAGCAATACTCATTGTGTCATGTTCTACAGTTGTTTAGGCAGTAGCGGATTTTAGGGTATAGCGGATAACATGGCAGTAACAATGCTCCTTTCCATCAAATATGCCTTTTTCAAAATAAGACAATTATACCATCTAAAAGAGTGATATATTTGCCATCCGTGGCTAATTTTGTTTTATTTATTTCAAATTGCACAGCCAGTTTTTCTTACATAAATCAGAACGAGGTAACCGGATGTTGTCACCGTCAGACTATTTATAAGCGCTTCCAAAAGTAATAAACAGAAAACTATTGATCAACACCAAGTAAAGTAATGAAATATTGACATGATTTGGTGTAAAAATCATTTGTTTATAATTTTGCAAAAGCTTTTACAGATATAACGCCTACTGACACTAAAAATTATTGAAAATGAATAGCAAGTGTTTCTGTCAGTAACGGATTTTACATTTGAGGGTGGTCTCAAAATTTATTTTATCTGTCAAAACGCCGTCAAAAGTGGATTAAAAGTAGACTTTTAACAAAAAAATATCCCAGTTTTAATGGTATAATATTATGTATTCTATCTTTTTATAATTTTAACTCAGTTGTATTGATACTTTGAATATACAATCATTATTAACTCTTCTTTCAACTAGATTATAAGATTAATAATAGCTTTAATGTAAAACAGACCTCTTTTTCATTGAAATTTGTTGTTTCATTTTTATGCCCCCACAATGTGGGAGCATATAGCGTTGCACTTGTCCGTCCGTCCGTCCGTCAGTCCGTCCGTCCGTACGTCCCGAAATCTTGTGAACGCAACTCCTCTTAAACCGGATGGCAGATTTTGCTTAAATTTACAGGGATGAACAACCTTAATGTGTAGATGGTAGTAAAGGAAGGAATTTTTGCTGCGACCAAATTTAACAGAATTATGGCCCTTTGTTGATTTTTTCACTAGCTACTATGTAGAAATTTTGTGAACGCAACTCCTCTTAAACCGGATGGCAGATTTTGCTTAGACTTACAGGGATGAACAACCTTAATGTGTAGATGGTAGTAAAGGAAGGAATTTTTGCTGCGACCAAATTTAACAGAATTATGGCCCTTTGTTGATTTTTTCACTATATACTATGTAGAAATTTTGTGAACACAACTCCTCTTAAACCGGATGGCAGATTTTGCTCTAACTTACAGGGATGAACAACCTTAATGTGTAGATGGTAGTAAAGGAAGGAATTTTTGCTGCGACCAAATTTAAAAGAATTATGGCCCTTTGTTGATTTTTTTCACTATATACTATGTAGAAATTTTGTGAATGCAACTCCTCTTAAACCGGATGGCAGATTTTGCTTAAACTTCCAGGGATGAACAACCTTAATGTGTTGATGGCAGTAAAGGAAGGAATTTTTGCTGCAACCAAATTTAACAGAATTATGGCCCTTTGTTGATTTTTTCATTAATTACTATGTAGAAATTTTGTGAACGCAACTCCTCTTAAACCGGATGGCAGATTTTGCTTAAACTTCCAGGGATTAACAACCTTAATGTGTAGATGGTAGTAAAGGAAGGAATTTTTGCTGCGAACAAATTTAACAGAATTATGGCTCTTTGTTGATTTTTAGTTTCAACTTGTGGCACATGTAGTCCAAAAAATATTTGACCTAGAGTCATAAGATTGACAGAACAGTGGTGTGTGGGGGCATCCGTGTCCTATGGACACATTTCTTGTTCATACTTAATACACATGCTCAGCTCCAGTTTATTGCAAAATTTTTGTAATTTATGTATTCAGAATATATAGTTTACTTTTTAATTCATCTATACAGATCTTAGGAAATATTGTTTTTATTTGTTAAATTGCAACATATTATATAGTTATCATTGCTTGTATACTGTGATGTTACAAAATAAATAAATAAATAAATAATTTTTAAATAAATAAAGCTATTTACTATGGTTGATATAATTATAGATTTTTTAAAGAAATAACTATGGTAAACTATAGCTATGTTCAAACTATTACATGTCACAGTTGCATCATAAGTTGTTGACCAGATATTTATCTATATATTTATTTACTTGTAGAAAAATTTGAAATATTACTATCAAATGTAACATTTTTCATTCCAAAAACCCCAAAACATGTTTCTGTGACATGTACTTTGTAAATACTAAATTTGGAACGTTTTGAGACTCACCCTCATTGACCTTCACCTACCTATCCCATACTCCCCAAAGCTATCCGCTACTAACTGAAATATATGCCGAACAAAAACAAAGAGTACTACATGTAATGTCAAAGATACTGCTAAAAATATTTTATTTTAAAAAGGGAGGGTAGTTTGACTACTGAATGGTATCAATTTGACTTTCTGAATATTATTATTAAAGACATAAGCAGCGCCGATCTCCTTAGCTATCCGCTACTGCCTAAACAACTGTATCAATGTGGCCATACCACGTGACTTTTCGGGTACGGAACACGCCGATTTTTCAACCGATTCAGGTATGTTTTTTATTCATAACTTATTTATTACTCAACCGATTTTGATGAGATAAGGCGCAGAGTACCCGTAATTATATCAGCTATCCACAGTATATCAAAATTCTGAAAACCACTGAATGGTTTTTGAGAACATTCGAGTACAGTTTTCTTTTCATAGCCTGGGCCGAGGGGAACGGTACACACTCATTTGGCATAACAGGCGATTTCTAGCAAGTCATATGTTTTTTGACACTATTTCATAGAAAAATACATGTTAAATCTGATATATTTACTATGTCCAATGTATCGAGGGAATGCAGTGATGTTCTAGCATATTTTCATAAAGTTATGTTGAAATGATACGGAACACACTGTTATTTCAAAAGATACGGTACACACACAATTTCTGTCTTTGAAACAATTCTAAAATAAAATATATAAAAATTTAATTTAAATTATAATATGAGTGATTTGTTTCATAGTTATACATTTTATTAATTTAAACGAGAACCCTGGGACCTGTTTTGCAAAGTATCATTATGCCTACAGTTTGATGTAAACAGGATTATTCAAAAAATAAAAGAACATTTTGAGAGTTAATATTTGGCTATAAAATGTTAAAATTTTAGGGAGGGATACGAAAGACATTCAAAATTTTGTTTTGTTTTGATTTTCATTTGCGACAATTAGGTATATTCTTTTGGATTATAAAACGAATTGTGAAATTCATGGACATCTGACTCTGTTATGTGCGATTATTATTTCATTTAATTTGTTTGTTCGAATATATAAATGACTGTCTAAACGTAGTATGAATATATAAACAAACAAGAAGTTAGGAGTAAGTTGGAAATATATGTTCCTCGCAAAATGCTGTTTAAATAATCGAATTTGGAGAAAAAACGCTGGTTTTGATGTAAGTGGATTTTTTTTAATCACGGAAAGTTTAAAGTTTTTTTCGGCCACATGATATTTGGTATGAATCATCTGCCAGCGTGCCAAACTAACTGCATGTATCTAAATTATCAAATTATCTACATATGGACAAATATATTTCGCAGTTTTACGTGCAATCAAAATTAATAATTTGATAATTTGAAGAACCTATATGGGAACAAGGCCTGTTATATAACGTAACGTAGGTTATACAAGGTAACCTTGTTACATATACATGTAAGGATATACATGTTAGGAAATTTGGTAAAATTATGCCTATCTTGGACTTTCATTTCAAGATGCATTTAACACTTGAGTTCATGGATATGTGTTCTTGCGTGTTTGTGTTAAAAATAAAATGATATTTTAATAATACCCATTTTGTCAATCAAATGCTATGGATTTTTGAGGCTGCGTTCTGTTTTATATACTACATGAAGTAGGTACGAGACCACAAGTGACTTCGATGTTTCGATTTTTTATGTGAGAAAGTTTTCTTACTACCGTACAGAATGTCGGTCGTTTTACTCAGGTGCCCGTTCGTTCCTTTATTTATACCCAAAGGGGCACTTGTAAAACTCGAAAGTCGCCACATAATAATGTCAGTTTTATGAGACGTGAAACCAAACCAAAAATGACCTTATTACATGAATTAAAAGTTATTTTTAAAGCTTCATGCCTTTAAACATTAAAAATTTAAGCAATGGCGACTACATTTTTATTTGTTTGGCTCGTCAGACCAAACAAATAATGGTAGCGAAATTTCAGGCTCTGATATGCTTATTTGCAAAATAAGAAAGTAGTCCGAACCCCTGGAAGCGGTTACTTACCTTTATATGTACTCTAACGCTGAAAAAACTAGAAATGTGTCCATAGGACAGGGATGCCCCCACACGCCACTGTTCTGTCAATCTAGGTCAAATATTTTTTAGACTACATGTGCCACAAGTTGAAAACTAAAAATCAACAAAGGGCCATAATTCTGTTAAATTTGGTCGCGGCAAAAATTCTTTCCTTTACTACAATCTACACATTAAGGTTGTTCATCCCTGGAAGTTTAAGCAAAATCTGCCATCCGGTTTAAGAGGAGTTGCGTTCACAAAATGTCTATATGGTATATAGTGAAAAAATCAACAAAGGGCCATAATTCTGTTAAATTTGGTCGCGGCAAAAATTCCTTCCTTTACTACAATCTACACATTAAGGTTGTTCATCCCTGTAAGTTTAAGCAAAATCTGCCATCCGGTTTAAGAGAAGTTGCGTTCACAAGATTTCGGGACGTACGGACAGACAGACGTACGGACGGACGGAAAGACGGACGGACAGACGGACGGACAAGTGCAACGCTATATGCTCCCACTTTGTGGGGACATAATAAGGGGGGATCACTGTGTTAAGATTGTCAAATGACGGGCACATTAATTTTCAAGCCTTCTCGGGAGAAGAAAAAGTAGTTCCCGATTGGTCAAAGATTTCAAATATAGTGCAATTCTTTACAGATTTTCATGTAATATTAAGCTCCATGATTATTTACATCAGTGTCAAACGAAATTAATAAGGGTTACAAACCCTAATTTAGAATGATATGGTTTTCTTCAGGCTGTTATCTTATAACTTCCCCGTGGTCGAGGGGTTACACGCTCGTTTAGGAAGAGAGATGTCCTGAGTTCAAATCCAAGTTAAGGCAACTCATGTTTTTTTTGTTTTTGTTTTTTAATGGTTTAAGCCAAATAAACAATGAATTACATATCAGTGTTGCAATGGACATTTCCGGTGTTTACAGTTTTATGTAAATTGGCTATTTTGTTATCCAATCGCTACACTGAGATAATACATAGTCACTGGTTGACCTGGTTTGCACAAAAGAACACGTGCTTATGTTTGTGATACTGTTTGTGAGCACTTGACCTAGCAATCAATGGAAAAGATGTGGCTAAATGTTCCGCTACGAAAAACCGGAAAGGTCCATAAGCCTTATAGCCAATTTACTACAGTTATGACACTAGAAACAACATTGGTGGCACTATACAAAAACAAATTGGTTTACAATCTCATAGCCTTCACCTTTCTGACATTTTGAGACCAAAACAAATTCAGCGCCTTCTGTGATTTGATTTAATTAAGCATGACCATGATATTGCAAAATTGTACCTAATGACTTGCTTATTATTAACAAAATATTGATATATATAAATTGTTATCAAGTAATGATACTTTTCAGCGATTTAGGTCATGACCTTGTTTTATTTTTTCAGGATGAAGCAAAAGACATATCTTACTTCACTTAAACTAAAAGAAATAAAAAACAACAATAAACAACAATAAACACAGCATTATATAACAACATTTTCTTCCTATAGAGCGCAACTACCTGATTCTGTGAAGATCGAAGTGTTTAACATACCCTAGATGATTTTAAATAGGACAATTACATGGAGGTTTTAAATGTTAAGCGTGATCTCTTGAAATATAGTGCACAAATACATGTAAACATTAATTGTAAGCATTATGATACATTGCAAAACAGGTCCCAGGGTTCTCGTTTAAATTAATAAAATGTATAACTATGAAAAAAATCACTCACATTATAATTGAAATTAAATTTTAATATATTTTATTTTAGAATTATTACAAAGACAGAAATTGTGTGTGTACCGTATCTTTTGAAATAACAGTGTGTTCCGTACCATTTCAACATAACTTTATGAAAATATGCTAAAACATCACTGCATTCCCTCGATACATTGGACATAGTAAATATATCAGATTTAACATGTATTTTTCTATGAAATAGTGTCAAAAAACATATGACTTGCTAGAAATCGCTTGTTATGACAAATGAGTGTGTACCGTTCCCCTCGGCCCAGGCTATGAAAAGAAAACTGTACTCGAATGTTCTCAAAAACCATTCAGGGGTTTTCAGAATTTTGATATACCGTGGATAGCTGATATAATTACGGGTACTCTGCGCCATATCTCATCAAAATCGGTTGAGTAATAAATAAGTTGTGAATAAAAAACATACCTGAATCGGGTGAAAAATCGGCGTGTTCCGTACCCGAAAAGTCACGTGGTATGGCCACATTGTGTATGTAAATTTTACTTTCAAATATTAAAGTAATATTTCAATGGAGTATTGTTAGAATCACACAGCAGAAGGTAGCTTAATTTTATAATTGATTTTGAAGAGAGTTTTTTTTTTTAAAAAGAAAACTTTAAAGGGAGGACATGGGGCTGATATTCCGCACAAAAAAATTGAAATGAGGGCCAAGATCTAGCTTCTATGAAGCTTAATTTATATATGTTGGTTCTGACCAGATTTTGTACTATCTTCTGTTCAATTCTATAATATTTTGATATCAGTATCCCTATTTTTGTTTAATTAATATACTTTTTGTTATATACCAGCAAGATGAGTCCAATTTATACAAATTTTACAGTGGAAGGTTTATACTTTTGTGCAATATTAAAATTACATTCAAATTTTTTTTAGTTTATACTAATTTATTTTAATTCAATTGTGTGGGATCTAATTATTTATAAGCTTATTAAAACACTCTCAAGTCCATTTCTGGAATCAATCAGTACTTAGCAATAATTGTTAAGTTTCTTGCTCACATATGGAAATAATGGCTTGCCCCTGATGGGGTTTGAACCTATGCGACCAGCAATCATTAGATTACTAGTCTTACGCTTTAACCAGTACATAGCCACGCTGCCACTTCTTTCAAATTTCAAGTTCTACAAAAATAACATCACATAATCTCATAAAACATTTAAGATATTTTCCTTAGAAGATATATAGTTTTCTAATCATTGTTTTAAGATTTAGTATGTTTGTTCTTTATCATTGTTTTCAATAATTTATTTTCTCAGAAGATATGCGTCAGTCTTAAAATATGTTTGTAATTTTCATTGATGTATGGGACACTAAGGGAAACCTCTATAACATAATGAGGTAGTGTAGCATTCAGTAAAATAGATCAGCTTGTCACATATTGTTCACAAGTTTACCTGCTACACATTACTGTCATTAGTTAACTGATTATCATCACCCTTGTATTCCATAGCTGTGTGAAAATTTTAAACTTCTTTTTCTGCCTCTTTTATGTACTCAAATTCTGATAAAGTAAATTGATCGATACTGAGGTAGTTGCCTGGAGATTTTTTTTTATCCCATTTGTTAATTTATTATGGTTTATTTCTGAAAATTTATCAAAGAATTTGCATGATTCTTTTTAACAGAACAGATTTTTATTTGTACATCATCTATTATAAACTAATATTTACAAACATAACATCAATATACATGACTATAATGGTAATAGCTATAATGATATTTTTATACAATTTGTAATCTAATTTTATATACCGGTAGTTACAAGAAAATTAATTAGAAAATATATATAGTACGAAATAAAAAGTACAGACATAAATTATGTAAAGAATGAGAAAACATGATGTTTAACACTCAACATTTAACTCAATTATTTTAGAATGTTTGTTGTTTGTTTGTTTTGATTTGTTTTAAAAGACCAATTTTGACAGTGTTTTAAAATAAGAAACTTTAAAAGTGTTCATGGATTCTGTTCCTTAAGTGTTTAAACTATTTAAAAATTTATATACG
Source organism: Ruditapes philippinarum (assembly GCF_026571515.1). Classification (NCBI taxonomy): domain Eukaryota; kingdom Metazoa; phylum Mollusca; class Bivalvia; order Venerida; family Veneridae; genus Ruditapes; species Ruditapes philippinarum. Next base: position 145,176 of record NW_026857427.1, on the reverse strand, counting down.
AGGTATTAAAATTTGTCTCAATTGTTCAGTTAAGGAAAGAATGGTCTTAATCTTAATTTAGAGAAAGAAATTTACAAGTCTGTACCTAGTAGTGTTTCAAACCATGTTTACAATAAACACTGATAAAAATCTTAATTAAGTGTTTAAATTCACTTCAAAATGAAAGAGAATTGAATTCCGTACCTCCTAGTTTTGTATTTTATTTTGTGTTATTTGACTACAAGTAAAGCAGAAAGAATTGTTCCGAATACCTACAGCTCGCCGAGGATTATATGGAATTTGATACAGAGGCGACTTGGCAGGAGTTGCCCGGAGGTTCGATGTCCCGATTTGATACGTGGAAACATTAGACTTGTTTAGAAAGGTCATATAACATCGTACTAATGAATGGACTTAGAATAAGGCCCAAGATTGACATCGAATGAATGTTTTTACAGTGCACTAATTGGAAAAACTCCCGTCCATTTTTCGCTGTAATATCACATTTTGACGCGCCTTTAATACAATGATAAATTTAGGTGTTGTTTCTTTTATATGTTTAAAACGGCCATTAATCATTCATGTGCTTTTTTTTCAGCAAAGATGTCAGTTTCTGATCCCTGTGTTTAATTTGAAATTAAAAGTTTAGTGTTACAATCAAGTGTCACATTTGCTGATGACTTGATAAAATGTGAAGCTCTACAAAAACTAGCCTCAATAATAACTTGCCTTAGATTGAGGCCATAACGTCCATTTTTTTGCGCAGCCTGCCCAACCTCTGTTAATTGTAAGCATTAAAAAAACAAAAAACCTTAAAATCATAATGGACAGTTATAAGTTCAAAGATTGGCAAGTCTATTTTGCACATTTAGGTTAGACATATTAAAACTCAAAACGAACTTGGTGACTTAGAAAATCAACCCATTTACAGTAGATTTTTTACTATGCATGCATAAAAAAAGTTGTTTATTGCAAAACAAACCTTTTTTTTTTGTGCTCGTAAATGTCACTGGGGTTTTTTCTTTTTTTTTTTTTCTTTTTTTTTTAAATTTTAGATGATTACATTTTTATTCATGATGTAAATGATTCAGTGAAAAATAAGAAATTGTAACTATGAAATAACAAAATTTTGAATGTGTTACTCATGTTGTGATGATAATTTTCAAAATATCGTAAAATCTGTTTTGAATAATGTTCGGTTTTTTTGGTCACCAAAAAAATTAGTATATGAAAGTAAAAAAAATTTTTTTTTAATTTTAAAAGTAATGACTAATAAGTTACAAATTTTAACTGATTGAGAAATTAATTGTTGCGTTGATATAATGTTTGATATTGTTAACTTGTCAAAGGTAGTTGTTTTTTTTTCTCACCACAAGAGTGTTTTTTGTTTAAAGGCTAATTATGTAATTATTTGTGGTTTTCTTTAAGGATAGTTATTTGTTTTGATGTTTGAAAGATAAACATTGATGTTTTTAAAAAGAATTTCTTGACAATAAGGATGGCGTTTAAAGTTTAGCTAACTTTTTGGTTTAAGGAATTGTTAACTTCTTGGTTGAATTAAATGTACCCCCCCCCCCCAAAAAAAAACCGCACCATTTTTGGTACATTAACATCTGCAGAAGCACATGGATGTGCATTGCAAAGCATGAGCCTGCAGGGGCTTAAAGCATGAAAGATTAGGTGCATTAGAGCTATTATTACATGAAAGTATATGTTCAAATTAGTATTTTTGGAATTTGTTATTTGTAAAGAAACGGTTACAAGTTGTTCAATATAATTGCTTTCCGCTTGCTAGTGCAACATCATTTGAGAGTTACGGTTTGATAATAAAAGCACAAGGGCTGTCATTGCATTAGGCTGTTTTTACATTGCCTTGAGTAACATATATAAAAAACATGCAACAATGGCGTTTGCAGAATATATCAAACTGTTACAGATATTGTAACAGTGGTTTTGCTTTAAGATCGCATATGATATGGTCAAGGATTTAATATATTACAGGACTGGTGCTCTGACCATTCACTTGCCCCATATCTACAATATCTACAACTGAGACTGTGGGTTCAGTTCTAAAATGAGATCGAAAAGTCACCTTCTGAAGTTCTTTATCTAATCTTAATATCTCAGAAAATAAGATTAGAGAGCAAAAAAAACCTCTATTATCCTGTGACAGTTCTCTGCAGATGTGCATGGAAGCTGCCAATTCTAATTTGCTTTTTTGCCTTCTTTTTGAAGAGCTGTTTTTATTTTTTATCTCCATTTAGGGAGAGCATTTTCTAAATTATCCTCTGAGTGCCATTGATTCTTGGATGTCAACTGCCATTAATGACATGCAAAAAAAATTAAAAAAATTACATGTATTAAGAGTTTACTGATGTAAATTGTGCAATCCCTTTATAGTTTACAACTGTTTTACAGAGCACCAACACAATTTAGGTCATATGGCACCTTAACAAGAAAGATTATTTTGGCTAACATGGATGTTACAAACTTTAAACAGCACAAGGGGTCAAAACCATCTCATGTACTAGAGCTAAATGATGCAATTATACTCCATGCAGTAATTCGAACCCATTCAGTCGCCAGTCTAACGAGAATTACAAAACTGTATAATAGTCGTAACTTGCAATCATTCTGTAAGCTGTATGATGTTGAAATGAATTAAATTTGGTACATTAAACCTATGTTTTTAAGTTTTGTTAATTAAAAAAAAGTAAAAGTGTGAATTCTTGAGAATCCAATGTCAGTCGATAAGATTTTTTTTCTGTGGAAAGACTATGTTCTTGTTTTATGTGACAAATCTGTTAAAACAAAATCTTTCTTCAATATTTCAATTTGGATAGTTAAATTGCAGCTTGCAAGAGAATAGTGAAAAAGAATTGTTTTTTTTTTAGTCAAAAATACAATGTCAACAAAATTTTCATTGTGAAATGACCAAATCCTTCATATGGCAACAAGAAGTCGAACAATTAAAAAGATATGAATAAACAACTTAAGTATTTAGATTGATGGAATGAAAGTGAGAGTCACGGTAATTAGTAATTAAAGTAATTACAACCATCGATGACTAAAATAATGAGCGAGGCATTATTTAAATTTTTACGACTACAATGCAATGTTTGATTGGTTTGACTCCATACCGATGTAAATACTCGCCATAAAGATCAGCAGTTAAGACAGTCTGACGAATGTTTCACTTTTCTCGTTCCTTTATGGCGATGATAAAATTGTCGTCAAAACATCATGTCAAGATAAGCATGGACCGGCATGTTAATGACGACTGAGTCATCAGGTTGTTTAGTTGATAATTTGGTCATTTGTTTTTAACGTTATCTATTCTAATGAAATTTACGCAAATATTTTGGTAGGTATTCCATGCGATCCTTTTAGATCTTCTTAAGTCCAGTTCTTTAGTCAGTTCAGTGTTGTCATGAAACAAAAATTCCAGACAGATGTTATTTTAAGAAAGTTTTTAAGGATATGTCCAGGTTTTGAGATGAAAAAATTCATTAGGTTAGGAATATGTTGAAGATGCTATAGTAGGTGTTGACATGGGCAAAAATAGGTAATATGTTTTTCATTCGATCATGTTTTAAATATTTCTCATTTATTTTGAGAGAAAACGCAGGCAAATTTCTCTGCTATTATTATAAAGAGTGTACTGTAAATAGGATAAAAGAGGCTGGGAGATGAGAAATTGGTGGTAAATTTGCCGAAGAATCTGAATAACATGTTTGTTATAATACAGCACATTTGTGTTTGTAATTTCGATTTTTATTGATAAGCGTGATGTTTCTATATGTTATTTATACACACAGCTGTTGCAAAGAATTTGTTTTTTCTTAATTAAATCATAGAAATCTTTTGTGCTGTATCAAAAATTGATTATTTAAATTAACAATTTTGACAGGTATTGACATATGTATATATGGTTGTTTGCAATATTATCCCTTGCCTATTGGCTTCGGTTATAATATCCGTACAAACATTTTTATTGGGCTAATATAACCTATAAAAAGATCTTTATAACTAGTCATATAAGTGACTTATTAGTTTAGGGTTTTTATTAAAGTTTCTTTATAATAAAGTGAAATTAATATTAAGAGATTATAGTCATAATAGTGTTTGATGAGCTTCATAGAAAATGTTTGTTTTTTATGCAAGTTTTCCCCCCCTAAATCTTCAAATCAAAATTGAACTTGATTGATAATTTTCAAAGAAATTATGATACTTAACAATTAAAAAAAGATGTATATTATAGCTAATTTCTTAATTGTCACATTCTCTTAAAAAATTCCATTGAATTGTCATTTTCTTCAGTTCTTTATCATTTTTCATAAGGATTCTTTATTGCAGTGAGTGAAAACTATGGGCAATGATGACTATATTATAATATCCAATTAATATATGAAATATGATAGAGCAATTTTGCAAATCTCTATCTCTAAAGTAATTTATTTTTTGTATAAAAAGTTTGTATTCTCCCATTGGTGATTTATTATAACTTTTGCTATTTTGCTGCCTTAATTTGCAGGGGCAGAGTGATTAACGTGTCTGATTAGTAATCTTCATAATGATTGCTAGCCGCATGGGTTCAAATCCTGTCGGGGGCATTAAAAGTCATTGTTACCTTGAGCAAAAGACTTAACTGTCAATACACTCATTACTCAGTGCTGGTTGGTGACCTAGGAACAGATTCAAGAGTTTGTCTAAGCTTGTAACTTCTGTAACGCAATCGAACGAAAAATAAATTCTGTGTAAACCAAACTGGTGGTATTTTTTTTTTCTAAATTGAGTTTTTTTTTATAATTAAATTGTTACTGAAGCACAATGAAGGGTTTTATTAAAGATTTGTCAGGTTGTTTTATATCGTTCATGCAGTGATTTATGTTACTAGATCAACTGGTTAGATAAATATTTGATTTATAAAGTTAAAGAATAATCAAAGGCATGTGAAAAAGATATCTTATGTTTGATCAAAAGCCAACTATCGGATATTTATCAGTTATCTAATTGATCTTGTGCAAATATAACGATAGTTTGAGTCTTAAACAAACCCTGGCTTTGTGAAAAATGTCTGTCAAAAACGATCCCGAGGTGTGATTTTGAAAAGAAGTAAGTCGAGTTAATAGACTGAATGCGAGGATAAGGGCTAGGTTTTTTTTAGCTAGTTGATATGATTGCATTAAGATCTTGTCTGAGGGTATATCAGTGACTGTTTGAATTATTTACAATTTGAATTATTTAAAACATTATTACAATATCAAAATTGAAATATTGTATCAGAAACCTTATTGTATAAGAGACCCAGATACAAAGATACTGTATTGCATGGCGGCTAAATTTTGTACAGTCTTCTTTGATTTTTTTATGAAAGTTGTAAAATATTATAATACAATGTTCACTGACTGTTGTGTCTAAAAAATTATGCTATTATTTTGAACAAATTGTTTCATATTTTGAAAAACTTAATTCAAGTATTTTAACTATTTTATTTCTTTTTAAATAATAACTACAACACATCAGAATAATTTTACTCAATAGTTTTTGTAATTTCTTTAAAAAATAAATTTTTAAATTAATTGCTTTCTTGTAAAAATGATTATGTTGGTTGTTAAAATAATGTTAAAGTCAATGTCCAAGTGTGTTCAAGTTTCAATGTTGCTGCATCTTTTATAAAGGAAAAAAGTTTCAAATATAGGAGGTATTACAATTAGATATTTATCATATAAACATCAAAATCGTTTTAGATATAACACAGATGGTGAAAACTGTGTGTCAATGAAATGAAATACAAAAAAGCAACAAATTGATTGAATCAGTTGAATTAATGGTGTATAGTAAAAGATTGTTGATTAAGATAGTAAGCCATTGATCTGACCACCTCTTAGACAGAGTATATGGGATCATTAGAGACATTTTAGAGACATTGTCAACAGGTTAATGATGTCTTATTATGACTCACCATAGTGGTATATTAAGTCTCGTATGGCCGATTTAAAATGATAACAAACATCGTATATAAACCTTTATACCATGTATTGTATTCAACTGAACCTTCAAATCCACAAAAATAAAAAAGAAAAAATATAAGAAATCAAAATCTGCAAGTTAAACACCATTTAACCGAAATGTTTTCAAAGTGGCCGAGACCGAAACAGATTTAAGTCTATATTAGATCGTGAGACATCTACCCCATTATCGCGTTTTTATCATTATAATATCTACTTTAGTGGTCTTTCAGTATATCTATTTAGAATATAGTATAATTGTGTTTGAGTTATATAATGTATATATTGAAATATTGTAATTTACTTTGTCCTTATGTTTAAACTAAGGATTACAAGTTTAAAGAAGTTACGAGGCCGTGGCGATGATAGATTAAAATTCCTCGAAGCAGACGGCAACATGCATAATAAATTATGTGTAGATCATATAGAACTACTATAGATAGACTAAGGTCAGACTACGTACTAAAATCTTAATAGCCCACTTGCTGCAACAGATTTGTACCCACGCGACCAGTGCAGACGCAAAGATCTGTTGATCGGCACAATTTCAATTAAGTCTGATAATGGTTTGCTTTTCTGTCAGTACATAGTACAATAAGTACATGTATTTTGATATTTCCCAAAAAAGCTGATGGATGATTTTATATATATTATTTAGGGCGTAAGTCTTAAATAGTTTAAGGTTGGAAATAATTTTTAAGAAGGAAAAAGACCTTTTGCCATTTTTTGAAGACCTTAAATTGAATTTGTCCTTTCTCAAATTATTTCATTTTTTAACACTGAGGATATAATTATGTAAGAAGTAACTTCATTTTAAAGTTTTTAAAGTCATTTAGTATTAAAGTCATTTAAATATATATAAATATAATTCAATATTGATTATTTCTTTGTAATTTGTTTTTTGCAATTTTTGTTTGATCTATAAGCTTCCAAAAAGAGGGGAATAGAATATTATTTTCTCCTATGATGCATTATTATTTTATATAATTTTGTAAAGAATTTTTGTGACGGTCAAAATTATTGCATTGTATTTTATTGTTTATGAATTCTTTCATCAAATGTTTGAATAATTAGATTTGTCTTTCATGTTCTGTTCATATGCACTGTTTAGGAATTCCCCTGGGGTGTTAAAGGCATCTTCACATGTGTTACTATCAGGCCATTAACTTTCTTGTTACAACAAATGTGTTTTTATATCTTACATAATTATTAATTTGTATTTTTATGATATTTTTCTGTTGAAGGTGTTGACCATATCTCTTTTATCATTGTTGCCCCCAAGACCTTTTCATTAAAAACAGTAAGCTTTTGACTAGGAATTTATCGGTATTTCTTATCTTGCTTTGATCATTAATTCATCTACAAGTGTTTTCAATTAAATTTTATGTTACCTGTCACTTATAATGATATTTTATCAATTAAATGTGGATTTTATTGCATTAAATGTTGTGAAAAGGCTACATTGTGTACATATAGGTGATTCATTTTTATGGTACGAAAAAGAAAGTTCAGGTCAGGATAAAAAAAAGCTGAGGAATTTTGTTAAGTTTGCTTGATTTTTTGTGATCATTTTCGATAATGAAGGTTTTATCTACTACCAGGTTGGTGCAATTATTTTCATTTCCATAAGAAATCGTAATTTAAAAAAAAAAATTTATTTATTTATTTTTTTTAGGATTTTTTGAAAGTTTGTAATTGACCTTAAATAACTATAGAATTATAGAATTATAAAGCGATATATATATTGCATGATATTTCAAGATCAAAAACTAAGATTGAGGGTTACGCTAAGAGTAGAAAGTACTCACGATAGGCCTAACATGTCCTCGCTGGCTCTTACATGTTGGCGGCATAATTGTTAATATATGATATTTTATTGATGAAATAGAATATGTATTTTCATATGTATATACATTAAATGTAAAAGTTTATGTATTATTAGCTTTTATTTATGAAAACCTACTAAATTATTCATGGATATTTGTTATATCACTAAAAAATTTAACTTGGCTCTGGATTTTAATTTTTGTTGAAAATTTTTCTTATGGAAAAGTCATAAGTTATGATTTATAAAAACATACTAGTAAATTATTCATGGATATTTTGTAAAGTCACTTTAAAATTTCATTTGACTCGGAAGATTAAAAAAAAAAATCTTATGGCAAAACAAAGAGTGACACATTCTTGAAATAACTTATTTTGAATTTTTTATGCTATTAATTTCACTGTAGTTTTTTGTTGTTGAGAAATGATGTTAAATGTGATGAAAATTTCTCTTTTCTGGACATTGACTGAGTGCGGACACTATTAACCCTGTCATGTGGCACCATTGTAGACGGTGCTTTTATCTCGGTCCGTGACAAATTACATCCTCAATGCTTGACATGATAGCAATTATTATATCTAAGTAAGTGTCACGTACCACTCCGGGAGCGGTCAGTTTGGTCAAGTCTCGGACCTCGTCACAACAGGAATAAATTGACATATCAATTAAATCTTTACAACCGCATTGAAATCCGAAAACCCTTATCCGTTTTTCATTAAAACCACGAATAAGTGAAGATGCAAATATTTTAGAATTGCGATGAATTGGATTTAACTCGGGGGCTAAGCTCTAAGCTTTATGCTTTATAATGATCATAGTAGGGGAGTCTACCCCATGAGATTGGTAAATCTCCATACCGCGCGGCTAAATTATACTTAACTCAGTTATTAGTATACTTTGTGGTTTAGTGGTCTCTTTATTGCAGATTGTTGGATTTAATTTTGACATAAAAACAGGAGTTTATAGTTGATTGCTGTTATTATTGAGATGTGAATGTTGGTATTTTTGGATGGGTGTTGACGTTTCATTCGAAATCTTCTACACGGAATTTGAATATGATTAAACCTGTACTGATTGTTAATAAAACAATTTTGTTCTGAAGTAGTTTAAAAGAGATAGCCATGTATCAAATTCCTGTTGCACGATAAGGCAGTTATCTGTTGTGTTTTGACATGAAGAAAAAAATTACATCCGTGCATACATGTAGTATATCCTTGTGCGTATTATTTTAGTTATGATATATCATCATATTTTTATAAACTAAAGACATATAAGATGAAATGCATTTGTAAAAGTGAGTTCAGTTAAAATTTATGTTATGTTGTCAACAATTTATCATTTTTTTGATTCATCCATCATTTTTGAAAAGATGTCTGCTTATTTCTCCATGTGAATATTATTGTCATACTACCACTGGAAACTTGATTATCGCAGAGTTATTAAACGTAGTGTTTGTTGTGTGATACATACCTGGACTTTGTATCGATCACCGCGCTTCAATAAAATACATTTTACGGGCAGACGTCACCAATACAGGCAGACTTTATTTTTGTTCATTACAAGTGGGTGACTTGGGCAAATGCACTGCATCGTTTCATGTACTAAGGATTAAGTAAAAAAAAAATCAATTTTGTTTCCTTTATGTTTTACGAGGCATTGAACCAGCTGTTATTTTACGCATAAATTTATCTTATATAACTTTGGATTTTTAATGATGCGGAACTTAATATCGGAATTATTCATGTGAATTGTAAAAGCATTTCAGTAACAAAAGTTTTGTTGCGTTAACTTTTACACTGAGAAGGGTCATGAATGTGATGAATTGTAAAATATTTTAGTGTTTGACAAAAAATAGTTTGTTGATATTAACAAAAAAGTACCGTGTTTATTATATCTGCATGGAGAGATAAACAGTAAAGGGATTTATTGAACGAAACAAGATTTGCGAGATTTGTTTGAACAAGGCAATTTGTTTTTGTCATTGATACGTCTAATTTTTTCTTGATTTGCCTGCATCAGCTTGCGGATTAAAGATGACTTGATAACGCAGCGTCAGGGAACATTGTTTGCCAAGTTTTGTTTTCATCTGAAATCTTTGTAATACTGAACAGGTTTTGTTTCTTAGCATCATCGAAGCAATTATTGATATACATTACACAATAACGTTTGGTTGAATTGTTTTACAACTTAGATTTGATTTTGATTTGGATTATCTTTGATCCTTGTAAAACATTTGATGCTACAAACTTGAGATGTGCTACTCACCGTAGTAACTTGAAGTGTTTTTAACAGGGATTGAAATTTTAACATACAGCTTGGGGTTATGGTTGAATTGCTTTGAAAAAAAAGAAACATTTTCGAAATACTTTCCTTTTTTCTTCGTATGGATTTATTTACAAGTAATGGGAAGGTGTTTGGATAAATCGACAGTGCTTTTAACACAATTTCCTCTTTTAGTATGAAAACCTCCGCAGGTAATTTCTGAAAGTTGTTAGACACTGAACAATAGGCCATTATGATAGTGCTAGATAAAATTGACTTTGTCTTTGAGAGTAATTGCATAATATAATCTCTAAACAAAATTGGATTAGCTCTGTTGACACTTTTTGACAATAGAAAGTGGGAAATTATCATTAGCGATAGGGAGGTTATAGGAAATGTTACTGTCAATATAGGATAATAGAACGTTAGTCTTAAGTAAACAATATCATGTGTTAACAGAATATTTGGCATGCCAAGGAAGAAAATTTAAAAAAGGAACTGAAAGAAAAACATTTTTATTTGAGTGATATTATGTGAAATATAACAAGAAAGGGGTGAACAAAAATTGTTGTTGTTTTATATATCATGGATTTTGTTTTAACATGAAAGCCGGAGTAAATATGCCGAAGAATTATTACTATGATATGAGTATATTTAAACAGTGGATAGATCGGAAAATGCGTAGGAAAAAAGTTGGACAGTTTGTTAGGTAAGAATTGTCTCCAATATTTTTTTACTGTTTTTATAATGATATATGGATCATTGATATTTTATACTTTGATACTTAAATTATTTACATGGTTTTACTTTCTAAAAATTCATATGAAGTTGAATAAACATTTTTAATGAATACATTATTACATTATTTTAAGTTTTTTTTTAACTTACCGTAATTGATGCATACAGATGTATCATCATAAAAGCTAGAACAAAATTTTGTAGTCACTATTTGTTTAATGAAACATTAATGTACATTGATTGTTTCATCAGTAAAATGAAGAAAACTTTGATTTTCTGAACCAAAATACTTAAATATCAAAATTAAGCAACAATGGTATTTTGAAATGCATCATATAACTTAAAGAATCTCCCAGTCATGCATACAGTGCCCTATATATACATATTAATGCCACTGCACAGATAGGCCTGTTTTTGTTGCATATTATTATATACATAAATTTTTAATGAAAATTGAATAAAAGATGAAAACGTGATCTTTTTGAAATGAAAGTTTGCCATAACATATTCATGGGAACGTCTTGTTTTCGCATATACAGGCGGATTTAAAACATGGTTAACATGTCTGTATGAGTCAGCAAGTCCACCCAGGGTGAAATGGTCCGTCTCTATTACGTTGATTTCGTATGGTTAATGATGCGGGAAATGAAGCTTTCTTCAGTATCGATTTCAATCTATTACAGGAATTGGCTGTTATTGATTGAAATACCTGAAATATTTTTATAAAATTAAATCGCAACTGTTTTGAAAATAATTTTGAAATACCTTGTGAAATGTTTTTATTCCCAAGCAAAAATTAAAATATTTCATTCCTTTACTTTGAGATACTGATGTTGATCATGATTCCGTTGATTCTTAAAGATAGAGTTGGAATATAATGGAAATTTATTGAATGAATTAAAATTAATTTAATATAATTTAAAGATGAATTAATTTTTTGTATGCTTACGTAGAATTCAAAATGGGCAGTGGGAGAAATACCTTCGTATGTCAGTTAGGTTCATAATACCGACATTCCGAGAAATGCGGGTGGTGACAGACGTCGTATCTGTTTTTATTCTAGAAATTAAAATCAATTTTATTGATTGATATTAATGATTAAACATTCTGTTCATTAAGCGCATGAATATGGTTACTCCTTAATGTGGGCGGAGGGGTTGCCTTTGATGGTTGAGACTTAAGAATTTCACCCTGAATGATATGGTATTGAGCAGCAAAATGGGTTCCAGTTTAAGAGCATAATTATGCATCTCTTAGCTCCTGAGCAGGTGAGGTGGTTTTGATCCCCTTTGTTGCTTCAAGTTTGTAACACCTACGGTTAGCCAAAATCATATTTCCTGTTTAGGTGCCATATAACCTTAATTGTGTTGGTGCCAAACCAAACACAATAAAACAAACAAATTGTTGCTGCTCTTACGTGTTAAAATTATTATCAGATGTTATGGGTTTTTAATATTATAACATATAAGGAGTAGATGACAGGTCAAATTTGAACTTTTGTGCACGAGTCATAATATTTTCCAAGGAGTAGGGTTTACTGGGTGTAATTGCTTCTCAAACCAGACACAGAGGTCTGGGCACTAGCTAAATGTCTTTTAAAGGGGCGTCCGTGGCCGAGTGGTTAAGGCTGTTGACTTCAAACAACTTGCCCCTCACCGCTGTGGGTTTGAATCCCAATAGGGACTTTGGATTCTTTCATGTGAGGAAGCTATCCAGCGACTAAGCTTAGGGAAAGTCGGTGGTTCTACTCAGGTGCCCATTCGTGCCTGAAATAATGCACGGAAGGGCACCTGAGGTCTTCCTCCACCAGTAAAGTTGGAATGTCACCATAATGACCTATAATGTGTTGGTGTGAGGTAAAACCCAATTATAACAAAACAAAAAAAACCCCCCAAAAATGTATTTTCCTTCATTATTTTATTGTAAGACTAGAGACTGTTTTAATACTTTCAACACATTCATAAACATAAATTTACAAATATAAAGTGTTCATCATCATAATTATAATCTTCTTTTGAAATAGAATTAAGAATTGATGTCATGTACACAAATGTACTTGTTTGTTACGTTGGTGGTGCGTCAGGTACTAGCCAGTTATGGTTATGTATGGGGGACCATAATATTAGTTTATTGATTAAACAATAAATCACCATCATTTATGGTGATGGTGAGTGCAGATAAACAAAATGACACAATATCGCACCAGTCGCGGTGATAAATTACCATTAATGTGTCAGTATTCATGGTAACTGATACATTATAAGGACATTATCTCCATAATTTAATGCTACTGCTTAAAATTTCTCAATATGCTATTTGTTATACAGTGTAGACTAGTTTTTTTCTGATGGTTATGTTGTTGTTATCATGGGAAAACTTCAAAGAACGAAGACTGATCGTTGCATTCGTCATGAGTTTAAGCCGGAGTTTATCAATTATGTCAGGGTATGACATGAAGTTGTCAATAAACCGTCTTGATTAGCAGGTTGGCTTAACTCTTCAGTCTGGTCCGGTGTCAGCTGATTCTACCCAGTGCAGATCAATACCCCTTATTAAAATATTTTACTGACCATTGTTAAAATATGTCTGAATTCAACGCCTGCAATTTGGTTGGTCAATCAGTACTGATAAAAATATTAATGCTCAGAATCATGCCTCGGATATATGAAAATAATGGACATCAGCGGAGCTGTCTGAGCAATTTCGGGGCTGCTTTGTTTGCTATTCAGTCAGGAAATATTTTGAAATTTTCGCTAAAAATGACAAATGGTTCTGTGTTAAGATTGACAGATGGACAAGTCCATTTAAGATCTGTAACGTTTCTTATGATATTTTAAATTTAGTCCAAATGTAAATTACTGTATGAAATTCATTTGACTATATGAAGGGTATCAAAGCCTGGTGACATTCCTTGAGTAATATCGTTACTAATAATTTAGGTGTGTACAAGAGTCATAAATGTGACACAGTTTTAAAACCAGCTAGTAAAATATAATTTGTTGATAAGATCAGACCGAGTAAATTAGAGTATCAGGTGCAAGAATGAGAACTAATTGGTTTTAAACCCATGACTGTGCAGTGTGCGAAATGATATATTGAAAATAGAAGAAGTATTACTGCTTTTCGACAAAAGGCAACTTTAATTGCTAGCTGTCTCTGCTGGTTTTTATTGTTGTGTGCGAACTTTATGACATAATACTGTGAAGAAAAGGAAAGCACATCTGCACAAATTGGTTTGTGTTTCTTTAAAATGTGTCTGAGACATTCTGAGTGCAATTAATGTTTCATGTATTTGTCTGCGGCATTCCACTGCGATATTAAAGTGGTATATTTCACTGATGGTCCATTTGTTTCATGTATGTTGTCTGCGGCATCCCATTGATACTAAAGTGGTACGTTCCATGGATGTTCCATATTTGTTCTTGTTGTAGCCAAAATTTCCATCCATTTATAGTGGTGTAAATTCCACTTTAACTTTTGTATTAAACTGTTGTAAATTTAACAGTTTGGAGCTAAGGTAACAATTGAGGCTTTCTTTTTGCAAGATTAAAAATGATATTTTGTTTCTCAGATATTGTTTCCAAAAAAAACCAAAAAACAACAATGTTTGTTGTGATATTTTGTTTTGTTACGTAATACCGTAAAGTTATTTTATCATCATGGGCCTGCTAGGTAATGCACAGCTAATACTTTATGTCATCAACTTTGGGTAATGCCTACTTTAATAACTGTTGCCGAAAATTCCTGGCCATTTTGCCGCCACCTTGATTACATTAAGCGCTATTTGACGTTGAAATTACTTCGCTACGCGACACCTCTAGTCCTGCTGATTGCCTCGTTGCATAGTTAACTACGTTTGTTTGCAATAAAACACAACAATAGCATAGCTTTGACACAAGCCATTGAGACTTAAATTCTCCTAATACAATAAAATGGAAAAATAGTTGTGAAATAAAACATCCCTCGGTCTGTTCATCACAATTTGGAAGGCTTCCTTTATTGATATAAACTTGTCGCAGTGTTTGTATTAATTTAGCATCCTATAGTCACGGAGGTTTTGCCGTCTATTGAATGTACGAGAAACGTGTATTTCATAGCCATTTGATCACCTATTTGTCTTTTCATTTTGAAATTCCGAACATTCTTCTGTTGTAGTGACAAAAATCGTTTGAATTTCTTCTCAAAGGGCAAAAGTCCACGTTTGTTGTTGAAGTTTTCTTCATGTCAAAGGGCAAGTCAAAGTTTGCTGAAGTTTTCGTCATATTGTTAATCGTGATCTGAAACAATGTGAAAATCAACCTTTATTAAAATGAGATATTTAAATTCTTTATTTCATTATATTAAAGTTGTTTCATTAGTTCCTTAAACAAAAATAATTTTTTTTGGCGACGCCGGTGAGCGGCGTCGTCTTTTATGGAATGCTTTTTATTTTTGCCTATGGAAGGAGCTGTTATTATTAGCAGTTAATTTCATGTTGTGTTAATTATATTTATTTTGATTCGTAAAAATCAAGTAAACAAATATGTTGTTATATTTGTATTTAATAACTTTATATAAAAAGCATGTGCATTGTGATATTATTTTCAAGAAATTGCAGGCTCTGATTAACAGCTTGTCCCTTTGTTTTATTGACAATACTAAAACCCGGATTTCGAATATCGTTGTGGTCTACATTGATGCTCATTCATTTATATATTTTCAAAACTTTCCTACAAGAAGAAAGTTCACCTGCAAATGTGTATTAGGATAGGTAATGGACTGTTGTAAACGATTATCCTATTGATTTTATCCATATTACGTTTATCTGTTGAACAGAATGGTTGTTTTTACAAAGTGTACCAGTATCCGGATGTTGACAGCTATCCGATTTTCTGCAATTACTGCTGTCACATGGCCATCTACTTTTTAGCTCGACTTTTCTATGAAAAGGGGAGCTATCCTACTCGCCCCGGCGTCGGCGTCGGCGTTGGCGTCACACCTTGGTTAAGTTTTTCGTACCACCCCACTTTATTTCAGAAGTATTACAAGTATGGCTTTGAAACTTACCATACTTGTTCACCATCATAACCTCCATCTACAGACAAGAGTACATAACTCTGTCAAGGTTTTTGACAGAATTATGGCCCTTTTTTGACTTAGAAAGTGTATTGAGCTTGGTTAAGTTTTTTGTACCACCTCACTTTATTTCAAAACCATTGGAGGTATTGCTTTGAAACTGACCATACTTGTTTACCATCACGACCTTCATCAACAGACAAGAGGACATAACTCTGTCAAGGTTTTTGACAGAATTATGCCCCTTTTTGACTTAGAAAATACATTGAATATGGGTAAAATCCACTTATTGCCTAACCCTTTGAGATATTGCTTTGAAACTTTTAATGCTATTTCACATCATTACCCCCATCTGTACGCAAGAGAAGGTAACTCTGTCAAGGATTTGTTTTAAAAATTAAGGCCTTTTATCGACTTAGAATCTTGGTTAAGTTTTTAGTACCAGTCCACTTTTTGACTGAACTGTTTGAGATATTAATTTGAAAGTTGGAATACTTGTTTACAATCATGATTCCCAAACATGTCCAGGAGAAGGTAATTCTGTCAAAGATTTTATTTGAATTATGGCCCTTAACTGTCAATGTTTTGTATTATAGGCAAGCAGTGTTCAAGGGTATCACACAATTCAGTAAAATAATTCTTCACTAAATATCTTAATGCTCATGGCCATTGTTCACTTTAAAAATACAGAGATTCTTGTATTGCCTTTTACTGCAAAAACTTTTTTTATTGGCAAGCAATAAAAAAGTCGAGCGCGCTGTCTTACGGACAGCTCTTGTTTATGAATACTTTACCATTAATTTGCATGGCATAATTAAAATGAGCCTGCAACATTTCTTAATTTTGGATGTTTAGGGTGTTCTTTTGGGTTTCATGTTTTCTTTATTTCAAGGGGAAGTAACTCATGTTTACTAAATTATTAATTTTGTTCTTTTCTGTCTATCTTAGGTATTACTTACAATTTTTGTTTTATAAAATGTACCAGTTGTAAGGTCATCAAAAGCATAGAGGCCCTGATGAGTGAATATTGATATATATATACTTTTACTGGCTTTATATACCCAATATTTCATATTTATTTAATAGAAACTTGGAATTATTAATGTTATGTGCATACATTTATATCTTAGTATATTGGTATGATGAGACTTAAAATATTTCTGAATTTAAAGAGTTGCAGTTACATGTATATCATTATTATTAAAGGGATGAGACTTTCATTTAAAGTTATAAATGATAATACATGTATTGATTGAAAATGTCCTGAAACTTGGATCAAGCAATTTAATTGATAAAGCCTCAAAAAATCATGTTCTGAATAGTTATTCTAATTTTTTTCTAACATGTGCATAGTTTGAAAAGGACAGCTTCTGCCTTATCTATTTGTAATGGAGGGACACGGTCTCAATCTCCAGGTCTCCTGAGTCAACCCGACAACAGACTTTTCATAGAGTAGATTGATACTTGTCCTTGAATAAATTTGTACACTAAATTTTATAGTGGGTGATTTGTGCCACATGAAAACCAACAAAGTACAAAAAGTAACCGGGCGCCAGATGAAAACATGAAAATACAATCTACCACAAAGTGGTTCGTTTGTTGCATTTTCATGTTTTCGCCCGGTGCCCTTGATGTAAAATACAAATCAGCCTTCATAAAATTTCTTATCATAGATATTGTACATGTATTAGCACAGTTATATTCACTTTCAAATTGACCTGTTATAAATAATGGCACAACCAATAACTGTCTTAGCCCTTTTTAGTAAAAATAATTATACAATAATAATTATATAAATTGTTATTTTAATTAAGACTATGAGTATGTAAGGTTTTTTTTCTTATTTATTAATTAAGAATTAATTATCTGTTAATTTAAAAATCTAAATATCTGTCACGGTTTAGAACTGTTCACTATTTAGGGGAGAAAATGTGTAAGCGGCCAGATAGCTCAATCGCTACAGCCGCGGTACATTATTCTGTGGGTCACAGGTTTGAGTTCTGGTCAAGCTGAAAGTTTTTCTCATCCTGTTACTGCAAATAACCATTAGTTTAATTTACTATGCTCTGTAAACATCAGAAATTCAAGTACATGAATCAATATAGTGGGGAAAAAGGTTTAGGTTTAGAACTGTTTCATTATTAAAGAGAAAATGTGTAGCCGGCCGGATAGCTCAGTTGGTCTTCTGAAAGTCATGGGTTCGAGTCATGGTCAGGCAGTTTCAGTCAGGGTTTAGAAGTGGTTTTTCAACTGACACATGTTTGATTCATTTAATAGATTGCATTTAATTTGAAATGGACAAAGGCAGTATTGCGTGATACTTTTAAATCTACAAAAAGCATTTGGTACAGTTGATCACACTATACTGCACATGAAGAAGTTCTTTTTTCTTCTTCTTCATGGAACTTCAAGCATCTGCCATATGTAATGACATTCTTGCATGGTTCAAGTCTTATCTCTGATAGCAGCTGGTGAATGTGGCTGGTACTCCTTCTCTCTGAATACCTATGGTGTCCCCCTGATGTTCATTTTAGGTCCTCTTTTATGTCTAATATATGTCAATGACATGTCTGCAACCCTAAGCAATAAGCTTTTATTATATGCACAGGCACAAGTATCAGACCTGGGAAGAAAAAATATTACCAGATTGATAAAAAAACCTGTGTTCATCTTAAAAGTGTCACAAACCAAAAAAAAAATGTAAATGATGACCCCCTTTAAAAATATACTTAAAGTTAATAGTATATTTTTAAAGGGGGTCATTATTTACATTTTTTTTTTGGTTTTTGACACTTTTAAGATGAACACAGATTTTTTATTAATCTGGTCATATTTTTTCTTCCCAGGTGTGATACTTGTGCCTGTCATTATATGATGATGACTCAGGTATCCTTGTATCTGGTAAAGTAAATCTTAAGATTGGTTTATTGACTATAAATTGTCTTTGCATCTTGGCAAGACAGAGTCTATTCTTTTTGGTTTAAGTTTCAACATAAACTGGGCCAAGCCTCCAGGTCACATGAAATGGTACTGCTATAAAGTACACATCTTTTGTTAAGTATTTAGGTGCAAACCTGGATCAAATTCTTTTGGCGTCGCCCTTTGATGCTTTGCATCAATGCTTTTCTTGTTTTTTATTGTTGAAATATTATTAATTAACACTGTTATGAGAAATATTCTCTTTACCAGTAATTGGATATTTTTGTATATATATATATTATATTTGATTTTCATCATTACATTTATTACCAAATCAAGTTAAAATATGACTCATCATTGTGAAGTGTTATATTGATCAAATCAACGATTTCTTTATAACCAAGCCTACATAATTGATTTCCAAAAAAAGGAAAAAAAATAAATTTGTTATCGATAATCAAATTCCATTTAAACTGCATCATGAAAGAATTTATATGTTATATTAAACCTAATATAAATACATTTTAAGAAATTTGTATGATTCATCGTAATACCATATATTTACATTGTTTAAGATATAATATACTTGTGTCAAGTTATTGTTAATGCTTTATCAATTGTTTATATGCTTTTCTTATCAGACAAACAGTTTCAACTTTTCCAATTTGTTTGTTGATAAACACTTGATTACAAATATCTCAATGTATGAGTGTTTATTCTGGAACATGTTCAACTATTTACACCAGCTCTATAAAAGCATGACAATGGTGCTCGATTAATAAGTTCCTTAATTTCGATATTTCAATTTCCTTCCTTTTCATATTATAGCACCATGGGTCTATTAATTCAGTCGAAAGGGAGCAACTTGAAGTAGGCAAAGATTTTTATTTTTCCAAATCATGATATATTTATTGCATATCTGAGTTAATAGGTGTGATAAGGAAATATTACTTGGTTAATGTTTCAAATGTACATGTAGGGCTTTTATAGAAATCAAGCGGGACTCTTTGAAAATGTTTTATGGAAGGTTGTTAACATATTCCAGGAATTATGTTCTACTTAACAATTAAGAACTTATTATTGTTGCGATAGAACTAAAACAAAAATCACAATTTAGGGAGAAAAAGATGAAGAAATAAAAAAGAATAAAAACTATATTTTTTGTAAAAAAATGTAAAAAGATTGGAAAATATATGAAAAGGAGAAAAGGGAAAAATTTGAAGCTATATTGTAAGGAAATGATAAAATTTGAAGATCTGAAAAAAGAAGGGAAAACGGAATAACTGAAAAAAGAAGGGAAAACGGAATATTTTGAACATGTTTAAAAAAACAAAAAAACTTTGAAATAAATGGTAAAGAAATGCTTCCATCAACTGACTCACTGTACTATTTAAGGAAGGCTTTAAAATGTTACAGGTTTTAAATACAAATAATGAATTTATTTTATACTTTGATGGTGCTAACATTTGTTACATTGAATTTACATAGGCATTAATTAATGAAATAATTTAACAATTATTTTATACATGTATTTTCAGGCTAGAGTCACTGATGGGATTGGACCGGAGTCATATAGAGGACGAGACATTGAGACACTCGTGCTGGTATCAAGCTGGAATACCCAGGTACAAACTCTTTAAGTCATTTCATAATCTCCTATGCTTTTCAGATATGTAGGGCATAATTATGTACTTTTAGCCAGTTTTTAATGTCATTAATCAACAACCTTCAGAATTTTCATACCCCTACTAAATCATGGAGGGCATATATTTTGCCACTGTCCATCCGTCCGTCAGTCATGTTGTCCATCTGTAGACTGACAAACTGTGAAATGTAGGAGGCATAAAGCCATACTTGTCCTGGGGACACATTTCAAGTTGTAATTGATTTGCCCATCTTTAAATTTTTGCACCTTTTATGAACTATACTGGGTTAAGGTCACTGATGCTAAAAATAGATTTTCTTACTTATGTCATAGGCTATGCTTTTAGCTAAATTAAAAAAATGTTATAATAGCAACATCCTGGATATTCTAGTTTTAAGACTGTTTTTAAACTTAGAATTCTACTGCTAGATTTAATAAAGGTTTTGCAGTTGGAAGGCTATCAGTTAATAAAAATTAGCTAGGAATAACACTGAGATTTCACTTTGAAAGTGTCATATCAAACAGAATTTGTTGAATTTATAGAGTCAATTAATTTTGATATCTGAAGTGGATAGTTAAATACATGTAAATAAATATGGCCAGTTATCTCTGTAGAGGCACTGGGAGAGGTGAATTCGGATATCCAGTCATTCTTTTGCAGTTTTTTCTTTTTGATAGTTTGAAAATAAAAACGAGGTTTATTGGTCTCTTTGTTATGATGTTATTTATGACAGGACATCAGCCATCAGCCATTACCTAGTGCAGTGATGGGTTAAGTCCTTCTAAATTTAATAGGAATTAACCAGTTGTTGCACTAAGGTGACGATTTGAAGCCATTAGGAAGGAAGTAGCTCTTACAAATTTAATATTGTTGAAATTAATAATATAGCAACATTTGTAAGATTGTTACTACTCCACTGATATGTTACTGAAAGTTGTTTTGCTAAAAGTCAGCATGACCTTATAACCTGTTGAAATTTTTGTAATGGTTTGATGAATTTAGAACTGTCCATCTAAAAGTTATAAACAAAGATTTTGATATTAAAAAGGTACAAAAATTGACATTACTAACAGTATAGGGCCTGGTCAGATTGCAAGGTTTGTGGATATTGGTACACCTCAGACAGGGTTTGCTGAGACTTCTGTAGTTGAAGTTAGAGAGTTTCATATTATGTCTATCATAAAAAACAAAAGATCAGTGGCTGTATAACTATAGATAAGTCTCATACTGTCTTTTATTGTGTCTTTATTCTTTCTTCATAATAACAAGAACTATTGAATTTCGTTTTAGGCATCATCCAGGCTTTAATCAAGAAATATATTATTTTCTTGTGAATAATTGATTATCTTGTACTTGGATATGACTAAAAATCTATCTGTTACTAATAAACAAAGAGATAAAATAAGGAAGGGGAAGTTTTTAATTAAAGTA
This sequence comes from Ruditapes philippinarum, assembly GCF_026571515.1. Classification (NCBI taxonomy): domain Eukaryota; kingdom Metazoa; phylum Mollusca; class Bivalvia; order Venerida; family Veneridae; genus Ruditapes; species Ruditapes philippinarum. The sequence continues at coordinate 123,310 of NW_026857427.1, read as the reverse complement.
ATTGAGTACAAACTATATGGCAGGGCTTTACTGTCAGAATCAAGAGGGGATTTCTGGGGCTTTAGCCTTTTATAGAGTTGAATAAGACTGATGTTGCCTGCTTTAACTTAAAATCTTGGTCATAGCCATAAGCCAGTGCTAAATTACTGTAATGGACCGGTCCTGCTTTGAATCTGGATCTGTCCATTGTATTTTTTAGGGATTTCAGCATGAAAATATTGTTTAAAAAATATCAGCCAATCAGTAAGTACCTAGTCTGCAGTTACAGTGGCAGAAACGACTCCTAGTGTTTGACAATGGGCAACTCGAAAGTTAAAAAGGGAACATGCTGTTATATAGTCCAGTAATTACAATGTAATAATAAATAACTTTGTTTAATTGCTTTTTATATAAATTGTATTTTTTTTTCATCAAAATAAACAAATATTTTTATGTTTGCAGGGATGTGGCTTTAGAAATCTTACAACAGGAAGATATTGGGTCTTTCATCGTGCGGGATAGTTCTACACATCCAGGTTGCTACGCGCTGTCTGTACGTGTGCCAAAATTTGAAAATCCAACCGGAATCTCACATTATCTAATACTTAAAACAGCAAGAGGTGTAAAATTAAAGGTAATTGTTTGAATATAAAATAAATTAGAAAAGATCTGAGATATTAACTAACTTTATAAGGATTTCACTGTAAATCATTTATCGGGTAGTTATTGAAACCTATGTACAAAAAAGTGTTCAACACATGTCAAAACAAAGTCTGATTTATATACATTATCTTGTGTATTTGAAATGTGTTGTGTTAGAAACCTATTCAGCTAGTTTTGATGGCTGGTGGATGGTTCTACTCAAATACCATGGTTGTCCTGAAATAGTTGCCAGAAATAATGACCAAAAGGGCTTCTCATGAACTGAGATGCCATGGTTGGCCTCAAATAATGACTGAGTGGGCTTCTACCAGTGGGTCTACTGCCACCAGTAAAGTTTGAAACTCTTCATAATAACATCAATAATGTTTTTATGGCTAAAAACCAGACCCTTTACGTAATGTTTAGATATACTTATATAAAATGTTCAGCACTTATAATGATTTATTTCAGGGCTTGGATAAGGAATGGTCTAGTCTGTTTTCTCTAGTCACTCACCATACAGTAATGCCAGAAATGCTGCCGTGTACATTACGCCTGCCGCGTGACACCAACAACCCGTCATTTAAACCTTCTGACAAAGATGAGAAGGAAGAAGATCCGGATTACCAGAGGCTTGCAGATTTCTCATCCATGATGGAAGCTTTAAAGCAGTGAAAAAACAATCATAATCGTGCAGAGGCTTGCATCTTTGGGCTTTAAAACTGAAATTCTAATCTAAGTCATTGAGAGCTTTAAGACAGTGAAATACCGATTATATTCACTACAACCTTTGACAGTGTAAAAGGTAATTTCAGTAACTCGTGAATTATTGAAGATACAGATTTACGAGTGAGATGATAAATTTCTGGCGCAAAAAAGTATCTCATTAAGCACTTAGGACTTGAAAGTTACAGCTTTCTGGCAGTGAGACAATAATATGATATATCACTGAATTCCATTAGATAGGAGCAGAAAAATATTTAAGGTGACATCTAGATTTGTCATTGTGATATACAAAAACAAGCCTGGAACCGGTATATTAATACTTCAAGCGTTTGAAATTTTAGCACCGTAAGACGGGAAACCAATTTCTCTGAATTGTTTTGAGAAACACTGGAGAGATAATGTATCGCATCACAAGTCAAGAGAGTTTGACATATATCTGATAGTATAACATGCTGATACAAAAACTGTGATTGATGTCGAGATTTCTTCAAATTTTGCGATAACAAAAGTTAAGAGTTTTTTTAAAACCCATTTTCTACAAATTTTGCGTAAAATAATAAGATTGTACCCTCTAAGGATTGGAGACAGTGTTGTATTAAATAAATAAGCAAGAAAATATTTAAGGTTAACATATTTTGGTTTAATGGTGATATCATTTTGTCAAACGCCCCGAAGGATTTTTTTAACAAATTATTTCTTTCGAGATATTAGGCAGATGCATTTATAAAATCTCAGCACAGACTCTCTGAAATGAAGATTCATTTTGATGGGAAAGTGTGAATCTCGTTTCTAATTAATGATCATATAGAAACGAGTACCTCCGGGGCTGATTCTCTGTCTTGCTGATGTCAGCATTTTGTCAGCATGTTATTAAGATCATTGTAATAGGTGTTTTCTCTGGAGGATATACTTGTATAAATAGCTGTTAATAACATAGCTCAAGAAATTAATATAAAGCATTCGAAATTGACGTTTTTTGTAAGTTTTTGTGATAGCTGGTATACTTAAAGGATCATGCTTTCAGAATTGTGGTAATTTATATGACAATTTCAAAAAAGTATTGTCAATTAATGGAAATAAAAAATATTGTAGTAAGCCATCATTTAATTAAAACATGTGAAATGTTACATAGATTATTAACATTTGAATTTTTTTAAACTCAAAATACATTTTTCCAAAAGTTTGATGTTTCAAACTGTGTTTTTTTTTTACTGGAAGTCTGGAAGTGTGCAACTTTAGGTACTGATTTTTCCAGTTTAATTTAAAGGGAGGTAATAAATGTTAATTTTTTGAAGAAGGTTTTTCACTAATGGAAGCTGGAAAAAAAATGATGTTGTAAACTGTTGTACAGTGTTATCATTGAAAATCATATCATTTGATGTCAAATTAGCTTAAAGCTGAATGGTACCATGCCATGCACACATCATTGTCATTTTTGTATTTCCTGTCACATGGCATCCTGTACCTAGATATTTGATTTTGTTCGTAGCATTTAGAGAACATCATTTTGTAGATGCAATTTTCTGTATAATTTGTCTTTCATGCGCACAATACTATACCAGGACTGGTGTTTACCTGGCAAACGGAACTGCCTTAAAGAAATACAACTTTGTTAAAGGGGAATAATCTAAGAAGCCTTCTGAATTGAAACTATAGTTTGTTTCAAAAAAAAAGTACAAGTGCTCTTTGAATTCTATAGTTTTCTTCAAATAAGTGGATTTTGACATTCTTAAAGAATGATGTGCAATGGGGAAATTCTTAAGGATTTTCAAGAAATTGTCAACAGTTGACAAAAAGAGATTGTGATAAAGACGCCATTTTCTTAAACAAGAAAGGCTGGTGATTGAAGTATCAGGGACACATTTATAAAACATGTGATGATGAATATATTGTCTGTTTCAAAGTTACAGAGCAAGTATAGTTTGGTTCAAAGATATGTGATATAGAAAAAAAAGTAAAACCATATATATGAAAGAAAACATTGTGAGGTTGACTGCCTATTTTACAGGTACCGTAATTATGATTTTGAGAAACCAACTACAAATTGGTTTATTGTATTTAACAAATGTGCTATTTGAACAGTGTCAAGGGTTTTCAAATTTGGAATTGGAAACCAGTTAAAACCAGTCTCCAGCACTTGATCTGGAATTCTGGATGTTTTAACTGTTTCCAATTACTGTTTTTAAAACCATGGCAAAGTAAATTGTTTATGTTTTGATATTTTGTACTGGTATTTATTCTCTTTCATGTTGTGAAGAATTGTCCTTCATGTTGTGAAGGATTGTCCTTCATGTTGTGAAAGATTGTCCTTCATTTTGTGAAAGATTGTCCTTCATGTTGTGAAAGATTGTCCTTCATGTTATGAAGTATTGTCCTTCATGTTGTGAAAGATTGTCCTTCATGTTGTGAAAGATTGTCTTCCATGATGTTAAGGATTGTCCTTCATGTTGTCAAGGAAAGCAATTAATATAATGTTAAGATAGTCTGTGAATATTGGAAAAAAATGCAGTTAAAGGGAGAAAACTCTAATTTGAAATAAATGTTGTCTTGAAGAGTTACACTTCTTAAGATGGAATATGACTCAGTGAAGATAAAATGAGATCATAAAAGGGGTGTTTAAAATTGTGTATTTGATGAATTTTGATGTGTAGAAATAAATTAAAGTTAAGTATTGTTTTACTAAATGGTTAAGGAATGAGTTATAGATGCTGTAGAGTTATCTCTCTTGAATTGTAGTGGAGTCGTGTAGAATTACACTTTAATTATCTAGTCATTTGTTCACTTGTTGAAATAACAAATGTTGCAATTTCATGTTTCATGTTATTTATTTTTTTCCAGAAAACTAATAATTATTTTGCAAAGTTTTACAAGGGAGGGTAGGGGAGATAATTAATGAGTTTCTTTTTCAATAGCTGAAAAGGGAGGTAATAAATGACAAGAAATAGTTAAAAAAGGTAGGGAATAGTTAAAAGATATAGTTGAAGTTGGAAGTAATTGAATATAAGATTTTGTTAAGAAGGGAGGTAATTATTTAAAGAAATATGATTATGTTAATTATTTGAAAATTAAAATAAAACAAAAGTTTATCTATTCATATATTGAAATTGAAAGTTGTTACACTTGGGTGAGGGGGGGGGGGGGGGGTTAAGGTAGTGGTTAAGGGTGGGGCTGGGGACTGTTACAGGGTTGTGTTGTTTTTTGTATGAAGTTCAATACTTTTGAACACATTTAAGCATAATCAGCAAATTTAAGCAAAATAGTGATTTTTTACCAAAAATGAACATATTTTAACCATGTCTGTGACACAAAGAGTTTCTGAATTCCATATATTGTTATCAATGTTGTATGCTATGTACATGTATTTTTCATGGTTTATAAATGCTGAATATTTCTTAGGCCTATCCCTATGTAGAGATAATCACTTGTAAATTTTGGCTGTTAATTCATTCTACATTACAATATGTATTGATTGTTTATAGCTCATCTGTCTACAAGAAATACATTATGATCGCTGCAGTGTTGTCGTCGTGCAAAATTTTTATTGTAGCCCATTATTCAAACATTCTAAAAGATCATCGTGAAACTTGGAATACTTGCTTATCATTACAAGGTGCAGTTGTTAGACAAGGGGCATAATTCTGAAAGCAATAGTTTTTGAGTTATGCCCCTTTTTAACTAAAAATTTTTAATAGACGAGCATTAACACCCACTATGGTATTCTTGTCTTATTCAATAAAAGTGCCAATTATTTTTTGCAGGTATACATAACGTATTGTGTCAATTCACTAGTAAAATTTGCATAAGATTTACTAAATATCCCAGGTTTTATTTAATCGTTTATCACACAGCGTAAATAATAATAATAATAAATTAAAAACATATTTGTTTGAAATATAAAGTTCTTTATCAAGATATCTGATATGAACTGACTTTTTAGCTCGACTTTTCTATGAAAAGGGGAGCTATCCTACTCGCCCCGGCGTCGGCGTCGGCGTTGGCGTCACACCTTGGTTAAGTTTTTCGTACCACCCCACTTTATTTCAGAAGTATTACAAGTATGGCTTTGAAACTTACCATACTTGTTCACCATCATAACCTCCATCTACAGACAAGAGTACATAACTCTGTCAAGGTTTTTGACAGAATTATGGCCCTTTTTTGACTTAGAAAGTGTATTGAGCTTGGTTAAGTTTTTTGTACCACCTCACTTTATTTCAAAACCATTGGAGGTATTGCTTTGAAACTGACCATACTTGTTTACCATCACGACCTTCATCAACAGACAAGAGGACATAACTCTGTCAAGGTTTTTGACAGAATTATGCCCCTTTTTGACTTAGAAAATACATTGAATATGGGTAAAATCCACTTATTGCCTTAACCCTTTGAGATATTGCTTTGAAACTTTTAATGCTATTTCACATCATTACCCCCATCTGTACGCAAGAGAAGGTAACTCTGTCAAGGATTTGTTTTAAAAATTAAGGCCTTTTATCGACTTAGAATCTTGGTTAAGTTTTTAGTACCAGTCCACTTTTTGACTGAACTGTTTGAGATATTAATTTGAAAGTTGGAATACTTGTTTACAATCATGATTCCCAAACATGTCCAGGAGAAGGTAATTCTGTCAAAGATTTTATTTGAATTATGGCCCTTAACTGTCAATGTTTTGTATTATAGGCAAGCACTAAAAAACTTAAAAAATCTAAAAAAATTCATTCCTATCCACTTGTTCACTTTACCATAAATTATGTCATATAAACATTGCTGTAATATTCAAGGGTATCAAACAACTAGTTCACTTTAAAAATACAGAGATTCTTGTATTGCCTTTTACTGCAAAAACTTTTTTTATTGGCAAGCAATAAAAAAGTCGAGCGCGCTGTCTTACGGACAGCTCTTGTTAATGTTCCTTGTCATTAAAATTTTGCTGAAAGAAAAAATTAACATGAAGTAATTACTTAAATGGCAAATAAAAATAAAACATACTTCATCTATGTTAAATCAACATAATAACAAACTTTTTCAATGTTAATTCAACATATTACTAACTTTTATGTTAAATCATCATAAAGTATTTTATTTTATGTTAAATCAACATAATTACAAACTTCTTCAATGTTAATGCCACATATTACTAACTTATATGTGAAATCAACATAATTTTCTTTTATTTTAATTTAAAAAAGTAATGATAAACTTCTCCAATGTTAATTCAACATATTACTAACTTTTTCTATGTTAAATCAACATATATTATGTCAATGTTGATTCAATATGATATAAAATAAGGCCTAAGAAATGATGTTAACAAAACTTACACATGAAAGACTGTTGTTGATGCATGTAAATCCATTATAATATAATGTTTTATAAGTTATGTTTTTTTTTAAATATATTTCTTAGTTCATAGAACTATACATGTTACATTTTTGAACCCTGTGTTCTTGCCTTTTGTTAGTGAACAACAATACTGTGTTATAATACATGTTTGCAATTACTTTAAAATTCCTTTGTTAAGTATAGGAAGAAAAAAAGTATTGTAAATGCAGATTTTTTTCTACGTTTTAACACATTTAAAATATTTTGTAATCATAATTTTAAAGAACATTGTTTAGTTTTTAGAAAGGTCATCATCCTTCTGATTAAGTTTATTTTTAGATTTTGTTATTTTATCATTTTTATTTATTTAAAAAAAAATAAACTTAGTATATTTTTTTCATCAATTTCTATCTGACAGAGCAGATTTTAGTTTTGATACAATGGTTTTAGGGGGAATCTTGTGCTTTAGAATTTACTTTTAGGAACTTTGTGGTGAAAAGTGATTTTCATATATTTTCATTGGAATATTTTAATATATGCAACAATTTAAATCTAACATTTTGTTGACAGCTGTAAGAAACAGCTATTGAAGTTGTTTGTTTAGTTATTATACAGTTACTCTTTTCTTATTCAAGCAAAATGATTATTTTGTGAAGTGAGAACTAACTGTTCTTACACCCATAACAAATTTTTAAGCAACTATGAAACTTATAAGCGATTAGTACAGAACTATGACAGCCTGTGCAGTTAGTAAATCAAGGGTTTACTTCAAGACTGTTGTAAGTCCTTCTTTATTTTAATTAAGTTACTCCAGTTTTGCGATAATTCTTTAAATTCTGTAATATGATGGTCTGACCTATCTTTATACTTTCTATAACATTTTGATAATTATTTAAATCCCATTATCTCACAATGGATATTGCTTTTAAGTTGGTAACTCAAACTCAACTGTTACATAAATGTGAATTTATTAACACAGATTTACACATTTGAGCCGCATCACGACAAAACCACCATAGTGTGTTTGCGACCAGCATGGATCCAGACCAGCCTGCGCATCCGCGCAGTCTGATCAGGATCCATGCTGTTCGCTATCAGTTTCTATCCTTGTAATAGGGTTTGTAAGCGAACAGGATGGATCCTGATCAGACTGCGCGGATGCGCAGGCTGATCTGGATCCATGCTGGTCACAAACCCATTATGTTGGTTTTGTCGTGACGCGGCTCATTTAAAGAATTTTTTTCTTCTTCAAATTTTGTTATAACATGAACATGTTATTATATGTGTTTATAACTTATCAAGCAATGTTGATAAGGTGAGATTCTATATATGTTTTCTATACGCCTTCATAGACTTTGGTTGTTATCATTGTTAACATTGTAGATTTTAGTTGTTTGTATGTTTCTTGCCCTTGAAAATTCAGTAAAATTCATCAAAGCATACATTTGTTTGTCTTGTATTTCAATTATATGTATACATTGTATTGTATGAAAAGTTAATTACTTGTTGTGTTGCTGTATGTTTAATCATTGGTTCAAACATATTTATTTAAGCTGGATTGCAAATCAAGTTCTTGCAACTTATATTAATCACTTTCGAGTAAAAATCATGTGTTTAATCATTGGTTACCTGTAATTTGTTATGAAGCTATGACCCCCGTGGTCTGTCCTTTATCATGAAGATGACTCCCGTGGTATGTCTTTTATCATAAAGATATGGCCCCCGTGGTCTGTCCTTTGTCATGAAGTTTTGGCCCCAGTGGTCTGTCTTTTACCATGTTACCATGAAGATGTGGCCCCCGTGGTCTGTCCTTTATCAGGAAGATGTGGCCCGTGGTCTGTCCTTTATCAGGAAGATGTGGCCCCGTAATCTGTTCTTTATTAGGAAGATGTAGCCCCGTGGTTTGTTCTTTATCAGGAATTTGTGGCCCCGTGTTAAGGGTGTTTATTTCTTATCGCTTGTCCCTCACACAATTAGCTCGAATCCCGTTAGGGACTTTGAATATTTTTACGCGAGGAAGCTATCCTGCAGCTAGCTTATGGAAGGTCAGTGGTTCTACTCAGGTGTCAGCTTTTCCCTGACATAATACACGGAGGGGCATCTGAGGTCTTCGTCCACCAATAAAGCTGGAAAGACCAAATAACCGTAACAGTCTTTTTAATTATACAAGAACTGAATAAATAAATTAAAACTTTTAAGAAATGCCACCATCAAACCATGTATGTACATGCAGTACACTTTTCTCAGAAATTCTTTGATCAAGTTAAGATATTTAGTCAAAGGCACATCAAACATCAGAAAATAATACGACTTTTCTTCTGAACAAAATGGCAAACTTGTGTTTTATAATGATTTTTGTTATAGATTTAGAGCATGATAGGAATGTGAAAATGTTGACGTAAAATAAGTTGTCATGCAAGACGTAGAACAAAGTGGCATTATGTATTCTACACATAACATTAAACACAATTAATGATTTTACTCACGTGGTTGCAAGGCTCTCATATATTGCCAATGGGTACCTTTAAACATACAGAAATAATAAAAATAAACCCATTTCAGCATTTCTCTATACTTCAAAAGCCTTTATGGTAAATAGAGAAATGACCTCTCCTTTCAGAAGTCGTTCAAATTACTAGGGTACTTGCAAATGAACATTTAAGCAACTGCATTTTTTTCATAATTCGCTTACAGAAAGAAACAATGAGTCCCAGTGATACGCTTATGCTAGAACAGGACACATGATAGAAAGTAGTTGACTATGCTTGATTTGCTATAAATAGAATCACACAATATACATGTATATGTATTATAACTATAAATATGAGCATTCAGGCGAAATAAATATCACATGAGTCAAAAATGGAGGGTAATAATTTACTTGTTCATTTGTTTAACATCTTTTCGTTAGCACATTCTTTTACGAACTTTGGAAATGTCGGATTTGCTGACCGTGCTTTTGTGTCTGTGTGGAACTCGCCTTCTGCAGTCTGCGAGAGAAAGTTTGGTGTTGAGTTGGATTTATCATATTTTGATATTGTGGCGAACCAGAACGACACTTTCATTGGAGACGAAATCGTGATTTTCTACGGAAGCCGATTAGGACTATATCCGAAGATTGGCGCAGATGGAACATTTATCAATGGAGGCTTGCCACAGGTTTACAACTGTTTATTTCTCTCACTTATGGTGTTTAAAGTAAAAATAGCGAAAATGATAATCCAAATAGTTAAGTACTTTCCTTATGTGAGCTTGAACACTCGAGAATTGTTCCGCTACATAAATCGTGAGCTCGGTTCAAGTGCCTGAATTTTGACATGATTAAGTTGATACGAGAAATTTTCACTTGCTCTTGATCCATTTCCATCCGGTATAGTATATATTCAATAACCATTGTTTATAAAAACATGTATAAAAGGTTTTACATTTTCTTTTAATTTGTTTGGTAAGTTAAAGTCTTATTTACCTTTAAAGTATATGTTTAAGAGGCTATATTCATGAATGCTGAATTTCTTCTTAGTATGATAAAAAAAAAACTAGGTTGTATATCTGGCATTGTACACATTCAAAAAATAAATGTAAGAAATATGTGTTTGCAAACCCCTTTTCAGATTACATGTATTTCTGAAGATTATTGCTATTTATACTTATCTGTCGATGGAACAATGATCTAAATTCCTAATGGTACAGTGTCTTTCAAATTTATTTTATTTTAAAGACCCTGGAAGGGAGAAATCTAGGGAGAAGTCTAAACCCCGTATATAGGGCCCCTTTAGTCAGTCATGTTCCGCTTTTAATTTTAGCTAGCAAACATCACAGCTCACTTGTTAAAACTCGAACAAGATGTAGAGCACTACATGCCGAATGTAGGCTTCAATGGACTGGCTGTTATTGACTGGGAGTCATGGAGACCAATGTTTAGACGGGATTATTATAATACTGGCATGAGGAGGTACATCCGGGCATCCGAGGACCTCGTTCGCAACAAACATCCTGATTGGCCCAAGGACAAGATCCGGGAAGAGGCGCAAAAAGAATTTGAAACTGCTGCAAGGTTTTTTATTTGTTTCTGTAGAAGTTAATTTTGTTATTTTTCCTAAAGACATAAGTAAAATGTTCTTCATATTCGTCTTCCGAGTCCTTATCAACATCCACATTATATACATGTGTGGTTTTATATCTCAATAGTTATCTCCCCTTTGAACTCTCCTTAAAGGCACATTAAGCCTCAGAAATCTTTTTAAGTCAAAAGTGTGTTTAATAATGATTTAATAAAGGATTTAGAGCATGTTAGATGTTAAACAACTGAAGAAAGAGGCACTGAATCTGCAGTCATGAGTCATTAAGAAAGCAAAATGTAAACAAAGTAGCATTTTGATTTCCATAAAAAATATCAAATCACCTTAATCATAACCATTGTCAAAGAGTAAAATAAGTAAAAAGACAGTTCATTTGTATGGCTAATGGGTAACTGTTTAGAGACAAAAAATGTAAGTGTATGAGTACCTGCCATAAACCGACCAGATGGCTTTCTTTAAAGTCCTTGGTACAGCGTTGACGTGACGGCATTCGAACTGAATGATTCAAACCGCCGGGTAACGGATCCTCTCTGATAATTAAAGTATAAATTTGAATTAATTGGTCCTGAGATTTTCCATTGATTAAGATGAGATTTTCCATTGATTAAGATGAGATTTTTCCATTTTAAATTTGTGTTGATATATTATTTTGTAGAGAATTCATTGAATCTACCTTAGTGACATGTAGGAAATTGCGACCTCATGGTTACTGGGGCCTTTACCTGTTTCCCAATTGCTACAACCGAGCTGAGGGACAAATTCATTGTTCTAATGCAACAATACAAATGAATGACAAGTAGGTGTTTCTTTCCAATCTACATTGACTTGTTTGTAATTATTGGCGTCCGCGCCGAAGCGCGGCGCCTATTGGAATGAAATGAGATTTTGTGAAAGGGCGACAGCAACTTCTCGAGCCTTTTATAGTTGCCAATAATAAAAGCCGATCGGAATGATCGGTATGAGGGTGCTTGATTGTTAATTAGTCGCGATATGTACAATGAATGGCGAACTGGAGAATTTCGCAATGCAAACATTTTCAAATGAAATAACCTTTTCCGTCAATAAATCGCGCTCTTCGGGGTATTTTTGCTTATCATTTTGTAGTACACAGTGGGTTATTATGGTATGTTATTCCGAAAGCTGTTAATAGAATGATGAGTTGATGACCTTAATATTCCGAAAATCTATTTATAGAGGGATGTACACCTAGGTAATTCCCGGTCTCTCCCGGGATTTACTAATGACCGGCGAATAGTACAACACGTTTATTGTCCGGTCTCTCCCGGTTTTGGAGTAGATATCGTTACAGAACAGAACAAATATTTTACAGATAAATAAGCTTTTTTTTCAAAATGAATGTTTGTCACTTAGTTTGGTTACAATAATTAATAAACACAGATCAACTCTCGAATTGATTGATTATTATTATACATAAACATACAATTCGAAAATAAAAAACCAACAACACAAATCGCATGTTATATTTTATCTATATGAGATAAAAACAATAAATATGTACAATAATTGAGAAAAAATGTACATTTTTATGGCATTAATATGACACTATCAACTTTAAAACATTTTATATAATTTGTTATTCGTGTTTAGTAAAGATTCCGAGGAATTATTCAAAGTTACAAATCAGATTTTATGAATTATTCAATTGATTGATAATTTAAAAAATGATAAAGAAAAATACAAATGTACATGTATATGGTTTAAGAATAAACAATATTATAAATTGAAAGATTAACCATGATTTACTGACTTTTTCCAGTTAAGTTTTGACTTATAATCGTCGATCATTATGACAATTGAATTCTTAAAATAGTAGTAAACGTAAAAACTCAGTATTAAAATAGCGCATAAAACACACACAAAAAAAGAAAAGAAAACAATATTCATAAAATCTGTATTTTTTTTTATTAAAATAGAAATTACATTTATTGTATAATAAACAATTATGCTCAACATGATCAACATGGTAATATAACAAGTGTCATATTGTTACTTAGTGTGAACAGATACCTTAAGATACCTCGTTAATAGCAATAACATAATAAGGGACAATTACACAAGTATGGTGTTGATCATGCGTTTCACATATGGATTATAAATGATTGTATACATGTATATCCGTTGCTATTAATAACCACGATCATAAAGAAATAACAAGTAATATTCTAATTTCTAGCATGCCGATCAAAGTTATAAATAATGAACAATGTCTTTCGTCCGATCATTCAAAAGTGATATACAATTCTGGTAAAACCCAATGAACCATTGAAAAGTTTATGAGAATATCTTGTCATCATATATCTACTAGTTCATCTGCACCTGCTGTTTGGACGCCCTTTGATGCTTTGCATCAATGCTTTTCTTGTTAAGATATTTGTTTTGTACTGGATCATGCCACATGTAACAAAGGATTTTTTCAAAGCTGTGGCGCATGCGCTATCCGAATTTTAACAGAAAGACCCGGGAAATGCGATTGTCAAATTACATTTAGATATAGCAATTTTATATGTCTGTTTTCTTAAATGCATTATACAACAATAGCATTATTCGTTATCAGTTTCTTCAGATACAGTACGCTCAGCGCGACTTTTTCAAAACCCGCGTGACCCCGCGGATGAGGTTTACCGCGGACGAAAATTTGCTCAGATATTGTCCGCGTGACCCCGCGGACAGAAAATTTTCACCACCGCGGACATAAATCGGCGGCTGAAACCGTTTCCCCGCGGAACGCAGTGGTAAATTGCGGAGGAACGCGGCGGTCAAACACCGGTCAACGCGGTGGAAACCTTAAATTTTAAAAATTAATTACTGTATTTAAACATCAGTATACGTACGTACATGTACTGTAACATGTACTGTACATATACATGTAACTATATGTAAAATTTGTTTGTTTTCTTTCTTTTTTGTTGTAATAAAAGTACATGTACAAATGCAGTGTTTTTGTTCTTGTTCTTCTTCTTGTTATTGTGTTGGGTAATGTATAATATGTATTCGACATCAAGATAAATCATTGTCGTCGCAACTTCATGGTAGTGAGAAACTTGAAGTCAAATAATGAAAAATTCGGCATATGACACTTATGAAAAAGATGCTACAACAATTTATATGCCAGCTTTTGTTTCTTATTTAAAAACTTTGAAAACGTAACCCTCAACAATTTTATTCAGGCAATATTCCAGGACGTCTCTTTCAATTGTCAGATGCGTTTTACTGTTCCTGTTTATTTGCATGTTGATCATAAAGTCTTATATTTTATTTCGAACATTAAAAGAAAGCGTTTATTTCACCAAAATATACATTAAATGATATTTTGATTTATCTAATTACAGGTGTGAGCGTAATGTATATGTTTTGAAGTTTGTATCAACTGTTGAAGTTTATTTTCATTTTTGTTTTAGTAGTGTGTTTGCTTGTTCTTTTTAATTTTTATAGATTTTTTTTGCAGAATTTTGTTAAACTTGACGTTATACTTTTGTTATTTTATTATGAACAGTATGCATGTACAAACATGTATATAAGGCAAACGAGCATTTGGCAGTTATTTTCGTTAGTTGTTTGTTACTATAAATTGAAAATGCTTTGAAGTTCCGAGTTGTTCTCAAAATTACCTAATGGAGCAAATGTTTTTCATTGGCTAGTTAATCTAAATTAAAGATTTATATAAACATATTCGACAGTTATCTCATTCTCAGAAAAAAATCTAGCAATAGCTGTAGTCATAAATTGTCTTAATCATAACTTTCTACACTGTAAAATGTCTTCCTTAAGACAGTCAACGCGACAAGAGTCGCATTTTCTGGTACAATATTTGTGTGATTTCAGTTGTAAAAATATTGGTATGTGGACGAATAGTTTTGTGGACGTTTATAACAAAAATATTAAAAACAACAACAAAAACAGGTACAGCTGTAATTATTTTTATTTCAAATTCCGTTCAAATAATTTAACGTATAATAACATTTAAGGAGACGATTGTGGTCAATTTTCAAGTCATTGTGTAAAAAAGATGACGTTAAAAAATAATAAAACGTCTAATATGTTTGGAGCAACTGACCATGGCGTTCCCCCGCGGGAAACGGGTGACTGATTTTATCGATAAATGAAGAACGGTCGTCAGAATTTTGTCCATGGTGGAAACAACTGAACACCGGGGATCGCGGGGAAATTAGGCTTCTCATCGCGGACGAACCCCCGCGTTTGTCCGCGATAAAAAAATATCGTCCGCGGTAGTATCGCAGAAAAAGCAAAACCCGCGGTGAGCGTACTGTATGTCCATAAGGATATGAAAACTACGTAATTTAACGTTTGTTTCTTTCGAATATTTCGCTAGTTGTAGCTTAACAATGTATGACCTTGTTAAAATGTTACATTTGCATAATTTGATATAAAATTAGAAAGTCATAGTTATGATAGTTATCTGTCACAAAAGCAGCATAAGATCCTGTTTCAGATAACAAAATAATTATTAGGGCTATCAACATGTACATAGGCTATAAATTGTGTATTGACTTAAAAGATAAGTGTGTAAGCAAAGCCCACATATAAAGCACTTTGCAATTGCAACTGTTTTCCGTCTATTTTCTGGTAATTGAACGTCGAGTATATCCGATCGGGCAACTTTGTACATAGACGACACAACTTTTCTAACCACTCGGCTCAGCTGGGCCTACGAGGAAGAGATTTAGGGTACGTGAGACCCTAGCTAGGCAATGATAACTTGAAAATTAGGCCCTTTCTTGTCATTCGGGCTTACCTGCATCAAAGTTTTCTCAAGTTTTTGTACTTAAAGGTGATCTTTGGTCGTGTTTAAAGTTATATCTTTTGCTAAAACTCTGTGGATTATGCACATATGTATAAAAATCACCGTTTTTCTTTTCCAAATTAAACCGTGCATCACTGGTGACATGTCCGGGGTTGCGTACTTGACAGCGAAATCTGTTTTTGTGCACTCCGGGCGGATGGACCCTCATTAATCATAGATACCATTCATTGATTCTAATCGTACAACATTTGAAACTAAGATGAACGAACTATATTTTCACATCACTGTCATTCTGATGCTTTATATTATCAGGTTGGGCTGGATGTTTCATGACAGCACATCGTTGTTTCCTTCCTTATACCTTTCCGAATCAAGGACTCACGCCGATAGATACGATTATGTTTGTGGCGAGCTGAAAGAAGCTCTTCGAGTGAAGAAAAACTATGGGAGTGAATATTTACCATTAATTGTTCCTTATTCTACGTATTTTTACAGAGGAGGGCAACAGAAATTCTATGATCTGGCAAGTCATTTTTGTTGTCACTAATATATTTGATCCTTTTAATTGTGCTTAAAAGAACGGCGAAGGGGAGCGGTGTCCTAGTATGGTTAAGGTGTCTACCTCTCAACCAAGGGAGCATGGGTTAGAACCCTACTCGGGCCACGATCATGTTTCTTCATATGACACCAGTGCTCGTTGGTTCCAGGAAGCGGACTCGAAAGTGATTGCAAGAACTTGTTACGCAATCGAGCTTAAAAGACATAACTGCATGACATCAGATGACATCACCATAGTTATCGCACGTCATTATAGAACCAACTTGGTGCTCTTTTAGTTTGAACTCAATAATTACGTTTGCGACGATAATTACAATATGTTTAATATGATAATGTTGATGATATATAAAACTGATGATGTACATTGCTGATGAGCCAATCGGTTGTTCGGTAGGTTTGTTGAAAATCTATCAATCAATCAATGATAAATAGAAAATTACATAAAAAGACATATCAATAATAAATCGATAAATATTATTTTTTCTGTCACTTTCAGGGAGACCTTAACAACACAATTCAGCAAGTAGCGGAAGCTGGTCTAAATGGTATTGCATTGTGGGGTAGTTCATCTTGGTTTAGAAATGCAAGTGACTGCACACGTTTGCGAGATTACCTAGACTCCACCCTTGGCCCTTTTATAAAAAATGTCACGATCAAAGCATGGAAATGCAGCAAGGAACTTTGCAATTCACACGGAAGATGCTACAAAACTGACTGGAATTATAAATCCAAAACGTCAGATACTCTTTTATTTGAATCTTCTTCAAATGGACTCTTTAGAGAAATGATTGAGAATCTTATGAGCACACTATCAAATGCATTTCGAAGAATGAAAAAGGTAGTTGGTTATATAACCCTCGAGGGCATCAACCAAGAGGCCCTCCGTGAGAAATATCCAGGATTCTCGTGTTACTGTTTCCAGGGTTGGAAAGGACAGTTTTGCAAAGAAAAACAGTTTTGGTCTTAAGTTTAAAGTTCAGATGATTCTTACTTATAAAATGAAATCCTTATAACAAGAAAGACAAAACCTGTTTTTAGAAATACCGGTATTATAACCGATACCTACAATGACCGTACATAACGTTTTCAATTCCATCGTTAAAATTGTTTTTCCCCACCTGATTTCGACTGTATGTATTGCTCGCGCATTTAGTTCCTATATACAGTGGCAATATATACCAGCAATCCAGAGACCCGTGGTTCGAGCCCCGGCTGTGGCCTGCCGATTTTTTCATGTGATTTTTTTCTGTGTACAGTAGCTTATATATAGAGACTTCAAAACGGGAGTAAATGCTCCTATGTCGTATGCTGCACTTTGTTTTCGTTCAATGTCATTTATACATACTCCAAATTTTCAATTGAAAGAACTACTTTTCCTGTAAGTATGTATCTCGTGTACTCAGTTTTGTTTTGTCTTCCTCCGCAGTGCTTCTGCTTATGCTAAAATGCTAAAAAGCTTCGACGTTGGGCTTATATATATTGTTAAATACACCAGATCTATATACAACGGATCTTTTGGCAGATTTAGATATTTATATAAAAAAAATCTTTATAAATTTAAACTTTACCAAAATAAGAAAAATAAATAAATCAAATAAAATGAAAATTAATAACAGACAGTGATCTTTACCGCATAGTAAATCACTTGATCTTTGTGATCATTTGATCTTTTATGAGAATTTTCATTTAATTCGTCATACAACTTTGATATTTCACATAATTATATATACCAAGTACAAGTAGATAATGACGAAAGAAAAAAAGTAAAATTTTACCAATTCATCGATTGAAAATTTCACTTTGTCTTCCTGTCCAATCCCACTTCAGCAATGCTGAGATTTTACTACAAATCTCAACACTGTATTACTGCATGGTTATCTTTAAAATTATACATATTTTTAGCTCGACTTTTAGAAGAATATGAAGAGCAATTGAACTCAACCTGATGTAGGCGTCACACTTTGGTTCAGTTTTTGCGTTTAATTTGGTATCTCAAAAGCTACTGAAGGGAATTAATTGAGAACATAATAGTAGGTCACAGTCCAAGGTCAATAACTTTAAAATGGATTTTGAAAGACTACATCATCCAAGCGTTTGTTTTACTACCAATTGCAAGTACTGAGATTAGTCGAGCGCACCGTCCTACCGGCAGCTCTTGTTATCATTAATTATAATTCTTGTAAAATTTTACCCACATGCTGCTTCTGATATCACTGATATTTTACAAAGCATATTGAAATTCTTAATACAAGATATTTAATTTGTCATTATAATTTAAATAAAATACATTTTCTATCGCATATGGAAATGCATAACTGTCATATGCATGTTTATGTTATAGAGGATGCTTTGGGATGAATAAAAACACTTTTTGAAAGTGTTTACAATAATGGGAAAGAGAGCTTATATTTTTTTAACTTGATGATTTCAGAGGCAATGTCAAATGATATTGTCTTAAGACATTAATATATTTCAAGGAGAAGAATTTTATGAGACTTAGTCTTCCGTTCTTATACTTTTCTTGAATTAAAAAAATGTTTGATTTGTATGTATATAAGTAAATGTATATATTTGGGAAATAAATATGTTTAAGCTGAAAACTAAATTTATATATCTTATTTATTCTTATACAGTTATTTTGGTTCATCCATATAGCTGGAGGACAACTGGCGAAAATGAAACAACACATTTTTTTATGAATTTAATTATGCAAGATAATACGTCAGTTTTACATATCAAATACTGTATACCAGATTGTGCAATTCATAATGTCTAAAGATGTATAGGCCTACCGATTAGAATATTTTTAAATTTACAATAATCTAGATTTATTTTTAATAATTCAAGCAAGACTTTACATGCTTATTGATCAAGCGCACGGCACGTCTTAGTTATGGATCACGTGCAAATGCAATTTAGATTGAACGGTACACACGTGAATGTTACGGTCTCCACCATACTACCGTTACGTAACGACGTTCCTTATCCGTTCATTTATAATTCCAACTACCGTGATAATGCATAAGTTACATTTACGTTAACGTCATCATCAGCATTTAACGTATTTTAACGTTATTTTTTAAATATGTGGAAATTTTTAGTCGTCACAACCGTTCTCCTCCTGCAATGTGATGGATTTACCGCCAAGAGTAAGTAACATAGAAATGTCATATTTTTCTTAAAAGGCACATTATGCCTCAGAAATCTAATTTCTTTATAATTCTTTAGAAAATAATTATTTAATGTCAGCATTAATTATTAATGTTTAAATAATGGATTTAGCGCATGTAAGATGTTTTTAAAAATGAAAGAGTAGCGCGTTAAAAGTTATGTGTCGTAAAGGTAACAAAATACATGTAGAAACAAAGTAGTATTATAAATACGAATTCACTATACTTAGCCGTAACTATTACCAACAGAACTAAAGATGCAAAAGATAGTTCATGTATATAGGAAATGAGTGTGGAAAAAGTTATAAGATACCAAAAAAACGAAAAACAAAAAAAAACAACAATTCATTTTTTTTAGAAATAAAATAAAAGCATTTCGAGGCATAATGGGCCTTTAAATAATTTCGCTTTGTTTTTTTTCTAGAGGAAAATATCTTATTTATAGTGGCTATCTGAAAATAGCAATAGAATTATTTCTTGCGAATTTACAAGAAACTATGCTTGTGAAATGATTATATCGTAAAGTTTCATATAATCATTTTGACATGTTAACGAACGTAATGTATACTGTATAATTTGCAAATGAGTTTATCATCTTATTTCACAAAATAAATGGGCCAATCATTTTAAATGTTCTCCATGTTTATAGATAAACTGAAGCCCACAGGAAGCTGTGTTAACAATGCAACTGGTAAGTGACACATTTCTTTCGAAAGAAAATCTTGTTTTCAAAATATAAAAACATATTCCGAAAAAACAACAAAAAAAAACAAAAAAAACAGCAAAACAAACAACAACATCGAAGGGATCATTTGATTCTATGTTGTTGGACAAGGTCATCATAATAACTGGTTTATTTTCTTTATAACATTGCAATGTGGGACTGACAATCCAGTTTGAGATGATTCAAAACAAATTATTTATTTTAAGCGCATCATCAATTTGCATTATAATTGCACTAGAGCAAGGCCCATAAACGTATCAATAGATTTGTTGAATAAATTTTATATGCAATTAAGATGGGTGTTTTCCTTACGTGCAAATAATTTGACACTTTTAGTGCTTATCAAGATGTTCTGTTTGATTCGAATGTTCATTAGTTTGCATCTTAATTGAAATGAAATTCCAGGAGTGCTATTTTCGGCAATTGTTTTAATTACAGCTAATGTATCAAATACGAACTTCACTATTTATCATAAGATTTTGCATATGGAATACTTGTTTGTTTCAAAACATGTTCTGTTTAATTTAGAATATCATAGTGACGATGAAAAAAGTAACTATATATTCAATGCGCGTGTTTGTGTCGATTAATTTTCACGCTGCGCAATATGATTTCAACGTGCCTATTTATAATGACATGAAAACTTCCTGCATTTTGTATAAATGTATTTAAGTGACAGATGTATATTGTCGCATCCATTACGAAACTTAAAGTTGCTATCTTCTAATTAAAGGAGTCTGTACATCCCAAATGCGATCTCATTTTCACAGTCTCGTTTCCGCAGCAACAATATTTATATCTTGTTATACTTTTGTGTTTATTATGATTATTTAAATGCTAAATAGCCAATGATATTTTATCTTATTTTATATAATTATGTTAATGTATCTATAGTTGAACTATTGTAAAATAATTATATGATTTTGCATTGTTGTGTTGTTATTATTTTTTAAGTAAATCATATTTTGACCATTACATCTTATATGAAGCACTACCACAAAATTGTGTACAAGGGTCCGATGACTAAAAACGTACAGCATACGGAAGTAAGTAGTGTTTGTAAAATGATTGGTCAACTTTAATTATTCAAATTTAATTAATAAGCTTTTAATAAAACCATTTGAGAGCAATTAATGTTTTGTAAAATATATTCTAATATCATTTTCAGGAGTCTGTCTCACATCAGGTTGTGTCATGGCAGGTCAGTAAAATCAGAACCAAAAAAATATAATATTTAATGTCCTGTAACACCTTGAATAAACACCCGACCTATTATATCGGTAGTGATACCAAATTCTGGAATATTCAATCCCTTGAAGATAACTGTAACGTTTACAGATTAAACAGAAATGAATAAAGCAACCACAAGCCTACTTATTATAGCGAACCAACTGAAAAAAGGTTATGGTCATTTATAAATTTTGAATAAATGTTATCAATAGTGCATTGTCATTTGTTTACTTGCAAATCAAATCTTTCTTGCTTTTTAAATGAAGATAATATAGTGATATTACATAATTATATGCGGTGATTTCAATGATACATGCTCCATTTCAGATAGTTTGACTCCAGGTTTTTGTGATCTGGAGGATAACAATGTTGTTAATCAAACATTGTATAAGCACGGTGAGGTGATTAGTTCTGCAAATTAAAGTTGCCACGTTATGAGTTATCACAAATAGCGCAGTTACTACATTTCTGAAACAAACACTATGAGCTTCAAGAGATGCACTTTGCACAGGAAAAGTTAAAGAAGAATTTGTTTGTACGTTAAGATATGTTAGTAAAAGAGCAAGTGTGAACAAAATATAATATGTTTAGAATATCTACCAAGAACACTTTTTATTTGCATGAACTATTGTTGTCAACGCTCCAAAAAAAACCTCTCAGACATATTCAAGTTTTATACACATTCAAGTTTATGCAAATGCTTTAAACTGAACCACATTTCAATAGTTACAAAAAAAAAAAATGAACAAAATGTGTTCACATATTTAACGTTCAAATTAAAATACAAATGTTACCTTTGAAATTTGTTCGGTGCCTGGCAAGAGTGACATTGTCATTGTTTATCTTAATGAGTTCATTATACATTACGCTTTTGTCCATGCTAAAAACAAGCAAGTGATCCAGAAATGCAATGGATATTAAATTTTATAGTTAGTTATGGGTTCCGACAAGGTTGCACTTTTTTCAGTATGCATTTTTTACACAAACCTTTAAGTTAAGTATTGTATATAATGCGTATGAAGTATTGTTTATAATGCGTATGGATCACTTTAGTTTGTTTAACTTCTCAATGCATTTTATATAACAATTCTTTGAAAGAAAATTATGATGTATTAAAATAAAAAATATATATGATCAAACTTCAGAGTATACCAAATGTAATTAGTTTACTGATTGTAAATAATTTTGTAGTTTGTTTTAGCATTAAATAAAGAAATTTATAACATCAAGATGAAAATAGTACATAATAAAATCTTGCAATGTAAATGATGTAAGACAAAACATGAATTATTTTGACTTACTTATTTTAGTATATACATCGTTGTATCTGTTTTAACAGTGTTTGATTGTTTACTTTATTTGCTAAAAATACCAAATGGAATTGTAACGTAGTAGTAATTATCCTTTGAAAAGATTTTTATAATTAAGAACTTTTTGTTAAAATATATTGTCTTTTAAATTTTGAAGAATTTGTATTAGGAAAGCCAAAATAGTATGCAAAAATTGATTCTAGCTGCACGAATGATGAATGCTATGGACACAAGCATAAACCCCTGCGATGATTTTTACCAATTTGCTTGCGGCCAATGGATAAAGAGGAATGTAATTCCAGAGGACAAAAGTTCTTTTGGGATATTTACAAAGTTGATAGAGGATACATCTGTAATCGTTAAGTGTAAGTTCTTTAAGGAACTGTGTTCTGCGAACATTGTCGTTCCTAATGGGATCTTTATTCTTAACATTATATACTCTGGTGCAATTAATCTTACTGCATTTCTTGATTGTTCTATTGCTTATATATAAAATTCTTCTTACAAAACATTTGTCATTTTATTTGAATTTTATACGTTTTAGTTATTGTCGGTTGGTTTAGATTAGAATTACATTTCTTTATCTGAAACTATTTGATGCATATCCTGTAAATTGTTCCAATGTTCGTGTACCAATTTAAGAGAGGAAACGTTGCACTAAAGTCCTGTTTAACTAAGTAGTGACTAACTGGAATGCCATTATGGTTGAATCACTATAAAATACATCTTTGTATATTGTTGAAACATTTGAAATCACGCTCAACAATTTGACATTTTTCATTTCATTTGCAGCTGTGCTGGAGGAGCCAAACATTTCTAGTGACCCTGAGGCCATCATAAAAGCAAGGGATTACTATAAAGCATGCATGAATGAAGGTAATTATATGTCGCCTTTTAAATACACATTTTGTAGTTTGAATTTTAAAGAAAAGTAGTAATAGAATTTCAAACAATTATGTTTTAAGTTCATCCCTTATTTTGCAGGAAAAATAGAGGAGCATGGATTAGGGTTTATGCAGCAATACCTTGCAGATCTCGGGGGTTGGCCGTTACTTGGTTCTAATGCCGGTGGAAAATGGATCTCGAGCCTATATAACCTTGAAGATTTGCTGGTTCGCGTAAGAAAAGAATCAAATTATATACCAATAGTTGATATTGGTGTTATTACGGACGACAAAACTCCAACGAAACATGTCCTGTATGTAAGTAACATTTTTTATGTATGCATGTAGAACTTGAAATCATAAAAATGGTAAGGAAAATAAATAAATTATTTATCTATACAGAAACATAGATTGTATTTTTCGAGCTCGCTTTAAAGCAAGTATATTTGGGAGCTGGCTAAATCGACTTTAATCCAAAGTACTATATACAAAGTATGTTATTGGACATTATTTCTGTCAAGTGCAATAAATTGTTTATATTTTTCTATCACCGTCAGTGTAAATATATCTTATAAGATCAATAGCATAGGGTATAACCAACCACATTTATAAGTAAGCTTGATATTTCATTTTTATAGCTTGATCAGCCAGACTTAGGAATGCCAGATCGAGATTATTACTTAAAGGGCAGAGACGATAGAACTTTGATGGCTTACCAGGCGATGATCAGGGATATTGGGATTGCATTCGGTGCTGATCCCGACACAGCTTCAACTGATGCGAGGTTTATTGTTGACATGGAAGTACAGCTTGCAAATGTACGATTATCTTCAGAGTCATAAACTGACGATATGTATATATTTTTTAAATCCTTAGGGAGATAGGTGACTCTACTGGATTTTTACTTTTGTTGTTCATGCTTTTTTAAAATTACTACGGCTTGCACATGTTTTGCGGAAATTGAATTTTAATCCTTGAATTCTTTGCTACATATCACACGTAGGTCTACTGCAGGTATGATCGGCAGATCTGGTCTTTGCAAATATCAACTTAAAATGGAAAAGTCCCATCTTGTTAGACTAAAAAGAAAAATTTGTTATGTGGTAAAAATGATATTATTTCAAAAATCATGTACGAATATTTTAAACCGTTTATGATTTTCTGAATTCCCCAAAATTGTTTTTTTCTGAATTAAACACGTTTTTAAACCCCACCCCAGCTATAACAGAAAGGGTTATTTTTTTAAAATTATCCTAAAAGAAACAACATTTAAAGTCAATATTTAAATTTTTTCAAATCCCCCCATCATGTTACGAGGCAAAATTTGATATTGTTTTCGTTTTGTAAAAGTTAATAATTTTTTTCTTTAGTTACAGTTCCCATAGAGAGAACTACGTGGCAGATGTCAACAAATGACCCCGGGAAAATTTGGGAGTAATTTACAGGGGTATGAAAATTTTTCCTTTTTCAGATATCTAAAGAAATTGGTTAAATTTGAAAAAATGAAGTTTTCAAATTGAACATGCTTGAAAAGATTACCAAAACTTTTGAAATATTTTTTTGAATACGGGTTTTGGGCCACTTATTGGGGAGATTTGTTGAATAGGCCCTTTTGGGGGAACAGTCTCTCCCTTTACGGCAATAATGTTTTCCCGGCTTAAATAAAATATTTTTAAAAATGAGCCTAAGAATTTAAAGAGATTATTCTGGAGGTAAGGGCCCCCATTTGTATTAAAAAAAAACTTATGTACCAACCGTTTTTATAGTTTATATTGTCCTCGAATGAAACAACATTTGTTATTTTCTTTTGCATTTACGATAAATCATCATTGAATTAAAATGTACTTATCATGAGATAAATGCGTATGTTAAGTGTCTTTTTCATAATGTCTGATTTTGCATCTTAAATAAATGTACCTGAACATGTCCAATTATTGTAAACATCAGATAGATCTGGGACGACTTATTCAAGAGACAATGCAGCACGTAGGACTGACACTAAACCAGTCTGAAACGGCAGTCGTTAGGGCGCCTGCCTTTTTCGAGAAAATTGGGACTCTTCTTGCTAGTTATTCACCAAGGTAATGTAGTTGTATGCCAATATCAGTTATGATCAAATTCTTGATGAAATTTTGTACATGTATATTCAATTCTGCTTTACTGTAAGTCCGAAGAAATGGAATCAGCTATATCTATATTCTGTCACTGTGTGCAGATTCGACATTGTTTAAAGTCCTTTTAATTTATTCATTAATTTGATCTGATATCTTGAATAGGTTCAATACCGGTATAGATCTATCAATATAATGCCAAGTAGGAGAGATGATGTTATTGATGTCATTGAATGAGGCTATTTACACTTTATTACGTAATGTCCCAATATATTGCATAATTGTTTCATTTTTTGCAGAGTGTTGGCTAATTATGTTTTGAGTAGACAAGTTATAGAGAAAACAATGTTTCTTCCTAAAGTAATCAGAAATATCAGGTTCAAATACATGGAGGTTTGTTTCTTTTTATATTTAAGCTGGAATAATTTCTTGAAAATGATAAAAATAAATCAGGCAACTTATATGCATGTTAAACAATTATACTGTTTAGCAAGGAAGTGTTGATGCGTTTATAAAACTGTTATACATGTAGATTAGAAATAAGTTGATACATTCTTAATGTATCTTTTGCCGGACTTACAAAGAATGACAAAGCGATTGACAATATCTTAAATGATCAATAAATAATGGGACGTAAACGAGGGATTTTGACAACTGTAACTGTGATATATTTTGCTCGGTAATTGCAAATGAAGTATAATGACAGTATAAGCAGCCTTTTCACAATTAAAGATAATGGGGTCTACCCTGAAAAATACCGACACCTCAAAGGTATAAAAGGCGACGTCACTTATTACTTGCTTTTGCGAGTATTTAGTTTTTATAAGTATAGATTACATATATTTCCGAAATATAAGTACTTTCAGAATTGTTTATCAGTAGTAACCTAAACGTAACCTAAACGAATTCGGGCGTATTGTTCGCAGCCTCAGAATGAAGATTTTTTTTTATTTAATTAGGCGTTATATGGGTCGGTAACTGAACCTCCTCGGTGGCAGACCTGCTCAGATCATGTTAAATACAGGCTACCAGAAGTTGTTGGTCGGCTTTTTGTCAAAGAGGCTTTTAAGAATGGATCAAGAACAGACGTATGTGGGTTGTTTTTGTTAAAGTATATATAGAAATATCTCAAATGGTCGTAAGGTATATTAGACTATATAGAAACATTTGTGACAGAAATTATCTAAATGTTTATAAACTGAATATTTAAACATTATTTATGCTTTAATTGAAAGGGAAACTATATATTGCTCGTTTCGTTTAGATTAAAACAGTTTCTTTCGAATGGAAATTTTAAAAGTGTAGCGCTTAGGAAAAGTGTTTCCAGAGTGCAATTAGTTTTCAGTGTTTTTTTAAAGACATTGGTAAAAAATATGTGAGTGAGCTACTGTTTGGCTTTGACAAAAGAAATTGCCAATCGAATGTTACACTACAACTAAAATAATTTGATCCTTAAAGACATAGGTATTTGTGGTAATTCAAAATTTGTCCAGTAAAATAGATTGTTTCTTTTTTTTATCCGACAGTGCTTTAACAACATATGTATTTTTAATAGTTTTATCTTTGCAGGTATTAGATTTAATAAGCAACCTCCGGACATCTTTTAAAGTTATGATTGGCAACTTAAAATGGATGGACAATGCAACAAAAGAGGTTGCTAAAGAAAAGGTAAGAGAATTAAATTAATGTCTTATTAAAATACATATTCAAAGAAATTATAACAGTTAGTGGCAGATAATGAAATATTCTCTTCACTTTCTTTTCATACGTTTCTATTTGTTGTTTCAGGTCGATCATATGACGTCAAGAATAGGATATTCGGACATAATTTACAACAATACTGCACTTAACGAACTGTACGTAAATGTAGGTTGGTCTTTACAGTCTGTTACAAAATTTGTTTATTTCATTTAATAATTTAACATTCGAATGAATAACTTTGTAGTTCATCACCTGTCTCAGCAACATTTGCATTTTGAAAGTATTCAGCGACTTTTCCAATCACAATACAGTTAGCAACATATCATGTCTTATGATGTTTTTACTTCGTATGGAGCGTTACAAGATGATTGGAAAAATATTTTTTATAACGACACCATAAAAGAAGAGAAATACGATACAATCATGTTCCTTTCTTTTATCCTTACAGTTTGATAGCATAATTTCAAATGGTGAATTGTATTAAAGAACACCAAACCGATCTCGCAATATAACAAACAAAAGAAGTAAAACGAGGGAAACAAGAAAGTTAGAAAAACGAAACATACAAAATAAGTACACAAGCATTTGTGTATTAGTTGAACATGTAACATTTGGAAACCTACTAAAGTGGTCCATAAAATAAATATATTTATTTCGATTTGATATGTTTATAATGTATAAATATATTTACAGTATACAATAACTAAAGATAATCCGATGAAAACACTTATAAACTTTGGTCAAGCTGCAGTCATAAGACAACTTCTAAATCTACGAAAAAATGTTAACAAAGAAAGGTAAAATCATTCGTTACTTAATAAAATAATGTATTAACTTGATATCCATCAACACGGTAAAGAACAAGGCAAATTTATTAAATTTTTGTCATCTGTAATCACACGTAAGGTGAAAAAATGACATGACTGTGTCTTGTAAATACTGACAAATATTCAACCCTATATTAAATGGACTTTTCTGCTTTACAATTTTGATAAAACCATTCATTTTATTTTTGGAAAAATTTAAAATTACATGTATATACTGACCAGTGGCTGATCTTGGTCTGCGCTGGTCGCATTCCAGTTGCCGCTAGCACGGATAGGAATCAGATAAGGCTGACAACATGATTTCAAAAGATAGACTCATATTTCCATAATAAAATAAACCAATGTTGTCTGCATACTGAATGTAAAGAAAATTGTGTGTTTTGTCGTAGAACAAAGTGTGACATTATATCAATACTATTTTTATTTGTATACAAATATTTTTGCTTACAATACAAAACATTTCTCTTAAAAGTTTATGTTCAGTGATGATTAACAATCAGTAAGATATATTCTAAATTAATTGCAAACTAGTATTAAACAAGATGTATTGTTTTGTAAGATTATGATGGTTTTATCAGCAGAGCCATGTTCTATATTGTCTTCTAGATGGCACATGTCTCCGGCCACAGTTAATGCCTACTATGAAATGGAAGCCAATCAAATAAGTATGCACGTCTTTATTCAGTGTCTTGTTATATAGATGTATAGTTTATAATATAATTATATAGATTTACTGGTGCGTATTATTAGAACGCCATAACAGTTTGATCTACCATTGTTATAATATTTCTTCTGTTGAATTTTATTTATATTTGGACAATATTGCCATGATGTCCTTTAAATAGCTATTGGTCAACGGTGGGACTTGCTTCAGTGAAAAAGGAGTTTGTCTCTTAACCCAGGGTTTGTGGTATTGGAGTCCGACTTGGGTCATGGCTAAGATTCGCTAAGATTACGTTTAGAAATTTGTTTGTAAAGCACCTTTTACATAATTAACCCTATTTTATCAAAAACATGTTTTGTATGATATCCAAACCTTATATAATTATACCTTGAAATAGTTTTTTTAATATACAGTTAGTGTAAAAATATATGTTCAATTTATTTTTAGCGTTTCCAGCAGCCATACTTCAACCACCATTCTATTCTTTTGATCAGCCAGCGTATGTTTGTTATTTTTTTAATGTTTAAAATTAAAAACTCAAAACATCGATCTTGTTACTTTTAAACGTGTACTTTTCAGTTTAAGACATACCCTTATTGCTGTTAACATACTTTGCCGAATTTAGAATCTGTAAAAGTTTTAAAGACTACATTTCAATTAAAATTAAAGTGGTCTTTTTTTACACCCATAGATGTTTAACACACTGATATCACTGAAAACAAAAATAAAAGAGAAATTCGATGGATTCAAAATTAATCATCTTTATTAAATTTCCCCATAACTTGTGCCGCATCAAAAAGTTGTGCAATATAATAAAAAATTAAGTGTTTTGAAGTTTAAAAAACGAGTTGATTTATTTCTTTAACTTATAAAGTTATATAAGTTACATATTTTACAGATATCTGAATTATGGTGGTATAGGCTATGTGATTGGACATGAAATAACACATGGTTTTGATGAAGTAGGTAGGTATATCAAAACAAATAATCTATTTATTGCAATAAGTTTTTAGCTTGGTATGAGTTAAAACAAATTAACTGAAGATAATTATATCACCAGCTAGTCTGTTATTACAGGGAGACATTACGACAAAGCTGGTGCTTTAAACAGTTGGTGGTCCGAAACAAATGCTGCAAATTTTAAAGCTCGGGCCCAGTGCTTCATGGACCAGTACAACAATTTTACCATTCAGGAAACGGGAAACTCGACAGTAAGTGAATCGTATACTAAATTATTCCAGTAATAACTGATGTAATGAAGTCAAGTGACAACTATAGATTTGTTGAGAATAGTGTCTCCCGCCTAAAAATAGCCTCTCCAGGAGCTTGTACAATATTGACTTTAAATCTAATTAATTTCAAACTGACTTGCTGCTTTTGTTAATAGGTAATATTGTCTCTTTCAATTCATGCCACATTGATCTTTTAATATTTCTTAGTGTATGTTATGTTTTTGTTCTGTCTGTGTGCAGATTTCAAGTTATTCGCATGTTCGTTAAAAATAATATGGTTATTTGTTCAGAAAAGATATCCGTTTCACAAATTTAAACTATTTAACCGGCTTGTCATAGGCTCATAGCATTCTTTTTTTATTACTTGAATCTGACCAGGACAGCAAACTGGTCATACAGTTCCCTAAGGTCAACTGAGAAAGCACTAGAAACAGATTAGGATGATTTTAAATCAAATTTCAGACACAAGAAAATTATTATTTCCTTTTATAAAAACAGGATTATATAGGCTTGCCTCAAACCTTCATGTATGTTTAACAACAAGTTGTTGGTTTCAGCTTACTTATTGTAAATATTCAAAGTTTGTTTTCGTTTGAGTGTCACAAAGTATTATCTGGTACAAGCCTTTTATAGCTTTGCTTTGTCTTACTTGTTATTTTTCTGCTAAAATATTTCTTTTATGTTTTCCGTAGTCTTAGCAATTATCTAATAATTCTTTGTTTAGGTTTGACTGTACAGCATTATCACCAACAAAAGCCTTAAAAATAGTTGAATTACCTAGGCCATTATAGTCGTAGTGTGTACAGGAACTTTCAAAACAGATAACATGCAGGCCGCTGTGGGACACTGTCTTACTACAAATTATGAGGCCGCAAGTTCAACCCTCTGACACCCCACTTAAATCAATGATGAAAATGTAAAGAATGATTTTCTTCAAATGGCAATGTATAAATTTAACGTTAAGAAATTAGTTGCTCCTTCTGCAATATGTTTCTTCTGTATATCCTGCAAAATTACGATAAGCGAATCATATATAATAAACAACATATTGATAATACACAACACCATCCTCGAAATCATTCAGTGATTGCTGCACTAAACATAACTCAATAAATAAGCCTAACACACTGAGCACTGTTATGCCATGATGATGACACATAGAGTTTATTGTACTAACATTTTGAATATGACTCACTAAGTCACTCACATAGTTACCGTTTCTCACTGAAGATTACTTCATAGTGATCAGTACTTATTTGAGCCAACTACTAAATTACTCTTGGTATTAGCTAACATATGAAACATTACACGCTGAGAACTACTTACACAGTGAACATCTATTACTGAAATTAAGTAACACAGTAAGCATGACAAACCAGTAGCTTTTACTATTTAAAAGTTATGACTAAGGTCATTTAAAAGTTATGACTAAGACCATTGAAAAGTTATGACTAAGACAATTTAAAACGTATGACTAACTGTCGTAGGAACTCGGATGATATGGCTATCGAAGGAATACAACAGAGTATACTCTTTTTTTTGGAAACTTGAATTTCTTATATAAGTTTATGAAGTCATTTGTTCTTCATTTTATACTGATACAAAACTTCTAAGACTTCAGGTATAAAGTCCCAGGGTGAGAACATAGCTGACAACGGCGGTATCAGACAAAGTTTTTACGTACGTACATATTTTAATCCCATAAAAAGTGTAAAGAATTGTATAGAATATTGTTAGATAACTTATTATTTTACAGTAATAATATCAACACTTTTGATATTCAATGAATAATAAAACTGTCTATATTACTGATGTCTTTCAATTATATAGTGCAAATAAATACACGTTAGTTTTCGTTAGGTCTGTATATATGTTGTTTAGAATCATTCATGATATCAATAGCAAGCATTTTTACACTAGTAACATTAATGATAAAGATTTTCTATGTGTTGCAGGCTTACCGTGAATGGGTAAGAACCAGTCGGAGAGGAAAAGAAGAAGAAAGTCTACCAGGGATGAACTACACACCAAATCAACTTTTCTTTCTTAATGCAGCACAGGTACGTTTTGCTCATAAGTCTTAGAAAACCTTTACATTCAACTTAAATTTGTTTTAATGAATACTTGGATTTTAATTTTGAAGGAAATTTAATGACTTTTTCAGAATTTAGATTTTCTGTTGGTAAGAAAGTTTAGCTCACAATTTTACAAAGTTTTCAAATTTTGATTTATTTCAATATTTTATTCATATATTCATGTTCTTATTGTGACGATAGTTCTTTGTAGACATAGTAGCCAATATAAACAATAAGATTGTGTTTCAAATGATCCATATTTTATCTCTTTCTTTATCAATATATCAAATAAAACAATGGATGAAATCATATTTGAGCTTATATACATCTTTGTGCGTTTTCTTTAACAGAAGCCAAAAGAAAACCTTTTTGGTACATTAAAGAAGATGATCATAAGATAATGTGCGTGTATGGCTTTGTTAAATATTAAGAGCTCTGTAAATTCTAATGTTAGGTTTAATTTTGATGTAAGTTCTAATTTTGGATTTGATTTCTGATATAATTTCTTTATTGTAATTTACAGATTTGGTGTGAGAAAATTAGAGATCATGCAAAGGTTGAGAGATTATTAACCGGTAGTCATGCAATAAATATGTTCAGGTAAATAAGTTGTATAATTTTAGAAATTGTTGTAATTTTCTGTCACCAAGAAAAGATAAAGGAACAATACAGAAGTTTGCTATCAATCTTAGTATGCTATCAATCTACAGCTATTTTTTTAAAATATGTATTAATTCTATTTATCAACCACTGCTGTACATGATCGTGCTCAGTCAAACCCACAAAGCAACAATTTACTTTTTCAAAATTCTGCTGGTTCTTGAAATGGACCTCAGCGTTATCGTCAAACAAGCAAAATTGAGTCGCATTATTGTTAGTTTCGGCTCCTCCCCTGTGTCCCTTTTGTTCATATGTTGTGCCACTATTCCTTGGTGAATATTGTTCAGTCGCCTGTTAAATGTGTTGCATTTTTGTTCGTATTTTGCGTATACACCTGTCTGTGTAATTCAGCCTACATGATCAGCTTTCAAAACTACATTCTTCTTTCTTCCGGCAAGAGATTTCTCGTGTAGGATATACACAGGATATACCTAGTTACATGATCATCGCTGTGTTAACCATATATATTGTTGTTTCTTCCTTGTGGCGTGTTGGGCTTTCTTTTATCTCTTTCTTTATCAATATATCAAATAAAACAATGGATGAAATCATATTTGAGCTTATATACATCTTTGTGCGTTTTCTTTAACAGAAGCCAAAAGAAAACCTTTTTGGTACATTAAAGAAGATGATCATAAGATAATGTGCGTGTATGGCTTTGTTAAATATTAAGAGCTCTGTAAATTCTAATGTTAGGTTTAATTTTGATGTAAGTTCTAATTTTGGATTTGATTTCTGATATAATTTCTTTATTGTAATTTACAGATTTGGTGTGAGAAAATTAGATATCATGCAAAGGTTGAGAGATTATTAACCGGTAGTCATGCAATAAATATGTTCAGGTAAATAAGTTGTATAATTTTAGAAACTGTTGTAATTTTCTGACACCAAGAAAAGATAAAGGAACAATACAGAAGTTTGCTATCAATCTAACTATGCTGTCAATCTACTGCTATTTTTAATATGTATTTATTCTATTATCAACCACTGCTGTACATGATCGTGTTCAGTCAAACCAAGCCGGCAACAATTTACTTTTTGTAAGTTTGTTTGTTAATGCAATGGGTCTGTTTTCACAAAGTCATTGTCAAACAAGCAACGTTTGAGCCGCATTTGTTTTATTTCGGCTCCTCCACTATGTCCCTTTGTTCATATTTGTGCTACTATTCCTTGTTGAATATTTTTCAGTCGCCTGTTAAATATGTTGCATTTTGTCCGTATTTTGCTTTTACACCTGTCTGTGTAATTCAGCCTACATGATCCGCTTTCAAAACTACGTTCTTCTTTGTTCCGGCAATAGATTTCTCGTGTAAGATGTACAAAGAATATACTTAGTTACATGGTCACCGCTGTAAAAACCATATATATTGTTGTTTCTTCCTTGTGACTTATCCTATTTTACATGTTTAAGTCTGCTTCAATCGTTACTTAGAGGCGCACGTGAAAACTCATAAAGCCCAAAAGGATATAAAACTTGAAAATCTTGCTAAGATCAACTTGTAACTTGGACAGTTAAAACAGAAAATGATGACAAAGAAGGTACTTTTAACCTTATGTTTTAATGGAATCTTTTTAAAAAAGTGCCATTATGTTGTCATTATGTTACACTGAAAAACTCTTTTTAAATATGTTTCACTTTATTTCATAACTATCAATTTACTTTTTATTCAGTCAATCTGCAATTATCATTATTTACTTTATTCTTCTAGGGTATACGGACCGTTACAGAATTTTGACGAGTTTTCTCATGCCTGGAACTGCTCCGCTGGATCTTTTATGAACCCGTCAAACAAATGCTCAGTTTGGTAGGAATTTAGAGAGCCAATACAGTAGCATTAGAATAATAGAAATTTATTTTTTACTAGATTATATGTCAATAAAATATAAAAAAATTTTGAACTAGTCTGTTAAATGTATAAAATATGTAGCAATACATGTGACACTAATGGTTTGATTTGTAAAAGCAAGAGGCAATAAAAGTAGCTGAATTATAAATTGGTGGTAAAACAAATGAACTTTGTGGTGATCTAAATGAATTAGACAACGTGTACCTTATGGTATGTAAACTTTATTATAAACTATGAAAATAAACGATTTATAAAGTGAACATGGATACTTTATAATCATGATGAAACAAACGGACATGTTGTATAGAGATGCTTTGATCTGAAATGTACATTCAAGTACCTCATTTTAAATTGATAAAAATCTTACTTCAGTATAGTTTTAGTTTTGATCTGAATTGTACATTCAAGTACCTCATTTTAAATTGATAAAAATCTTACTTTTAATAAGTATTTTAAATGCCTTTGCTTCAACAAATTATTTTGCTTAGATGTGGAAAAGCAAATGATGTGGAGTAAAGTCTTGCTATTTAAATATTCCCTGGTACTTCGTGAACAATGATTCACGGAATACCGATTAAAGCGGTGTTAGGGGGCCTGGTAAATTTTGATTCGCAAAATACCGCTTAAACCGGTGTTAGGGTGCCTGGTAAATGTTGATTCACAGAATACCGCTTAAACCTGTGTTAGGGGGCCTGGTAAATGTTGATTCACAGAATACCGCTTAAACAGGTGTTAGGGGGCCTGGTAAATGTTGATGAACAGAATACCGCTTAAACCGGTGTTAGGGGGCCTGGTAAATGTAGCATTTATAATCAGACTCAATCAAACCTAGACAGCGATATACTCACAACATTCGAGTGTTCTCCCTGTTTTCAATAATTTTGATTCCGTAACCAAATATTGTGTCCTGAATAAAAATGTACTATTATAGTAAAAATATTATATGAATAATTGAATATCTAATTGAATTTGCTTCATATAATTAAGTATTATTTCGACAAAACAAAATAGAGTATCAGATATTAATCTACATATACTGTTAACTACATAGATCTTATTCTATAAACATGAGTCTACTTGACAACCACTCTTTTTAAAGTGGAGGAGTTAAACGTTGAAAAATATCAAAACGTATGGATTACCACTCTTACATTTTTTTAAATAAAATAATAAAAAATCATTAGAAGATATCAATAATGAAATGCATCTATTGACCATTTTTATTCTTACGAACATACTGTTTGATATAATATAGTAAGTGCATATTTTAAATGAGACTAAGCCCTTGAGTGCTTAATCCAGATATAAGCACTATTTTAAATGAATAATGCCAACAAGCATACAACGTAACAGTGACAAATTCTTGTACTTTTCTTGCATATCAGACATGATTATTTACTCTTTACACCGGTGCCAGAACCTCATTACCGCCGTTAACAGTTACCCTCGAGCTAGATATTCCGGTCTGTACCGTCAGCCAGTATAAAATCCTTAAGGTCTTGATATTTATAAACGTGCGTCAAAACTAAAACACTGCTATATACGCATTTTGATTGTGTGAATATAACAGCATTACACATAATAACAGTGTCAATCACACTTAAGAAGCTGTAAATTCTATACATTTTTCTTTTTACACATAATTGAGATCATATCAACTTTAACAGTGTCTACTATGACATACTTTTGTGATAGTGAATACATACATAATCGTTTCTTAAGTGCTGCGAAATTAGTTCAAACAACCTTTTGTATGTGCATGTTCCAAAAAGAATTGTAACACTTTTTCGAAACATCTGTCTTTGTTTTATGTCTTCTATTGTTTTATACTAAATAACTTTTTGAATTCATATATTAAATCTTTGTAAATTTAATCCACTGACTCCAATATATACTTTCATTTAATTCATAAGCACAAATTCACAAATTTCCATTAACGATACAACAAAAACTGCCGCCATAATGATATTGATTGTCCGTTGGATAAGAGCAGTCCCGTGGTTAATATCTTTCAGCCAATCAGGTGACTTGTGAGTGAGTATTAGCAAAAATATAGCTACAAAGCACTGAAGAAGGAGAGAACTTAGCATTACACACAACAATAAGCTGTAATTCTTGTGATTGGTCCCTATATTCATCATTTGTTTAATTTGGGTTATTGTACCAAGAACGCTGGCAAAGGTCAATGAGCACAACAGTGTCGTCTGCTTCCAAAGAAACCAATCACGTGATATAGTCGATCTTGTACTTTTACTTGAATTGTGG
This sequence comes from Ruditapes philippinarum, assembly GCF_026571515.1. Taxonomy (NCBI): domain Eukaryota; kingdom Metazoa; phylum Mollusca; class Bivalvia; order Venerida; family Veneridae; genus Ruditapes; species Ruditapes philippinarum. The sequence goes on along the minus strand of NW_026857427.1, from coordinate 86,521 downwards.
TTCAAGTCATGCTGAAATGACATATTTGTGTATTGAGATCAATATTTTCTTTAATTCTTTTTGAGAATTGATGATAATTTTTGAAAAAAAACTATCGAGAAAATGGTAGATGACAAAATTTTGATTTGCTGTTATAAATTAAATTGAATTGAGATAAACGTGTGACACAATGCAAGTTTCAACAGCTACCGGAAGTTAAGCCTCAAGAGTCAATATTTGTATCGTTCTAAAACAACAACTTGAATTTCTTAAAATCATTATCTGTATTTAAATTTAGACTATATTTCATGGTTTTCATTTTTGACCTAAAGATATAATATAAAATATAATATAATATAAAATATAATTCTGTTTACTCAACTGTTTGTGTTGAAGTTTCTGTTACTCCATGAGGGTGTTTTGATCTTCGCCTGACGTCATCAGTTCGTCTATTTCTTGCAAAATCTGCTGCTTTTAACATAGATTCTTCTTCTATATCGTCATCCATTTTGTATCTGTTGATAAAATTTAAAATTACTTTAAAATAATACTGTCACGATATTAACATTATGTAGGTTAGCGAAACGTTACGCGTTCCACTGACATTTAGACCAAACAATTTTATGTAATTCAAATAAGCCATACAAGCGGAGAGGGTAATATTTATTTACTTAGAAAAGGACAGCGCTGGTAAAACACTAGTAACAAATTAAATACAAATACATCAATAATCAATATTATTATGTAAAAGAAGGAATCTCTTTATTGATTAAGCCTGATAAAGTGTTAAATAATGTTACGTAAACAAAGCGTTCAATTTCGATGCCACTTGGCGTGAGACCAAAGCAATTCCCTCTGGTTATAACTGCGCAGAAATTATACCAATTAGGACCTAATGACTGAACATGTGTTGAATTTCGCTTTCTGACATATTGCGATAGTAATAATCCTCCGGTAAAAAATAGCTTCGTACCTCAATAACAGAACAATGATGAAAACCTGAGGAATACCTGTGATAAAATAACAATTTACACGTGCAGTTATTTTACTCTTCGTGTACACCCATACCTAGAGCTATAAGAATGAAAATACAGTCTACGAGATACAGGTTCTAAAATGTGAAAAATGACTGGAAACTTCTTGATAGCAGAATCGACTCTAAAGTTAGGCCGTGCAGAATAAAAACAAGTATGAAATAGATATACAAGTAGAAAGATATTGCACAAAACTGTCAAGATACATAACAGCAAATAGATAAGTTAAGTTTTCACATTGATCATGTTATCTCTAGACATCTATTCTAACATTATTTTCTCAGGGAAATAACAAATGAATAAGAGGCATGTTAGTTTGTGGAGTATTATAAATGAATTATTAGTCTTTAGTAAAGATAATTATGTTAACGACAAGTTTTACAATTTAATTTACCCTAGCATTTAAATCATTGAAACAAAATCTTAAAATAGGTTCAACATGTGCGATAAATGTGAAATTTACTGAAAATAAAAGTTACCTTTGCAATTTTAGATTCTATCCATGAGTTATAACTTTCACTTGATCAACTAATCGATAGGAAAGCAATCCTGCATTATTGAATCAATACAAGAGTCTCAGATGCCAGTCTGTTATCCCAGTTTGTTTATATCATGCCAACTCTTTACAGTATAGAGTATTTCTCTACGCAGCTGGGAAAAAAAACGTCCCAGAACACAAGATTAATATTTTACATAGTGGTAAATAATAAACAACGAAGTAAAAACCTTGAAACAGACGCTGCAACAAGTTATACATACAATTTATCCGAGCGCTATTTTCACAAAGTTAGTACAGTCAGTGCGAGAAACGCTGCAAACAATTACGGGAAGTGAGGGCAAAATGAATCATAAAACCTACACAATATACTACTTACATTCCGTCTTGAGACAATATGTTTCGGTGATAGGTACTTCAATCAAAGCCAAAAAAGTTCAAGTATATAAGTTTCCTGTTTAATATAAGAGTGGCTGGCGCGGGGCTATTTTATTGGATGGCGTGGGGCTATTTCATATTTGTATGTACAAGATATGAAAACTTGAGGAAATTAATTCAAATATAACCGGAATAGGTGATTCATTGTGAAATATTTAATAAAAAAAACTTCTAGTTTCATTGATATCGCCTTATATATATCAGCTTTGAAACTAAACATTCATCAAAACACATATATACATATATATATCTTTAATATTTTTATTATTTTTTGCAGAGTGTTTCTCTTACAGACCTCTTTGAGAATCGAAAAGCAGCTAATCAATTTGATATTTCGTATTTCATTTCCGAAAATGAAATCATACCTCTTATCAAACTGTTATAATTTTCATATTTTAAATAAGTAATATTTTTTTCACAAAAATTAAATTTGGGGGGGGGGGGATTTTTACCATTACAACATTCATCTCATGATTATCATTCACCCTGTATATAAAAATTACATTTTGTTTGGGTTTTATGTCGCACTTACACAGTTTAAGTCATATGGCGACTTTCCAGCTTGGCGGAGGAAGTCCTCGGACCTCTCTGTGCATTATTTCAGGCACGAAAGGGCACCTCAGTACAAACCGACGTTCCGTACGCTAGCTGGACAGCTTCCTCCCATGAAAGTATTCTAAGTCCTTGACGTGATACGAATCGACAGCGGTAAGGAGGAAGAGGTTTCAAGTTAACGAACTTAACCACTCGGTCACGGACGCCCTAAATTTAAATTTTGCAACGAAATGATATGATGTGATGGAACTATAAGAATTTGTTGTTAATAACTATCAACTAATAACTTTACATACCACTTATACATTTAAAATACTTTGTTTTAGAAATGGTTGTTTGATACACTATTATAAAAGATCTGCAACAATCGAAGGTATTAATTCCTCATTGACATTGGCGGCACTTGGAAATCTCATATATTTAGTAAGGCTTTCAAAATTCCATTTGATGATAGACCAAAATAATTAACGCGGTTATAATTATGAAGAAATTATATGAATCAGGACCTATTCACTGGTCATGTATTGAAGTTCGTATTCCTATCTGATAAAGTAGTATTCCACATGTAGAAATAGTTTCGTACCTTAAAATAACAGAACGGTGATGAAAATCTCTGTAATACCTGTAATAAATAACTATTTACACATGCATTTTACTCTTTGTGTGCAAAGAAAATATTTGTAGCACAGTCAATGATTTACAGGTTCTAAGATTTGAATAATGATGTGAAAATAATTTATAGTAGAGTTGAATTTGAAGTCTAGGTTCTTAAATTTTAACAATAATTTGAAAATAGTTGATGGCAGAAGTCGAATCTTAACTGAAGACCCGAAGATTTATTGTTAAAGATAAATACACGCAGATGGACATTGAACAAAACTGTCAGAAATCACAAGTTATTACCAATTTATTACATGCTTTTCGGTGGTTTATAGAAATATATCAGTGAAATAAAACTGGTAATTTCACTGTTAGAAACAGTGAAATTATCACTTTGATAATTTCACTGTTTTGAATTTAAGCCCCTTACGTTGTTTCAGTGAAATACCAGCGTGCACAGTACTGGGTACCAACTTCATGACGTGACGTCGTAAATGACGTCACGTTGTATTATTATTTGGCGCGCTTTTCATTCAGTATTAGGTTTAATGTCTTTTTAAAACGTTTCTTTGCATGAAATAAAAAGAAAATTTGTTTAGTTTAGTGTAAGATCGAAATATATTTCACCTTGTGAACACCAAAAGTTCATATTTCACTCGTGGCTGCGCCACTCGTGAAATATACCTTTTGGTGCTCACTCGGTGAAATATATTCCGATCTTACACTGAACTAAACAAATATCCTCTATATCACGATTTGATTAGTAACTTATTTTTTTAACTACCCGCCCTTTCGATAGATTATATGAATTTGGAAAGATTAGCTTAAATGAAGTGTTAATCATGTAGTAAAACTATTGAGTTAACGAGATTTTAGTCCCACATTTTCAAATAACAGTATTAAAGCATTCCAACAAATCTTAAAACACTCTCAACTCGAACGTTATATGTGAATTACTGAAAAATATAGTTAAAATTTTATCCAGAAGTTATAAGTTTCACTTTATGAACGAATCGATAGGAATATGAAATCAGTACAAGTCTCAGATGCCTGTCTGTTATCCCAGTCTGTTTATATCATGCAAGCTCCATTGGGAATTTCCCTCTAGCATGTAGCACGCAAATGGTGCGGGGGGGGGGGGTGCGTCCCAGAAATCGAGATTATTATTTTTACATGGAAGTGAATAAGTAAACAACGATCTAAAACCTAAAGATAAATAATGACCCTGAAACAAATAAATATTTAATAGATTTGAGCGCTATTTTCACACAGTAAGTAAATGATCTTTGTGTCATTCAGAGCAGGATAGCACAAGGAATGAAACAATTATGGGATGTAAGTACTTAATTAATGAGTCATTTACAATAAACTTTACAATAGTCTACATTTGAGACAATATGTTTCTGTGAGAGATACTACAACTAAAGATAAATAATGATAATATGTTTAAAATATTCAATTTCCTGTTTAACTTGATGACGAGTAAACTAAATAATTTTTGAATGAAGATGTTAATTTACCCATAGCAAACTTTAAGCGTTCCCTTCATGTCGTTTTGGGTAGTGCAAGCTTTGAATACTAAATAATGCAATTTTACGTTTACATGCAAATACTTTATAGCTGTTATGTTGCATTTTAAACGGTGGCATGGCCGAGTGGTTAACGCGTAGGACTAGTAATCTAATGAACGCTGGCCGCATGGGTTCAAACCCAGTCAGGGGCAAGTCGTTGTTTCCTTGAGCAAGAATCTTTACACTTATTGCTCAGTACTGGCTGGTTCTAGGAACGTTATCTAAAGTGTATCTATAAGCTTATACCTTCCTACACAATCGAACTAAAATAAATTCTGTATAAACCAAACCAAACGGTGTTGTGAGACTAAATGTTTGAGAGCAAAATGAACCATCCTTCCATAAAATTTACAGATGTCCTTATTCGTCAGTCTTCAATTTGCATTCTTTGAATCTTATTTACATCTTTTTTTTTCGGCTATCAATGTTTTATCAATCATTTATCATGGAGCATGTTTTTAGATGTTATCAAAATAAGTATTGAAAAACATAACGATAAGAGAACTTTTAAAAGTAAACAAATCCAAAGTACGTTAACCTAGATTTAACAAATCACCCTGTTGACTGTAGAATGATAATGAAAGCGAGCTTATAATACAACATTTTATCTCTCCTGAACATTCATTTATATGAACTGTTATACAGGGTGATCAGGTGAAAAACGAGTTGACGGATTATGCTTGACACAGGTAAACATTGATTTAATAATAGTCATACATTGTAAATTCTATACATGGATCTGTTAAGGGAATTGCTGGTACAATAATAATCATATAAATACTGTTTTATGCTGTGTGACGCCTTTATTTATCTTTTTGAGAGTTAAGATCGATAAACGCTGTAAAATACTTGTCAGTTTTTGGGTTAAAGAAAACAGATTTTGTCAACGTTTAATCTTGTACATATTGTCAAAATTGATATTAGTTTTAAATTATGAAATTTTAATCACTAACATAATTGTTTAAACACGGAATTCTTAATCAGTGAACAAAAAGTATATTTAAGATATTCATCATCCTGGGTTCAAGGTCATCTGAATATAATGTACAAACATAGTGTATAGCCATATACCGGAAGTATTGAACTGTGTACGTATCAATAGGTTTATAAAGCACCGAAATAAAGATAGACTTCTGCTTTAAACATGCTGATTTCTTTCAGAATACATCCGATTTTAACTGAAAATAAAAACACTGATAGCAAGTAAATGTATGATGAATCCTTCTTTTCCTGCGTTCAATTGGATATTGGCGGAGTTTATTATTAGTCTAAATATTACACATATATTAAGTTGCCGTGTAAAAGTGACATAGCAGTTGGGTAACTAAAGAAACATATTGAAAAATGCCTTCGGGAGGTAAGTATATCTATTTCAATTCATGTTTTAAGTAGAAATTAAGTTATTCAATGGTTTATGAAAGCGAAAGCAATCGCTTTAAATAAAGCGACGAGCTTAAAGTTATGAAATTATGATTCCTTAGCTATAATATTAAATGAAAGCTTTAGACACAACGATTTTGTTATATACCTTACGAACCTAGCGTCCATAGATCTTATTGAAGGTCAAAGACTACTTATTTTCTTTGTATTCGAACTCGCCTTATTTAAAATCTATTTATTAATGTTTGTTTGTTTGTTTGTTTCATTTTACGCCTTTTCCCGACAGTTTTTCAGTCATACAGGCGGGTAGTTTCCTAACCATCATTCATTAATGAAATAATAATTCCATTGCAGGCAGGTTATCATTGACCAGGCGTATATGTATACTTGGTGGGATAACGTTGGTTATCTCGATTGTTGCCATAGCGATTGGTATTTTTTCCGTCTCCGTGACGGTAACGCAAGTGGAATTTCCTTTCACTGCCGGAGGTGCTATGATTGCAGGAATACCGGTATGTATCATCCGCATAGTTGACCCTCTTAAAGATCCTGTAACTCATTTTTTATGGTTTTATATCATAAATATAATGCTCAAATGAAGATTTATCAATATTGTATGTTCCAAAAAGCTTATTTGTACAGATTTTACTGAATTTACATTTAAGGGTTAATAAAGGGAGGTAATTTGAAATTTATTTTCTATAAAGTCTGAGACAAATTTTTCAATAAGAAATGAATGCATATATTTTTAAATAATTACATACAATGTGGTCAAATATTTGTAGTACATATTTTCCATATTCTTCGATGTTTGAAAATTGTTTTAGAAGCATAATTATATACATATATAAAATTTCTCTTAAGTGTGGTAACAACATTAATTGCAACATACGTACAGGATCTTTATAGAAAGTTATGTGTTGCTGCATATGAGTAGTTGAATTTATTGAAAGCGGACTAATCATTATCATTAATCACGCCAAAGGATTCCACCTTACAGTTGACATTTTCTGGCAAGGATCTTTTTTTTCACTACGAAATCTGCTATATTTTTTATATTATTTTACAGTATGGTTTTAACTCTTAAATAACTCCCTCATCATAGTCTTGTTATGACAGGTTTAAGTGAAGAAACAGTCTGGAACCAGATATTTGACGAGTTTATTGTTCTAAGGTGTTTTGTAATCGCATTGATATGACTGTACACGTGTGTAGACTATGTTATAGTTTCCTTGTTCATATATAACTACATAGTTATTTGAATCAATTATTGATTAATTGTTCCTTTTTGTATCGACTTAAAACTAAATAAGATATAATTGTTTAACTTTTTTCAGGTTTAACAATTATATTTTGGATAAACCTGAATTATAGATATGTTATGACTGTCCAGTCTGTGGTAGGTACCGATCTACGTCGTTTCACTTGAAGTGCTCCGAATGTTTTTGCTAAAGAAATTGCTTATTCAGGACGTTTTGGTTTAAACATTTTTTTAGCTCGATTGCGAAACAAGTTCTTGCAACTTATATTAATCACTTTCGAGTCCGCTCCCTGGAATCTACCAGTACTGGTGTCATATGAAGAAACATGTGAAGAAACATGGCCGTGACCTGAGTAGGGTCGAACCCATGATCTCTGGGTTGAGAGACAGACACGTTTTCAATTAAACTTACAATAAATCTTGATAATTTTTTATTATGTTGACTTTTTCAGGCATTATTTTTGTCGTGTTGTCCCATGGCTATGTATAGTGAAGACAAAAAGTCACGTGGAGGCAGCACGACAGGTTGTTTTGATTGTTGCGTAAGTAATATTTAATTCATTTACAAAATGTATTTTAAAAAAGATTTCTGAATTTTTTTAGGTAACATTTCAAATGGCGTATTTTCCTGTAATACATATATTTGGGTGGTTTTAAATAATAACCAATCGAAACCTTATTCAACGTCCAACCGGCAGCATATTACATGTTAAATAGAGTGTGTTCATGGGCGGAAACGGTTAAAGCAAACAACCGCCCACGCTCCTAGCATTAAAATTTTGTTAAATACGTAAAAATTCCAAGGCCATTTGGCAATTTTCGCGCTTTACTGTTTCATAAGTATTTCGATGCCCTATGTGCATAATTTGGCGTGAGTTGGTACCTTAGGTGATCATACATAAGATATATAGCTTGATAGCCTTATCGCATAAAAGAATTTAAAGGCCCTTTTTATATTCGAACCAAAAACAGACAGCGACACATGATAATCAAAGTCGGTATCTCTGAACTAAGCAATTGCGGAAACCGACTGCAGCTATAGATTAATTATTTTATGCTATATATATTTTCAGACATTACTAATGGTGGTCTGGTTTAGTATTACAATATTAGCTATCATTCTTGGGTTTGGACTCTCTGGTATATACGGCGTGGTAGCCTGTTCTAATCAAGAATTGAAGCTCAAAGGTAGTTATCGTAGTATATGTGGATTTGTCAACAAATAACTTAACTGAGTTTCCTTCGAGTTTTCCTTCTTTTCTTTGCATATTTTATCAAAATTTTGTTTGCGTTTTTATATAACCTTTAAAGCTGCACGCATCCAGATGAGCCAAAATATTTTAAGAAAATCAAAATTGAGAAAAGTGTACTGAAACTTTAAGAAACGTAAAAGCATTCAAGATCCAAGTTATATTGTACATGATATGTGCGGTTTAAGACTGATTTGTCAGTACTTTATCACCATATATCTACTGGGTTACTAACGCAGTAAGGGCTGTTCTTTGAATATGTTGACCACTTTTTGGTAATTTTCATGGATTGTAAGTGCCGATTGCAATATGTAAATTGCTTTATTTGTTCACCTCACAATATTTTACTTTTAAATACAATTCCAAAATTTTCATGAAAATTAACATGAATCTGGCGTGCTGCTTTAATTGTTGGACCATTTACGAAGTCTGTGATTCAAAGAACATTCGTGTATCTCCTTTTTGAATCTAACAGTATATAAATAACACATGGGTTTGTGGGTAACAGTAAAAATATCATCCCGAGGAAAATAACGTTACCCGAGGCGTAGCCGAACAAAAATACTGTGATGATCTGAAATTGTCAACTAAATCTAACTGTAACAAAAATAAACCAAGAGTAACAATAACTAAACTGTCCTTACCTTTTAAGTTTGAAGTACTTTCGGCTTACTTGATAGGTGTACAAAGCATTTTGAAGCTTAAGTAATTATGTCAGTCTCAGTTATTATACGTTAGTTTCATTAGTAGTTATGTCAGTTTTATTTTTTTTATTAGTAATTATGTCAGTTGCATTATGTTTGTACTTCTTGACTTAACTTATTTATTTTTCCTGCTTATGTTTTGTTTTCCAGCATGTTCCAGTGCTGCTGAATCCAAAATGGCAATTTCTATTGTGACAATAATTCTAACTTTAATCTTATTCATTTTATCATTGGCAATATTTTTCACGTGCTGTTGTAACGCTGCAAAGTTCGGCATGCCTTTATTGGCAAGTGCTGATTCTTACGGATATTACAACGACTCTATCGAACGACAGCGTTACTACAGCCGACACCAGGGAACATTATCTGAGGATAGAACGAATAACTTCCGCTCTCTGGCAGACAGTACAAATGTTGATGAAAATAACAGGACGATAAACGAGCCGTCTGCTCCAAATGCTAGTGATATCAGACAGCAATTCCCGGAAGCTTATGTGACAGAAGAAACCGGTCCAAGCCGCTCCGATAGGGTTGAAAGCCGGTATACTGATCCACCACCGTCATATGACGAAGTTATGAAGAAGGAACAGACCTTCGCTACACCTGTGTAGTATTAATGTTACTTATGAAATTCTTGTAAAACGTATGTAAAGAAGAAGCGCAAATTTAATGGGACTAAATTCACGTGACAAGAAAATAGTCTTTTTGAATTTATTTGAATATAAAGGGATAAAGTGTTTGAAACTATAAATGCATGTAAGAAAAGAAGCTCAAATAGAGAGTATGAAACTATTAATGCATGTAAGAAAAGAAGCTCAAATAGAGAGTATGAAACTATTAATGCATGTAAGAAAAGAAGCTCAAATAGAGAGTATGAAACTATTAATGCATGTAAGAAAAGAAGCTCAAATAGAGAGTAGGTACATTATATGGTCAGGGGAAACGCTGCAAATGAAAATGTGTTTGTTTGATAGTTATGTTTTACGGCGTTCCAACACAAAGTAGGTTATGTGCCGCCGAAACAAGAAAGATGCATTTGGTTAACCTAGGGTGTTAGAAACCAACAGCAACACCAGTGGTCAAAACCACCTCACCATTTGGAGCTAAGTGATGCAGGGACTCCACTAATTCGAACCCATTTAGTAGCCTCTTATAATCACGCAGGGATAAATGGTGGCTACGTACTGTTGCCTCAACCCCTCGGCCACAGGGGAATCAAATGAAAAAAGTAAGAGTTTAATGACAGAACATCATAAAAACTACTCTACGTACATTTTGTTTTTGAACAACCCGTTTCGTTATTACTTACTAGTATTTCTTTTGAGACAAATACATTCAAGTACATAATTTATCTGTTTAATATCTATAATCTGTTCTCTCTGAAACCTGTACTGACTCAGGGGAAAATAAATTCTGTTTTTATTTGATGACTTGTGTAATTGTGTGATTTTTTCATAAAGTTGTTATCACCATAGAGAAACTGTAAGCGTTCCCTTTATTGCCTTTCCTGATTGCATCTTTAAATACGCAATATTATTTATAGATCTAATATTGTATTTTAGTGATGTTTGTCGGACAAATATAGACAAATATTACCCTGAAAAATAACGCAGTTGTACGTAAATGTCTAAATTATGTCCTAATTTTATTATTTAATCTGAGGCGAATGAAGGTTTGGAAGCTATAAACTGGTGTATAATAATAATAATAATAATAATACTTAACACTATTACTGCTATTATTATTATTATTAATAAAAAAATTATAATAATAGTAGTAATAGTATTTATATTATTATTATTATCATTAATAATAATAATAATAGCAGTAATAGTAATAATATTATTATTATTATTAGATCTATTATTATCATTATTATTATTATTATCATTATTATCTTTATTCTAATTTGTGTTAAAATAATAATAATAATTAGATCTATTATTATTAATATCATTATTTTTATTATTTTATTTTGTTTTATGGTCATATTGATGATGATAATTATGATGATTATTAAGATCACCTTGTAAATAAATGACCACTCTTCGACAACCATTTATTGATTATAAAGAACAGACTTACCTCCAAATAAAGACCATTTGTCTATAAAGGACATGTTTGATTTCTCCAAAGAATGACCTTTATTCACAGGTTTGACTGCAATTATAATAACAATGATAATTGTAATAATGGCAATTATAAAAATATAAATACCAAATAATAGTGATTATAAATTTTTGTTGTTTTTTTTACATCTGATTTTAGTAAAGTCCTATCGATAACTGGTAGCTATAGTTTGTAATTAGAAATATATGCGAGTCCATTCAAAGTCTAAGGGATTTCAATATCCCAATACAAACTATTGGGATATTTGAATGGTCCATTCAAAGTCTAAGGGATTTCAATATCCCAATAGTTTGTATTGGGATATTGAAATCCCTTAGACTTTGAATGGACTCGCATATATTTCTAATTTTATACCAGGCAAATCCATATCAAACAAAAATTCTGCAGGTGAAAGGTAAATTGATCTCTTTAAGGCATTAGATGTTTGATTGACAATGTTTCAAAAGTCAATCAAAACTTTACATCATTAAACTTTATCATGACTTTATCTTGACACAAATACAAAAAAATAACCATCCCGTTTGAAAAATATTAATGATTTAGGTTGATCTTTTCTATATAAGTTATATAATACAACAACAACAACAACAACAACAACTATGTATCATCAGATAAACATGAGTTTTACTTATTTTATCTTAATCTTACTTAAAAAGTGGTTATAAAGATACAAACAAAACTACAGAAAGGCATATCTTTAAAAAAATGAGATCAATTAAAAAATTTATCTGTAAATTTATATGTAAAATATGTACTGCAAATATTTGTCCACATTATATGTATATTTTATAGAAAATAAAAATAACTTTCTTATTACATCCCTTTATTAATGTAATAGGATGGGTATTTACGGTGATCTAAGTTAACAGTTACTATCTTTCTTACTTATTGCATGGTTTATTACCATGAAAATGTAAAGTCGGTAATATCTTTACAAATAATGCTTTTTGAAACTTATAATATTAACAAATCTTCATTTGAGCAATATATTTATGATATAAAACCATAAAAAATTGAGTTACAGGGTCTTTTAACAAACGCCCTATCCTCATTGAAAATGAAATACTCTTCAGAAATGAGGTTCTTCTACTACCTTAAATGTTTTCAAACTCAAGTAATATTGGAGGTCATACCGATAAGAGAACCTTAACAAAGTAAACAAATACCGAGGTATTTCGACCGGTTAACTGAACAATTATCTAAATTTAGTAAAGGTCTATTTCAAAATCACCTAGAGTCCTTTTGCTGTTTGAACTTTCAGGAATATTCGTTTAAGTATTCTATAAACTATTGTATTTTATAAACAGATGAAAACGTGTGAATGACTGGATTATGTTTGTCACAGGTAAACTTATATATTCAACCCCATGACAATGTGATTTAGTGATCTGTGAGATAAAGTGCGTGTTGACATCAGCATGACGTCACGGTAATGCATGCGTGGCAACATAAATTTGTCTTTGTTGACAGGAACATTAAAAAAATAATAATCACGGACGTGCTAGAATCATGTACGAGTATTTGCGGTAGACATGTGTTCGAATTATCAAGGAAACACATTTTTAAATGGACATACCGGTGTCAAAAATTCGAAATTAACGTTAATCTCGTGATATGTTAATAATGCCATGTACTAGTATATGTTTCAATGTTGTTACAGAAAACGGTTTCATTTTTTTTCTCAATACAATGATTGAAATAAAGCACACATTGAAAAACATAGCCTACTCAAAATAAGCTCTATTCTACATATGCAATGTCTTTTAAAGTAGAGAGAAATAGAGAATCCCTAAAGAATACCCAAGCCACACAATTGAAAATGTTACAGGCTGTTTGATTGAGCCTGTTTATGTACTGTTCTGTTGGAAAGTGCAGTTACCGTCCACGCTTGAGCAGTATTCAACAATTTACATGAAATGGTAAAATTTGGAATTTGAAACATTCGCAGACAATATGTATATTAAAACACCCGCACTTATGAAAAATAGTGGTAAACCGGAAATAATCAACTTTGCTATTTCTTGCCCTTTGATTTGGGCTTTTGGAACAAGTTAAAAAAGTCAAAACTACATTGAAATAAAAACTTATGACTTATGCCTAAAACGTGCTTATATCTTTCATAAATTATCTGAATTTAGATGAATGAAGGATGAATACAAAGTGCCCAATGAGCTGTAATTTTCTGGTGTTTAAATGAAGTTGAAGATGCCTCATCAATTTTTCATTGCACCAATCTTTCATACACTGTATCTTTTATAATCTTAGAAAAGCTGTAAAAACTTTTAAAAAGATTTAGCAAAGGGAAAAAATGAGATTGTTATTTTTTGAAATGTTTGGTTGTGTTTTACGGCACACTTACACAGTTGACGTCACATCATTCACATGGTGACTTTCCAACTTTATTGGTGAGGAAGACTTCTGGTGTCCTTCCGTGCATTATTTCAGGTACGAACCGGCACCTGAATAGAACCACCGACGTTCCGTAAGCAAGCAAGAAAGCTATCTCACTTGCGGAAAGCTTCCTCCCTACCGGGATTCGAACATAGTGCGGTGTGGGGCCTTATGGTTTGAAGTTCACTCGGTCACGGACGTAACAAATTATCCGATGTAATGGTTCTATTAAAACAGTCAACGCTAGTGATACAAACTCATGAGCCTGACGTCACAATAAATCAAAAGTTTCCTTTATTCAGATAGTAAAAAATAGATATAAGTACTTTCCAATACATATAACATATTATATCAACTTCTAAAACATATTATATGAAATCAATATTATATACTATTGCAGAATTCGATGAAAGGATAAGATTGACCAGACGTATATGTATACTTGGTTGGATAATGCTGATTATCTCGATAGTTTCCATAGTGGTTGGTCTTGCATCCGTCTCAGTAACGGAATCACAAAGGGAATTTCCTTTCACTGCTGGCGGAGCAATGATTGCGGGAATACCGGTATGTATCGACCTTGTTGTCGGATATAAAAGAAAGTTAAACTTAATGAAAATTAAAAGACAAAAAGTGTTTTACTACGTTCACCTGAAAAGCTCAGTGGAGAGAACATCGGGTTAGTAATTCAGGGATAGCTTGTTCGATACTCGGGCGAGGCATAATTTATCCGTGACAATTGATCTCGGAAATTGGGTCAAGTAGTCATTAAATTTTGTCAAAATCCGATTGGAATTTCCTCCAACTGCATTTTTTCCCGATTTGATTTTTTTCCAATATTTAAAGGCGTTTTCCGAAGTTTTCATATAGACATATAAGCAAAATTAAAACTGTTCAATAGAATTATTTTAAACTTTGCATGTTATTAGAATATGATAACATATACATTTTAAACTGAAAAAAATGGGGTCACCCACCGTTCTCATTTTCGAGTTATGGTACATTTACATTTTACTTTTAGTTTAAACAGGTTTCACTCGAACCAGCATGAATTTCTGATATTTTATTTCACTCTCTGTGGTACCAATCTACGTCATCGTTTGAAACGCTTTGGTTTTTTGTACAGAAAATTGCCTGCTTAATTTGGAGGTATTTACGGTATTGTTTTCCAAATGAGCTTTTAAGTTTAAAGAAATGTTCATAAACTGCTTGTACATTTGTTATTTTTTAATGACATTGTTGTGTTGATTTTTCAGGCAATGATACTGTCGTGTTTTCCAATGAAAATTTATAGTGAGGACAAAAAATCACTCGGAGGCTACACGTCAGGTTGTTTTGAGTGTTGCGTACGTAATATAGATTATCTAAATGAATATTTCTTACCACTCGAAGGCATTAAAAATATATGCGTGGATTTTGTTGTTGTTGTTTTTTTTATTAGATTACATTGTTTTATAATTAAATTATAATAGGTTAATGGCACACCGACTATAAAACTCATATCGCGACTTTCAAATACTACTTCTGGAAATGCTACCTTACACGGGGGAATATTCAAAATCTCTTGCTGGTTTCGAACCGACAGTTCTGAATCTTAAGTGAAACAAATTCAGTAAAATACTAATATAAAAAACCCGGCCCAGGAGAACCCTTCAGAGGTCCGTACTCGCAGTGCCTGAGAGGGCGGAGGGACCCCCATGAAGCCTTGAATACTGAACCCTTCAGCTATAGTAAATTATGTATGCAATTTCAGACAATACTAATGGTGGTGTGGTTTAGTGTAACTGTATTAGCCATTACTTTAGGGTTTGGACTTTCTGGGATATATGGTGTCGTTGCATGTTCAAATGAAGAATTGAAGCTCGAAGGTAGTATGCCTGATATGTATAAACTTACAGTTTTGTTTAGTTAAAAGTATGCCCTGTCTCTACTTTAGAGGGTCAACGTGTTGGAGTTTCTTTTAAATTTTTCAGTAACCAACTAAAGCTAATTTTAAACACAATTAAAATAAATGCTCCTTGATCAGATGACCTTGTAAAAAAACCAACACGATTTAGAATAAGAAAGAAACAATAATGATCTTTAATTTTCATACGTAGACTTTTAAAAGTATCGACAGTTTGAGATGTCAGGTTGTGAGTGCTGACTGTCATTGCACTTTTACATTATCCCTCATGTACTGTAAAATTCAAACCGAGTCTGCGATTTTCTTGTAATTTTGTTGTGATAAATGCTTCTGAGGTATCTACCTTTTTCCAGATTTTTTTCTCTCAAATGTATACCATCAGTAATTAAAATTTTATTTAGTTAGGTTTTGGTTGAGAATACACGTTTTGTGGCATATGCACCAAATTTTATGCCTGCGAAATAAATGATTTCACGATAATATCTAATTTTATTCTATGTCTTTATATCATTTCTTTGATTTTTTTTGGAACGGTTATAGTTATCTTTGTCCTACTAGTATAAACTACGAAGAAAGGTTTTAAAAAAGTATATCTTCAAGTTATTTTGTTAGCAATTTTAGGGTTTCCTGAGTTGATATGAATTTGGATTGTTGGTTAGGTTGCTCACTGTCTATGATCTTTTGTACCTTTTTCCCCCATTATTTTATCACATTCATTTGCAGCACCCTTTGTGCAATTCTAGTGTGGCTGTGAAGTATGAAAAGCGGTATGGGAACTGTCCGCCGTTATTTTGTAATGCAATGTAAATTTTTGAAATTCCTGTGAGCGTAGCTCGCCATTGCTGACGTGAACTGACACCGTTTTTGTTTGCCATGGTGTTACTAGATTGAGAATATATATTAAAACTGTTTAGACTTATTAGAAGAGTCGGGCTAGCTGAAATGTGATACATTAAAAAAAAATACAGTTCTGATCAGAAAGACATCCGTTTCAAATATAAGTACAGAAAGACATCCGTTTCAACTATAAGTACAATTAGTTTATAGACTCTAACATGGGACATAAACTGTTTTGAGCAGTGGTCAAAATAGAAAGAAATGCAAAATTGTTATTAACTATTATGTAATTACGAATGTCTATCATGATATTTATTTCATCAGCAAAATGTATTGTAATTATTGATATTTTAGGCGATTTGATACACTAGTGTATTAAACAGTGTTAATCTTTTATATCCATTTTAAAAATCAAATGAAATCAAAATCTGGAAAATTTTATTGTCACATCCGTGACACCCCGTACACTTAATCAATGATGTTATATTTTCGATCCTTGAAGATCGTTCAGCACGACATTATTGTTGAATATACATGTCATGTGGTACTTTTAGTTTCTTCTATTTGGCCTTTTTCAACTTGGGTGGTTCCAATATTCCAACTTTAATACTGTATAATCACCCTTAGGATATGTTGTCTGCTTTTTAAATTTGTCTTTTGACGTCTTATCTGTGATATGCAGGATTCATAACATCAGATCCCCTTTCAAAATTCCATTTTATTTAGTTCCGCCCATTGTTTTCTCGTTTAGGGCACAGACATTCTTTTACTTGGGGACCATACGCCTCTACTGTGTCACATTGAAGGTTCCATGATTACCGCCGTATGAACACATCTGCGGATGTTTATAAATTCAAAATTTCACCATTCTCATGTTAAATGTTGAATTCTGCTTTAGCCGGTGCTAGGGGGCGTGGACGGTAACTTGCACTTTCCATTACCGTCCATGAACAGGCTCAATCAAACCGAGCCTGCAACATTTTCAATTTTGTCGTGTTGGGCTTTCTTTAGGAATTCTGTATTTCTCTTTTTTTTTGTTTACTTTCCAAAACTTGCACTTAAAGAAAAAACTTTATAGATGTTTTCTTCCGGGCGATTTTGATACTATTAGTGTTGTTATTATTATCATATATAAAAGGTAAGTTATAGTCCGTTTCAGAAAAAAAAAAACACTTCGCAAAGCAGTCCACGGAGTATATAACGTAAATTCCATTTAGCATGTTCACAGACATCACATCAATTTTAATGTGTAGCAAGTAACTGTTGTTAATTACGCATGAAGCTAATTCTTGATGCACGTACTTATTAATCACTTATTGTACTACGAGTCAAGTTATTGTGATATTTTTTCATGTGCAATACTGAGTATCTCTTACATTCTGACCCAGCAGAATTTAACTGAGCGCGTCAAGAACGGAATGGTAGAGTAAATCAAGTATTTTTGTTGGCTTTATGTGTTGACCACATACAATAAAGTATTAGGCAAGAAAGGAAATATTATTTCTATATTCATGACTGAACGGCGATTTCAAGCATTTTTGGAAATGCTAATACTTGTTGATTTCTACTTTCAATCAGTATTTAGTCCGATGTCTTCTTTGCACAAGTTAAAAACCAAAGCTCTAACCTAAAAACTTTTCCCGGGAGATTTCCGCATGGCACGGTTATTTTTTTTGGACCGGAGTTTTGTTCTTTCTCTATATAAAATGCATAAATTTTCGTAAAAAAACGCCATATTCTAGATCCAATCGTTAAAACACCACTTGTCTGATTCCATTTTATATTGTTCTGTACAACTATGGAGCATCTTCTTTGTACAGCATGACAACCAAATCCCTAACCCAAGCAGTATGTCCGGAACATTCCCGCATGGCTTGGTCGTTTTGGGACAGGCAATTTGCTGTTTTCGATATTATCGTAGATCAATTTAAAATTTGCAAAGTCACATCATGGAGGCAAAACCCTCCAGACTATGTAATCGACATTATTATTACCGATCACAACTTAATAAAAATGTTATTTAGTGTTGTAAGACAGAACGTGGTTTAGAGAACGTTCTTACGAGAATTGACATCATGCCCAGCTAGCCATTGTGAAATGAACGCTACGTACTTAAAAAAAATTAAAAAGTGGAATGATAATTACATTGTGTAAGACACCATTTGTCGGATTGCGTTGCAAGATCGTTTTTGTACAACTTAAGAGGGTCTTCTTTGCACAAATAAATACAAAAGCCCTAATCCAAAGAAATATTTCCAGGAGATTTCAGCGTGGCATGATCATTTTTTTGGTCCTGCGATTTGTTCTTTCTGTATGTAAATTGTATAAAAAGGAGGCGCCATATTCTAGAGCCAACCGTTAAGACACCATTTGTCTGATTCCGTTGTAAATTGGTTTTTGAACAACTTTAGAGGGTGTTCTCTGCACAAAATGAGTGGCAAAGCCCTCACGCAAAGAATATTTTCAGGAGATTTCCGCGTGGCATGGTCATTTTTTGCTCCCGCGATTTGTTCTTTCTGTGTATAAAATGCATAAAAAAACACTATATTCTACAGACAACTGTTAAGATTCCATTCGTCTGATTCCGTTGCAAATTCGTTTTTATACAACTTGGCGCACAAAATGAGTACTAAAGCTCTAACGCAAACAATATTTCCAGGAGATTTTCGCATGGCATGGCCATTTTTGGAGCGACGTTTTTGTTTTTTTACTGTTTATAAAGTGCATAAAAAACACCATATTCTAAGGCCAAGCATTGTGACACCTTTTGTCTGATTCAGTAAAAACTCTGAAAACCGGACCCTCTGAAAACCGGAATCTTCTGAAAACCGGACCATTTTAAAAGTCCCGTATTTTCTCCTTATATGTTCATTGAAAAAAATCCTCTAAATAATTCCGAAAACCGGACGATTTTCTATGGTTTCTAATGCTAAACATGCACAAAAAATCCTCTGAAAACCGGACAGCAATTTTAAGTGTCAACTTTCTGTGTATTTTAATTTAGATTAAAACATAATCTCAACTGGTGACATGTTCAGTTAACAATTAATGATCACCTCCTTTTAATCTATGCAGGTGTGAAAACACTTGTCAGTGTGTGGCAATTAAATTAAAGCTCTTTCATCATAATTGTGTCTTTCCCTGTATAGGTATGATTTTTTTTTTTAAAATATGGAATGTCTAAAAGAATTGGGAATCTTTTGATAAATGATTCCTGATTTGCTTACAATTTTGACCTTGAAGTTATCTTTGTTTGGATATTAATTATATGCAAAAATAGTAACACTAAATTCCATTAATTACATATTTCAAAAGATATATTTCAAACAATGTGTTGTTTTAATTTCTGATTTTCAGAATTTTATTCATGGATTTGCATAATGAAATAACTTAAGACATTGATTGCAGAAAGAAATTAAAATATGACTTAGACAAAAGGTTTGAAAAGTAAATACAAAATGATTGAACAAAATCACTGTTCAAATTCATCATAATTATCAATAAATGTATAAAACCTCTGAAAACCGAAATCCTCTGAAAACCGGACTTTTGGTTAAGTCCGGACAGGGTCCGGTTTTCAGAGTTTGTACTTGTTGAACTTACAGGTTATGCCTCGAATTGCCGTTCTGTCAGTGAACCGTTGCTTCATTCTTTTAATCTTCATGGGATCCTTCGATGTTAGTTCCGTGAAAAATGGTATAAAATAGAGAGAGAGAAAAAATCGAATCCCTTAAGAACGTCTAAAGCAGCTAAAGGAAAAGGCTTGGCTCAATTGAACACGTGTCCACGTTCCTCTAATAGTTGACAAAATGAAAATATGCTTTTGATACATAGCTAAAGACCCGTCATTTTGCAGGGGATAATTTTTTAATCAGAAATCAAACAAACGGTAAGATGACAAAAATAATCACATTGCATAAAATAGTGAATAATTGAAGTCGGCTAAGCATGATAAAATGGTGAAAAGTTTAATGTTGTATACTACTTTTGCTTGAATTTGCTTTTATAAGGGAGCGGGTATTGCATGCTAAAGTCTTAGGATCATCCCGACACCGGCTTAAGAAGTATACAGAATTCAATATACGTGTATATGTTATACTTGAAAATTAAGACGACAGCATGAAGATTAATATAGATCTATACAAACTTTTGAATTCACATTTTTGGCATTACAATGTCACACATTATTCTTTTTGTTTCGATTGCTCGTTGGGGCTCAAACATGTAATCAAAACAAAAGTTTGATAGTTAATCAGACTAGCAACTGTTACTATGCACATTTCGTATCGGTGATTCTATTTTGAGAAATATCTTTGTCCATGTTTGTCTATGATCACAAAATGGTGCCATCTTTAAAAGAAATTGGCACCATCTTCTCAAATTCCATAAAAATGCAATACCAATCAAGAAGCTTAATTTCTCAAGACGGGCATCTGCAGTGGATATGGATCCGTAAGTCAAAATAATCGGCTGTCTTATTTTTTTTTAATCAGCATTTCAATGTTTCATATTTCATTACCAGATTATAATAAAATAGAATCATATTAAATATCAATTAATTTTGTTTATTTATGCACTTATCAACATTAAAGTTATAATTATTTATACATTTGTGTATTTACTTATTCTAACAATTAAGTTTTAAAGTACAAAATCAGTAAAATTAATGACTTTGAAAAATTATTGTTCTAATATTTTACGCCATATATATTTTACAAAATCCAAAATTCACAACTTCAATTTTATTATGAAAAACTATAATACAGATATCTATATTTATCTATCATTTTGTAAAAGTCTAATTGCTATTCATTGAATTAAAAGGTAACTGCTTAATACATATCATAGGTCTAGTGCACTACAAAGTGCACTTATGAAGTGCACTAGTAGTGCACTTTGAAGTGCACTAGTAGTGCACATCTAGTGCACTCCTAGTGCACTTTGTGTAACCTTTAGTGTGAACTCAACTGTAGTTCACGTCATCAAAAGATAAATTACAGCTTTAACCACAAAATGATCATTTGAGTATATAGTTTTTCCTATTATAAAAAGAAGAGAAACGCAGTGAAATAAACGAAGCAAAGTTACATGCAGATAAGACTGTAGCAGGAAATCAGATATTTAAACTAAACTTGACATAACAATATTATTATGTGGTCTGCCCGGTGCAGTCTTCACAAATCAGATAAATTATAGCTGGTATATTTCATTGACCTCACTTTAAAATTATGTGAGAAAAATGTCTTATGTTTATAATACAAAATGTATGCATCAATTATGCTATGAATAAATTATATAATGCAATTAGATTATGTAGGGATGAGTTCAGCATTCTAAAATAGTTTTGTTTCTTTCTATTTCCTCACTTTTATCATTTTTATCTTTACACACTCGACCAATTTTGTTATATTAAATAACCAATTTTGTTATATGAAAGTTATAAGTTTTATTAGAAGCACCGGAGTAAATAAAGTAAATATGATATATAAAACTTTGACTTCGTGGCGTCAGCTGATGTAAATGTTGCTATAAATTGTAGCCCGGTCCATTTTTGCTGTATCTCTTTCTGAATATCTTTGCTGAACCCCCAATCCTCCTTGGACAAACCATTTCAAATAACCAACCCCTTTGGACAGATACCTAGGGAAGGTTATTTTTTGCTGAAAAGACCACCAAGACAAAACCACTTTAAATAACCATCATGGACGGATATCCCCTGTACACCCTATATTGGAGGCATTCTTGCTGAACATGACCCCGTGGACAGATGATATTTAATTTTTTTAAACTATACGTATTGCTTATTTCAGAAAAGGTACGTAGAAACATTATAATTTTGATATAAAGTGGGGACAGTGTAGTTAAAAAGGTCTTAGATGGTCTATCTTATACAATTGGCTTGATAGTATTTAGTACCTCGAAACCTATGTTGATAGGTTACGTCCCTTTGAAACTCTTCAAAGACAAAGAAAATTGCAACTGAACAGAAAAAAATTGCGGGTTAAATACGTGGAATGCACGAAAATAACAGTCCTACTTTTAACATTGTAAGTAAGCTTCCTTAATATATGTTATTTTTATAACACCCGAAAGTAGACTTATAACTAGACAAACAATTACAACTGTATTTAGCGAGATGAAAAAAAGTAGGTCAGTTTGACTTTAAATTGGACGGTGCCGGTGGGTGGAGTAAACAGCAATTTTGTCAAACTGAATCATTTAGGAGTTGCTTTACTGTTATTTTAAATCTGGATAACTGGGCAGTCGCCTGTGTAAGACTGCACTCTATATTTCAGGAGTAAAAGTTGTGTAATATGAATAAGGCAAAGTCTCTAATCGAGCTCTGACACAATTTATCCACAGCGACAGGACACGGGAGCTTCACGTCATTCTATCAAATTACTACACACTCACCTCTGCACTCTGCCGATTGTATGATTTACTCAACATTTTAACACATTACTCTCAGTATTTTTTTACTTTTAACGAGTGTAGGACAAAAGCCCCCCGGAAAAGAGTCAACTCGGCCCTATACCAACTCGGCACGGGTCAACTCGGCCCACTTTACAAAAATATATAGGCCTATAACGTATTTACTTTGCTTTTCATGTTGTTAAGGTCAATGAATAATAAGAAATATCTTATTATTATTATATAATTATACATTGTACCTCTGCTGAAATAAAGTATATTTAGAAAAAAAAGTTATGTATTTGTCTTGCAGATTCGATAAATTAATATAGACACAGGCACGATTATCGAACCTGAGAGGAAAAAATATGAACAGATTGATAAAATAACTTCATATTTTTTCTTCCCAGGTCCGATACTTGTGCCTGTGAATATACATGTAGATATAATAAAAATGTGTTTCCTTAGATGCATTTTGTTTGTAAAGTAATTTTCAAAAAAATATGAATTACTTAATAGCATAAGCTTCTAATTAATTGCAGGTGGTCACTAATCAAATTTGAATGAATGAGTCAATCATAATTATCACCTAATTAATCGGTACCTTTAACATACACATTGATTGATAATAATAGCCCGTGACAGTAGGAGTCCTTTGATGTCCTTTACCCATTTTTAAAAGTGGGCCGAGTTGACCCCTGCCGAATTAGAATAGGGCCGAGCTGACTCGGGGCCAAGTATGTTTTAGGGCCGAGCTGACCCGGATTCAAGCCCCCCCCCCCCCATCTAAAAATGACATGGTGGACAAAAGCCTTCCTATTAAATTTACACATAGGACAAAAGCCCCCCATCAAAAATACAGGTAGGACAAAAGCCCCCCCCCATTCCATCAAACAAAAGCCCCCCTAAAGTTTATAGACCAGACTGATTACTATCTTTTTCACATGCACACTGTTAGGGAACTTGGGTTATATATATACTTCAAATAAATCTAAACATGTATGTGCCTTTCACTTTTATTTCCTTGATAAGCGTTGATAAGCGATTCTCTGAAAATATTCATTTACATTTGTACTGTACAATATATAATAAACATAAAAACATTCATCATGTTCATATCGTCAATGACTTATATACAGATTACACAATAAATCAAATTAGAACTTTTGTACCTTTAAATTAAAATCATAATGTAAATTATTTTTTAAAACAATTGCATTTATTTGTTAAAATAAACATACCGATTTGACTTGACTCAATACATCAAGTTGCGGATTTAAACTGACGAGATTCTCAATAACAATTGTTTGATGGACTGGGGGGGGGGGGGGGGGGGCTTTTGTACTACCTGTATTTTTTAGGGGGGGGGGGGCTTTTGTCCTATTGTGTAAATTTCATGGGGGGGACTTTTGTCCACCTTGTCATTTTAGATGATGGAGGGGGGCTTTTGCCTGGGGGGGGCTTTTGTCCATATCCCTGCATGGACAGCAACCTTTAGAAATCTGACCTGTTAACCTGACTTAACCTCGCAGCCACTTGATAACATGATTTCTGAATGAAATTGTTAAACTTTAAGCATTGTTCCTGTTATGAAGATTAACAATTGAAAATGTATTTTATTTCAGGAATAGAGAGCACATATAAAGAACTGAAGAATTCTATGCTGAGTTTGTTTTGAGTTGGTGCCTATGGTGTCCTATTGTGTGATCTTGGATGTGACGGTTCCTAGTTGAATCCTTGCCAGCCTCTAGAATTCATTTTTTATGCTGAACTATAAATAAGAATAATGGCAGGATTGTCGTCAGATTTAGAAGTGTTAAAAGACATCCCGGGTTACAAGGCTATCCTCAAATCTGTACTAAAGTCACAGATTCAACTTCTGGTAAGTTAAGCTCACTTTCTTTTTTAGTGGTTCTGTTTTTGAAAGAAAGGCCAATTTGATGAATTCTGGCAGTTATTTATGGCAGTCTTTTTTAACAGTTACTAGCTCATTTCTCTAAGTACTGTAAGTAAAGTTTATTTTATATGGAACTCTTTAAAAGGCAAGATATATGAATAAAAACATATATAGTATGTAATTTCCCTGTATTTTTGGTTGGTACATTCAGTGATTCTCCTGCTTATATAACAGAGTCAGATACAGAGCCTCTTCCCAATTGAAATTTTCTTTAAAATCATGCAGTTTTCCCAAAAATCTTAACTTAAACCTGCTTTTTAACTCCCCAAATTAGCAATTTTAGCGATAATTTTCCCCAAAATCGAGAGGCTAATGCCTCTTCCCAATTAAGTGAAAAAAATCACTGACATTTAACAGCATGAACATATCTGATTAAAAAAGTTATTTCAGTCTGTGTAGTCATTAATGATTAGAGCCTGCAACTTAAGAACTAAAGCACTTGCCACAACAATAGAATAGAAACACCTTGATAGTGTTGATATTTATCATCTTATTTAATACTTTACACAAATATCAGCCTGTTTCCTTCTGTCCTTATCTCATCTGGCTTAAGCTAACATAGATCTTTGCCTGTTTAATTTTGTCCTTGTATCAACTCACTTTCCTTTACATTGATCTCAACATGTTTCCTTGGGGCCTAAAATTTCATCTAACTTTACATAGATTAATTTATACAAATTTATTTTAGTTTTGATTGTTTTGGAAACTTTAAGCCTTTTGAAACAGTCTGAAATCTGTTCCTGAAACCAACAAGTACTTAGCAATGAGTGTAAAGTTTCTTGCTCAAGGAAACAATGGCTTGCCCCTAACAAGTTTTGAACCAACAGTTTGGTCACCAATCCTTAGATTACTTTTCTAATGCACTAACCACGCTACCACTTTATGTAGATGTCGAACTGTTTCCTTCAACCTGATATCATGTCACCTAACTTTACATAGATCTTGACCTGTTTCCTTCAGTCCTGATATCATCTCACCTAACTTTACATAGATCTCGACCTGTTTTCTTCAGCCCTGATATCATCTTACCTAACTTTACATAGATCTTGACCTGTTTCCTTCAGGCCTGATATCATCTCACCTAACTTTACATAGATCTCGACCTGTTTCCTTCAGGCTTGCTATTATCTCGCCTAACTTTACATATATCTTGACCTGTTTCCTTCAGGCCTGATATCATCTCACCTAACTTTACATAGATCTTGACCTGTTTCCTTCAGGCTTGCTATTATCTCGCCTAACTTTACATATATCTTGACCTGTTTCCTTCAGGCCTGATATCATCTCACCTAACTTTACATAGATCTTGACCTGTTTCCTTCAGTCCTGATATCATCTCACCTAACTTTACATAGATCTCGACCTGTTTTCTTCAGCCCTGATATCATCTTACCTAACTTTACATAGATCTTGACCTGTTTCCTTCAGGCCTGATATCATCTCACCTAACTTTACATAGATCTCGACCTGTTTCCTTCAGGCTTGCTGTCATGTCTCCTAACTTTACAAGGATCTCATTCTCGACCTGTTTCCTTCAGGCCTGATATCATAATACCTAACTTTACATAGATCTTGACCTGTTTCCTTCAGGCCTGATATCATCTCACCTAACTTTACATAGATCTCGACCTGTTTCCTTCAGGCCTGATATCATCTCACCTAACTTTACATAGATCTCGACCTGTTTCCTTCAGGCCTGATATCATCTCACCTAACTTTACATAGATCTTGACCTGTTTCCTTCAGGCCTGATATCATCTCACCTAACTTTACATAGATCTTGACCTGTTTCCTTCAGGCCTGATATCATCTCACCTAACTTTACATAGATCTCGACCTGTTTCCTTCAGGCCTGATATCATCTCACATAACTTTACATAGATCTCGACATGTTTCCTTCAACCTGATATCATTTCACGTAAGTTATCATAGATCTTAGGTTTTTTCCTACAGTCCTGATGCAATGTCTATTCTAGGATTCCAAAAAGCGGGGGAATTTTATCGAAAAGTGAGAATTTATTACATTTGTTGATCTTTTTCCTTCTTTCTCTATGTGAATTTTTCCCAAAAAGGGTAATTCTCAAAAATATGAGTGAATCCCCCCATCCACCCTCCTAGAATAGACACTGCCTGGATAACAAAATTCAGTATGCTTGTACTTTTAGAACAGAACAATGTTGTACATGTTATAAATAATAGTTGTATGTAAAATAGCAGAGCATAAACATGCTGGAATATCAAAACAGGATAATGAAACCACTTAGGTATGCGCTTAATTGAATAGGTCTGCAAAAGTTTTTTACCACATTGGAATGAAATTAAAGAAACATTTTTCTTGTTATTATAATGTATGTAATTATACATGTAATGATGTTTATTGCAGATAGAGCAGTTATCTGACCACACTGGGGAAGAGACCATTATACTGACAGCCAGTGTACATGATGGCACCCTGTCACATCTTGGCTCGATCACAGGCAAAGGCTTCCTGGACGGAAGAGATGAAATCAAATCTCAATTCTTGGCATTCTGTCTCAAAAGTAAGTGCTTGCAAGAATTTGAAAAACAGTCACACTAACTTGGTAGTGAAGTTGTAATCGTCTAGCGGGGCATCATTTCTCTTTTACAGTTAACCTGAGACATTGAGTCTACCAGTAATGATAGTTTTTTACCTGATACTTTTTCTTTGGGTTTTATGTCGTAACAACGCACTGTAGGTCAGACAGTGTTTTTTGAGCTTTAATGATGGAGGAAGACCTCAGGTGCCCTTCTGTGCATTATTCCAGGCTCAAACAGACACCTGAGTAGAGCCACAAATTTTCCTTAACACTTCTGATTCAGAAATATTAAGGGGTCAGTAGTCGATCAAAGGTTGTGGTAATTACTAGATAGTTTTCAAAGAAAGTCGGTTAGGTGGATTGACCACCGAAATATGACCTAAAACTAAAATTCAAAATTATTACTTGTCCGTAAAAGCTATGTGACAACCTGTGCAATATGGACAATTGATTTTGTCGCCTCTGCTACCATTTAACTAATGTACTACCAATTCCATTAAACTGTTGTAAAAGTGTACTACTAATAGAATGTGAAGTGTACTACCCACAGTGTTATTAAGTTTAAATTTAATACCGTTAAACTGTTGTTAAAGACGTTTTCGGTAGTTTTCTGTGCGCATCGTTATGCGCTTCCAAGAAAGATAATCACGGATAATTACTCTTCAAATGAAGGTCAAGTTGAATAGTATTTGGATAAGTGTTTAAATTTCAGCTATAAGCAAATAATGAGTAAATAATACAGAATATATATTTCTAAATGTTCAAAAGGAGATCGATTCAAAAGAATAAGAGGTTGTTTAGACAACATCACATAAAGGATTTCTACAAGCATTAGTACGACAGCATTGATGATAATTCTGCGCGCGTTACCCCACCCACTTGTGGTATAGTGACGAAAGTGCGTGACAGCGTCACGACTTGATTACTGGCAGACATCTGGGCAAAGAAGTTTAAAATGATATATTTTAAAAGTGTTGAATAAAAAAACAAAATTAATATCTAAGAAATGTTCCGAATTTCATTATTTTCTTTGTAAATTTATGAATACTTGCTTACTGTTCGGGTATGTTAGTCGAGTGAAAAAATAATATATTGTTGAACCAGGTTTTCCGAAGGAAAAAACTGGTTATTAGATTGAGGTATGTCGGCGGGCGGGCGGGCGGGCGGATGGGCGGGCGGGCGGGCGGGCGTAAACAATTTCTTCTGTGCGCAACTCCTCCTACATTTCTCAACGGATTTTTGACCAAACTTTCACAGAAGCTTTGTCATCAAGTGCCCTGGCGCATATTGTCGGGGTTTTGCGATTAGATAATATTTGACCTAATTATGGCCCTTTGTTTTTTTTCCTTATATAAAATATATAGTGAACAATTTCTTCTGTGCGCAACTCCTCCTACATTTCTCAATGGATTTTGACCAAACTTTCTCAGAAGCTTTGTCATCAAGTGCCCTGTCACATATTGCCAGGGTTTTGCAATTGGTATATATTTGACCTAATTATGGCCCTTTGTTTTTTTTCCTTATATAGAATATATAGTGAACAATTTCTTATGTGCGCAACTCCTCCTACATTTCTCAATGGATTTTGACCAAACTTTCTTAGAAGCTTTGTTATGAAGTGCCTGGCACATATTGTCGGGGTTTTGTGATTGGATAATATTTGACCGAATTATGGCCCTTTGTATATTTTTTCCTTATACAGAATATATAGAGAACAATTTCTTCTGTGCTCAACTCCTCCTACATTTATCAACGGATTTTGACCAAACTTTCTTAGAAGCTTTGTTATGAAGTGCCTGGCACATATTGTCGGGGTTTTGTGATTGGATAATATTTGACCGAATTATGGCCCTTTGTATATTTTTTCCTTATACAGAATATATAGTGAACAATTTCTACAGTGCGCAACTTCTCCTACATTTCTCAATGGATTTTGACCAAACTTTCACAGAAGCTTAAAAGTCATCAAGTGCCCTGGCGCTCACTAAATTCCCATGTTTCTTCCAAGACATCATTCAAGTATTTTTTTAAAATTGTGAACATACTTTTCTTGATATCGCACAAAACACCACACGCCAATATTGTTGACAAAAGAAAATGACAAGAGACGCAAAAATGCAAAAATTAAGCAAAAATAAAGTACTGTTTACCTTTCTAAAATATTTGGGAAAAAAAGGCGAATAGACAACATAAAATTTCTCAATCATTTTTGTTTGAGGAATATTAAAAAAGCCATAATTCCTCCTAAAAGTTCAATTAAAAACAAATGCCCCTTCATGACAAAGCTTCTGTGAAATATTTTGCTGAAAACCTGGTTGCATCGCATTGCGATGTTCCTTGTCTATTCGTTATAACACAGTTAGGCTATTTTGACAGTTTTTAGATATACGGTTACCATGGAAACTGCCATTTTACAAGAAATCCAACACGTCAACATATTTTTAACCAGGTTTTCCGAAGGAAAAATTTGGTTATTAGATTGAGGTATGTCGGCGGGCGGATGGACGGGCGGGTGGGCGGGCGGGCGTAAACAATTTCTTCTGTGCGCAACTCCTTCTACATTTCTCAACGGATTTTGACCAAACTTTCACAGAAGCTTTGTCATCAAGTGCCCTGGCGCATATTGTCGGGGTTTTGCGATTGGATAATATTTGACCTAATTATGGCCCTTTGTTTTTTTTCCTTATATAGAATATATAGTGAACAATTTCTTCTGTGCACAACTCCTACATTTCTCAACGGATTTTGACTAAACTTTCACAGAAGCTTTGTCATCAAGTGCCCTGGGGCATATTGTAGGGGTTTTGCGATTGGATAATATTTGACCTAATTATGGCCCTTTGTTTTTTTTCCTTATAAAGAATATATAGTAAACAATTTCTTCTGTGCACAGCTCCTCCTACATTTCTCAATGGATTTTGACCAAACTTTCACAGAAGTTTTGTCATCAAGTGCCCTGGGGCATATTGTCGGGGTTTTGCGATTGGATAATATTTGACCTAATTATGGCCCTTTGTTTTTTTTCCTTATAAAGAATATATAGTGAACAATTACTTCTGTGCACAACTCCTCCTACATTTCTCCACGGATTTTGACCAAACTTTTACAGAACCTTTGTCACCAAGTGCCCTGGGGCATATTGTTGGGGTTTTGTGATTGGATAATATTTGACTTAATTATTGCCCTTTGTTTTTTTTCCTTATACAGAATATATTGTGAACAATTTCTATCGTGCGCAACTTCTCCTACATTTCTCAACGGATTTTGACCAAACTTTCACAGAAGCTTTGTTATCAAGTGCCCTGGCGCATATTGTCGGGGTTTTGTGATTGGATAATATTTGACCTAATTATGGCCCTTTGTTTTTTTCCTTATACAGAATTATCAATATATAGTGAACAAATTCTTCTGTGCTGAACTCGTCCTACATTTCTCAACGGATTTTGTTCAAACTTTCACAGAAGCTTTGTCATCAAGTGCCCTGGCACATATTGTCGGGGTTTTGTGATTGGATAATTTTTGACCTAATTATGGCCCTTTGTTTTTTTTCCTTATACAGAATATATAGTGAACACTTCTTCAGTGGCAATTCCTCCTACATTATTCATGTTTTACATTGCACATAGTTACATTGTTTGTTGCTTGTATTTGTATTTCAAATACAACATATTTATCTACAATGGTGATAATTGAAAACCTGGTTTCATGGCATTGCCATGTTTCTTGTTTTATTTTTATTTTTAAATTCGTCATTAAATTTTACTCATCATACAAAAAATTTAGAAAATTCTATGAAAGGATTAATTTTTCATAAAACTGTAGAAAATGTCTTTAAGTGTACTACCAATAAAGTGTTGTAAAGTGTACTATACATAGCCATTTTTCCCCTATATAAGTGGTACCCATTCACAATCCCAATTTTCAGACTGGGTCCGACGGACCCGTTCACAATTCGGATGAAATTTCACAATTTCGATTAATTAAGCCTTTAATAATGTATTATTTCCTCTCTTCGCATAATGATGCTAAAATTTTGCGTGTTGTGCTTTGTTTATCTGAAAATGCGTTTAGGCGACCATGATTTCCGTTGCATTCGACCTGTAAATTTTCGTATTATTTAAATACAAATTTTCTAGGGACGAATCAATACCGAAACAAGCGTCTGGCAATTTCTGTAAACATCATAAGCTTTAGATATCGACATTAAGTATGTTTAAGTCAGTCACAAATTATATGTTCGTACTGCTTAATAAGATATTCACAATCTTAAGTAAAAAATTAACATTTTGTTAAGAAACTACGCTTTTTTTTATGGTACCGGACCCATTCACAATTCTGGGAAAAAAATCGCTGATACAAATGTATGTTGAATGTACAATAAAGTGTTGTCTTTAGGTTTGAGTGAGGCAAGGCTAGCATAGGCCAGATTGCATATGATCTGCAGTATTTATTTTATTGTTGTTTATCTGTTCGGACCTGTGAGATAATGAAAATTATTTCGTTCATTCTCAATTTCAGGCCACCACAAAAGAAAGTCGACTGAAGCGAGGTCATCGCCATACCAACGTCCACAGTCTGGAGGTCAAGGTGACAGGCTCACACCCTCTCAGAGTCACACGCATAAACGGGCAAGAATACAGCCAGTGTCGTTACAGAGAGCAGGTACTGGGGAGAGCACGGGTAACTCGTTCACTCCCCCAGATATGCACAGGGCTCCATCTCAAAGCTTTAACACTAACGGACAAGACACTTCTTCAGGAATTAATGTGAAACTGGAATCTAGTGAACAAAGTGTAAGCTCTGTAGACAGTACAAATTATGCCACTACAAGTGTTTCATTTCCAACGTCTCTACAACTAAGTCATACTCAAACGTCGGCCGAGCCGGCAACAAGTGATAATAGTGAAATTCAGAACGACGATGATTTTACGGAACAAACTAGTGAAAATGATGACTCTACAGCAGCTAGTATTAAAATTGAACCAATTACTGAAAATGAGATGGAGTTAGAAATAACTGGCGTTGAGCCAGGAAAGTCGTCAGCGTCGGTAGACTCTTGGGGTCAAGGTCAAATGCCTGGTACCAGTGCAGTTGGTGAAGGTGTTCCCACCGAGGCTGGGGACCAGAGTGGCTACAGTAAGTGTTTTTCTTCCTTGCTTTTGAATTTAAAATGTCATCATGTCTTGCATATAAAGGGAGTTAACTAAAATTATATAGATGTTAAAGAGAAAATGTTACTCCAGGGATACAATACTATCAAAAAAAGTTTGGTTTGTTATTATCAAAGACAGAAGATTACCAAAAATTAGTATTTAATGAATCAAAATTTGTATTGACTACAATAATGCTTTTCCTTTTTGCAATACATGATGACAGTAAGGTAGCTCTAAATGATCAAAGAGATAATTGCTGTAAAAAAACAATACCCCCCCCGCTCATATACATGTACTATAGTCTATATCACTGATTAATGAAAAACATTATTAAGATAAGTTTTAAATTTTTCAAAGGCAAGCTTTCATGATTGTCTGATATCCGTCACACCTTATTGTTCACAACTTCAAGTTGTTTAAAAAATCTTATCTTCCAAATCAATAGTTTTCAATTAAACTTCATAAAAATTATTGTCTTTTATAAATTAATATATAAATTTCTATACTTAATTGGGAAGAGAGGCCTTAGCCACTTGATTTTGGGAAAAAATTTCGCTAAAAGTGCGAAGTAAAAAAGAAGGTTTAAGTTCAGATTTTTTGGGAAAACTGCATGATTTTAAAGAAAACATCAATTGGGAAGAGGCTTTTTATCGAAATCTGTTATATGAGCAGGAAAATCACTAAGTCTCCTACTACTGATAATTGTGGGATTACTAGTCAGTCACTTGTGGGGAAATTTGAAAGTTACAAGTTGAGTTACTCCTGAAGGAGATGTTGTATAGCCCATAGTATGACCAAAAATATGCAGTGTCTATTCTAGGATGCGCGATTGCGCGATTCACGCTAGTATTTCAGAGATCGCGCAATATTCAAAATCATGTGCTTGAAAATCACGCATCTATAAAAAAAGTAAAAAAAAACGTAAAACTTCCATCCCACATTATATTTGGTTGTTTTGTTTACATTTACACCGAAAACCGAAGGGAGGTAACTGTAAGCTAATTATAATAATTAAGTACCGTATGGTATTGGTTACACGAGTTGACGGAAATTAACGGAATGTTCCGTATCGACCGGAACTGGTGTGCTAGGTCTGACAGTTGGACGCCATTTTAGTGTAATAAATAATCAAGAAAAATGAGGCAATTCCTAGCTTGGCTACGATCTAGACGTGAAAGATAGGCCGATTATTTGTATTGCCAATCCCTTTATAATCAATCGCGGCAGTTCTGTAATAATATGTTTTCGTTTAAAAATTAAGGGGGGACAACTTCTGCTGTGCCTTAAATAAATATTATTGTTTTAATTATTTCATCCGTTGAATGCCTCAGTGTAAACTTAATGCAGATGACTTAACATTGGCAGTTTATATTAGCACCCCTTGATTTTGAAAATCGCCCCCTTTTTTGAAAAAGAGGGGGGAAAATCACCCCTATTTTTCAATTCCTAGAATAGACACTGAATATGTACATCAGTGGAATAAAACCAGACAAACAAATAATCTATCATAAATTGATGAATTTGAATATAAAATCTTTAAAAAGAATTTTTTCCAGTTTTTGTCATAGAGAAACTACCTGAAAAAAATCTTCTTGTCAGAAACATCAAACATAGAGCTTGCCTATTGGTTCTGAAGCATTATCTAACAAAGTTAAAAAACAAAGAAATTGTAGACCTTAAGGTCAAGAATCTTTCTATACTTAAAATGTTTGAACTTTTTATCCACCAGTTAATTAAACCAGATGAGCAACCATTTACACAGTTGAGCAATATAGACCCATGTGGGCCCCTTGCTTCTGAAAATAAGTAGGGTCAGTGTATTTTTTCAGCACTCTACCATTTAGAGCTACTGTAAAAAGCTTTATATGTAGGAATCAGAAGGTGAAATGACTCGGACAACAACTTTGTTGATTTTGTTAAAATGAATCTGTCACAAATACTTTAACAAGGGCTTTTTGCTACAAGTAGGCAAAGCTGCCTTCCCTAAACTTCGAGGAAATATAACACAAAATTTTTGCAAAAGGGAAGAAAAAACTTGAAGTAAATCGAGTTTTAGGGGAAAACTACAAAATTTTAAAGAATTTTCCTGTTAGGTAGTTGCTGGCTAGTAAACAGGCTATGCGGTGGAAGGGAAAGCTGTAATAAGAATTAAAATTAAGAAAAAAAAAAACAATCAAAATCGCTTTTCATTGTATCATAGACACTGTTAGTGTTATATTTTACAGGTTAAGACAAAAATATTCTACTTAATGTTGTGACAGCTATGCTTCAGTTTGGCTGAACATTGTTTAAATAACATTCAAGCTAAACATAAAGAGTTTTCTCCCCTTCTGATTTCTATAAACTGATCATGATATTATATTATAATATATATATACATTTTCAATTTTGTATATAATATTATGCAATGTTTTGTTGACTGAAGTAAATTTGTGCGAATTCTATATATACATATGAAAGCATTGAATATGTCAGCATATACATGTATATAATAAATTTGCCTTTTTCATATTATTATACATGGATAGTTTCAAACAGAAATTCAACCCCGTAGAATCTTAATTTTTATTTTCAATAGCATTACAATGTTTTCATATGTGTATTGTGTAGGTCATTTAAACTTTAACTGGACGATGCAATGCTTTATAATATCAGTGCATTCTTAGTAATATATTTTATTTATATTATACATTTGTATGCAACATATGTTTATCCAGGGTTGTCCGCAGAACTGTTGTAAATTTGTCTGTATTTCGTTTAAGTTATTGCATTTTTGCGATCAACCCTAGAAATTTTAGGTAAATAATTGTAGTATAAAATGATCATATGGGCATTCTCCGGTTAAAGTTTGAAAAATCATATACTATTATAATTATATAAAGTTCTGATATTTGACAAATTTAAAAGTGAGTATTAACTGAGTTCATTGTTATATGATGCACACATGTCACTTTAAAGCTAATCCTAATAGTTGTGATCGGGAACTCGGCAAATGTTTTCCATGCTAATCCCCCGGTACAAAAAAACTTTGACCATTATAGCTTCACGGTGCACCACCGGTCACAATAGATAAGTCAACCCATTTCACTTTTTTTTCGAGGCTGTAACTGTAGAAGTTTGTTTGTACCCCCGGATTAGCTTGGAAAAACCCAAAATAACCTTTATTCCGGAGTAAATCTATTATTATACATTTCTACATGTATATACATTGTACATTGTATGTATGTATATATATATATGTATGTGTTAGTTAAATAAATTAAGAATTGTTTCCTGTTCCTTATGTTGATTTATTATATGGCTATAGACTGCAGTAAGATTTTACTCTGCTTATATACTATATTGTATGATTATATAAGAAAAAAAAACTTACAGAATGTAGCTTTATTGATATAAGTATGAAAGCGTTGTATTTTGAAAAGCTTAAACTCTTAGTCTTATAAATGATAATTTGTAATAGGTCTGCAAAATTATTCAATGAGAGAATCTATAAAGTTACAAACCCCCTCCCCCTTACACACATCTCAGTTGTTTTTTCTTTGAGCTTGCTTCTTCATTGTCCTTTTAAAATAAATACAGATGTTATCCCGAACTTGGCAAAGGTGGGTTTTTCCAAGCTAATCTGAAGGTACGAACAAACTTTTATAACCGTTATAGCACCACGGTGCACTAACGGTCACAATAGATTAGTCAACCTGTTGCTCTTATTTTCGAAGCTGTAACTGTAGAAGTTTGTTTGTACTGTAAAAAACCCAAAATAATTTAATATTCTTAATTCCGGAGTATTAGTATTAGTCTAATAGTATGCATTTGTATTTTGAGGTCTATGGATCAATACATTATGATGCAGGTTTAGGAGGGTACATGACTGTACACTCCAGTGTTACCCGGGGAACAGTACTGTGGTAGTATAATGCACTAGTCAGTGATTTGTTACAGTCACTGTTTTGGCCATTATGAAAACACACTTGCGATATCTGTATACAACTTGATATCGAATGCTTAGAAATTGAAAAATGTGAAATGTTAAACTTTGCATATATGTACATGTATAAACAGGTTCTTTCAATGATCTACATAAGGTTTTAATATCTGAAATTTCCAAATGGAAATCAGTACCTCTAAGTTTTCCCAATTGTTGAATGAAAATTCACAATCAAAATGGTTGATTTTTGCAAAACTTGTTTGAGCTGCCAGCTGTTTTCATCTTAGTTTTATGTGCATGAAAATGAATCTAATTGGACATACAGTGTACCCACATATAAATACCTAATCTTGAGCAAAATAATACTAAATCTCACACTCCAAAGGGTATATTATTATATGTGTTTTGTTAACATTAATACTAAAAAACAAAATACCATAACACACTTATTAAGAGACTTTTCTTATTGCGTAATACAGACTTCCATAAAATGGTACAGAACATTCAGACTGATAATCTCTAAAAATTGGTATTTAGTTATTGTAATGAGTTGCTTTTCGAACTCTGAACTTTTCGTGTTTATCATTGTTTGTATGAATCAGATCTTCTAAGGGCTTTATAAACACGGACTAGATAATGTGCCCCTCATAATAAAGGGTAACTGTCTCGATGGGACATAATTGAGAACATTATAATGAAAAAACTTTGACGAAGATTTCAATTAAGATACAGCATATATATGATAATAACAAACCAAGATCGGAAGTGGACAGTACTGGTCAGTGGACAGTACTGGTCTTTAGAAGAAATGATGTCGCATGGACAATCTATCAACAGGTGGGTATCTTAGTTTAAGTTTTGTCTTATTTTTTCTTGCTTTACTATTATGATATAAAAGGAACAGGAAACGTTAAAGAAGATAGTATTTTTTAGGTCTTTTGTAAAAGAAGAAACAATATTGTAATTGTGTGGCCTAATGTTGATTGATTGACTCGAAGTACTTGTATGTAAATTGGTTGGTTAATAAAATTACTAATTCTGAATATCCAATACAATTATCTGTGGGTGATGCTTTTATGAATTCATTGGTCATAAAAAAAAGAAAAAAAACATATCTGATTAAATTGTACTGAAATAATACAAATCTTACATTAAACTCAGGTATATCGTTTAATTTCTGTATGCAGATTGATGCATAATTAAGATATTAAACAAACAATCAATTGCAAACCCCAAAGAGTAACGGAAGAGGCTGTTGCTTTTCTGTTATCACACTCTCAGCTTGTGATTAAGGCCTTGCCAAGCTGCTGAAATGACAGTTAGAAATGAAAATTGTCGCAAAGTTGCCCTTTCCTGCAAGTTGAAAATGTCTCCGCCTATTTCAGCACTTTAACAAATACCAGTGCATTGACTCAGCAGCGCAGGAGTGTGCTAAAGGTAAAAACATGGCATATTCCCCCACCCCTCTCCCTCACAATTGTGGGGACTTGGGTGGTTATTGTAAAAGGTTTTAAAAAAATTCAGATGACAAAACAACGTGTCATGAAACTGATCTAAATATGTAATTTAAAAATTTAAAATCTGTTGTTGAATTGAAACTGTAAAGTGGAACATGATTAAATAAATTTTAACATTGTCCAAGTACATGTACATTGTAGTTGTTACTTTAAATAAGATTCATGTCATAAAAGGCATACCTATCGGATGATGTCCTTATATGGCAAATTTCAGTTATTTTAATATTTGTCATCCTTGACACTCATTCTGATATATGGCAAATTTCAGTTATTTTAATATTTGTCATCCTTGACACTCATTCTGATATATGGCAAATTTCAGTTATTTTAATGTTTGTCATCCTAAGTGACACTCATTCTGATATATGGCAAATTTCAGTTATTTGAATATTTGTCATCCTAAGTGACACTCATTCTGATATATGGCAAATTTCAGTTATTTTAATATTTGTCATCCTTGACACTCATTCTGATAACACTGGCCTGACATCACTACTGGCAAAGGCCTATAAATTTTGTCTTAAGAATTGAAATTGAATCTTTCAGTCCAGTTGTGTACAACTCCAGTTAAAACATTTTTATGCAAGTTGCCAATTTTATTTTGAATCTGAAAGGAGCAGAGCTATATTGTCATCATTAGGTTGTTTTAAAACCTGAGGTCTATCTCTCTTAAAACATCAAAAAATAACTTGCAGTTACTGTAGTTGTTCATTATACCAATTGATTTTCATCAGCAAAACAACAGAAAAGTTGCTTGTGTTTTCATACAGAAAATAAAATTTTAATGCTGTTAAGATGTTGAAAAAGGGCCATTCTGAATTTCAGGTGGTTTTGATTTGTGAATCATTATTATATAACAGTCATTTAATATAAAGATGAGTCGTTAAAAACGGTCATAATATAACAAATTCTTATTGCGTCCTTAAATGTTTTGAATCTGCACAAGCAGTGCAGACTGAAAGCTAATGAAAATAGAAGTAAAATCTGAAATTCTTCATAATAATGCTTTGTACCATTAATCAGTAGAACATCAGTCATTGAATTTAAGATTTTGAATTTACTGGCCCAAATTACAGTTTTGAATTTATTCTACTATATATTTAACTAAATTTAACTAAATTTTCTTAAAATTTACACTAGCCCAAACTAATTTTCAATGGCCATGGGCCACTTAGTAAGGCCAGTGCTAAATTTGATGACTGGAACATATTGGATGCTCTTATTGATGTAATATTGTAGTATTGATTTTGTACCGACTTAATGAGGATATTTCACTTTTAAAGTATATTATATAAAATTAAACATTTCTTGTATAAGATTTAAAGTTCAAAGACAAGTAAAAAGCCAAAGCTGATTAATTTAACCACACTATGTGAAAGATAATATGGCAGAAATGGTGAGTTTTGTTAACCAAGAGATCACAATTTGTACAGTCAAATATTGTTGTTCATAATGACTGTTTGCTGATTGTATATCTTACATTATATCTGTCCATCTTGCATCTACATTAAGCTTCCATCTCCTAGACAATAATAAATCTGTTTGTAATTTTGGTAATAGAATCCAATGACTTGAACACAAATCTTTACCTAAACTTAATTGAGTGTGTGCATACAATGGAAGAATAAAGAAAAGATATTCAATGTGTTTGTTTTGTGTAGATACCGTCATTAAGAAGGTTTTTTTAAAAAATGTTTACACTAGTCTTGCATGCACAGCTATTTCATCTGAGCCAGTCTTTTAAATCCCTCAACAAGATTGTTGTACAAATGAAAATGAATGTGAAAAATAGTTTGGTTTATAACCTAAACTTCTTAAAACTGTAGTATTTTACTTCGTTAAATTTGAACTAAAATTGATGCTTTCAACAGACACATGGAGAAGCATGGTTTATTATATTGTTAAGTTTTCTCCTTTCCTATTTGTTGAGATGGCCAATTAAATAAGCTTGCCACAGATGTCAATTTGCAGAAAAGTAACTACTAATTACGTGATAATTATTCAGTTTAAGTGAGTATGAATCCAGACAAGGATTCTTTTCTGTCCATGCCGCTGGCTAAGGGAACTTAAGTGGTTGTTATATACACAGGTTATGGCTAAATATATATCCTCAGATGAAAAGGTTTAAATTGGACATTAGGTCCTGAGATTTTCTTTAAAACAAGTTACTGAAATGTTGAAATGTTGTCATACATATTACCTTTTAAACATTATCAGTGTGATTTACAATCCAACTACAATATAAAAAAAATAAATGGTTCTTTAGAGAAATTCCATTGAGAGACTTGCAGCTCATTAAAAATAATAGCAAACTTGTGTTATGAAACTTGATGTGAGATAATGTGTGACGCAGAGAGAAAAAAAAATCATGGAAATTGAAATTGATATGTATAAATAATTATGTTGTTTGCTTGTTACATAAACCTAAACATCACTTTCACGGGCTGTGGGTTTTGTTCACTAACATTGTTGATTTCCTTTTAGAGATGTACATGTATGAACCATATACTTTGGAGAGACTGCACTGACTAAGGATGAATTTTGAAATTTCAGGAGATCTGGACTACCCTTACAAACAACGTAGTTCTGATGAACATGAAACTAAGAATAAGCATATGTCTAGAAAGATATCTACAATCAGTGGCAAGAATCCATCTTTAAGAATTCCAAAAATGTTGTCAAT
Source organism: Ruditapes philippinarum (assembly GCF_026571515.1). NCBI lineage: Eukaryota > Metazoa > Mollusca > Bivalvia > Venerida > Veneridae > Ruditapes > Ruditapes philippinarum. The sequence goes on along the minus strand of NW_026857427.1, from coordinate 45,785 downwards.
AGATTCATCTTGTATTCCGAGAAATGAATTGTTTGAGAAAGAATTAAGAAATCCTGTTTCTGAACCTCAAGTTGTTGTGAAATCAGAGCCAATAGAGGAGTTTGGTATTGGCTCTGCAACATTTAGTCAAAACATACCAGAAACACAAACCTCGCGCCATTTGTACAATGTGAACAATAGACTTGTAGGGAGGGAAGTTGCAGAGGTAAATAATAGTCAGGTTGTTACTGGTTATGAAAGACGAAGCGAAGAATTCAGGTCTAATAGGAAAGCAGATATAGATGTTGAAAATAGAAACACAGGCAGCACAGATAAGGAAGTACCAGAGAAGTTTAAAGTCAAAACAAGAAAAGGTCTTTCTGAGCGTGCTGAGTTTAGCGAAAGGCCAGGAAATGAAAACAACTGGAACAGGACAATTAGTATTGGAAAACCAAAGAAGCACTCGGACAAACACAGGAGACAGATAAGAGAGTATGTAGATGAAATGGTAGGACAGATAAGAAATGAAACAGACAAATGCAATAAGAAAATAAAGATTGAAGTACCTGAAGTAAGGAATCAAGAAGATGAAAAAAAGGATGCAAAAAGTGTTGATAATGTTTCCAAATATATAGGTGTACAGATTATGCCTGTGAATGCACAAAGTAGTGATTTAGGTGTGAAGAAGGAGGAAGAGAAGGGTAAGAAGAAGAAGAAAAATAAAAAGCAATCCAAGAAGAATAAAACAAAGAACCATGACTCTGACTTTGATAACAGTTTTAGGTCAAATGTAAATCCAATAGCTTCACCAAGAATTGGTTTGTCAAAACCATATAACAGTCCACATTACTATGGACCTAAACAGACAGGGAACTCAATTGCGATAGGTTGGAGATACAGTTGCTCATTTTGCCCTACAAAATGTTCATCAGAATATGGCTTTAAGCGTCACATGTGGGTACACACAAGAAGTAAACCATTTCACTGTAGTCATTGTCCATTGGAGTTTATCAGGAGAGAACATTTTCGTCAGCACATGTTCTACGCACATCCAGGATTGCCGTATTAACGTTGTTTACGAATAAGATAAAGACTTGCCGTTGACTTGCCTTGTACTTAGTGTTTTTACTTGCATCAGATTTGCACCAACATCTGATGGCCAGTTAATGTACATAGTGTTCTATTATGGTCAGCGTGTCACTGTTATAAAGACTGGTATCGGTTGTAGTGCATAGTGTTTGACTGAGGTCAAATTGTCACTGTAAGGCCAGCAATTATTAGGTTTCACCCAGTGTTTTAATTGTGAGAGATCTTCACATATTAGCCTCAAGGTTGTAAATTATTTCTTATATAGAATAGAATATTTTAATATTTCTTTTATATAATGATTTTGTAAATCCATATTTAGATTAAAATAAAAGTTTTAATATTTTAATAACTGTTAGTGTTTATAATGTGATCTTTTAATTCAGCATCATTGCATCATCCTTCAGAAGCTATTAATACCCCCATCCACCCAAAACAACAACAATAACCAATATCCCTACCCCCAATCCAAAAAAAACAACACCATCATGATCTGTGATTACATGTTTACTGGATTTCTAGACTTAATTATTCCAGATTATACTTATAAAATATATAATTTTCATATAGGGTGCACATTCCATCATTTGTATGGACCAACATATATTGAAACAGAAGAATTCAAAGATGTGGCTATATGATATGCTATAAAATTGATGCTCCTGCTTTTTGTGACAACGACTGGTTCAGTAAAGTCTTTGAAAATGTTAATTTGTTTTTGGTTTCGGTGTATATAGAAGCAATTTTTACAGATTGCTGAATTTGAGATTGTATTTAGAATTTGAGATTGTATGTACGGATTATTGTCTGCAATGGTTATAATTGCTTTCTAAAACTTGCAATATTGGTTTATACACTTATGAAAAGGTCAACTTGTTTACATGATTGTCGTATGACTGTGTCTTTCAGATGTGTGTTACAAGATGTATAATCTAGAGTTACGAGGAATTCAGTTGAAATCATTATATACATCGTTACGATCTACCCTGGCATTGATCATAGGTGACATTGATAAATTATCAGTAATGGTTCTTGCCAACTGTGAAGTAAATTAATTACGGAACTAATGCATTTTCATCTTACTTTCAGACCCGTACCTGGGCAATGTTCCACGGCAGGTGAGGACACCAAGAGGCGAAGGTCTTACGATGTTTCCTTGCCCATACTGCAACAAGGTGTTCGGACAGAACATAATTTTGGTGCGGCACATACGACGGCATACTGGCGAGAAACCGTTTCAGTGCAGCATATGTCAAACATCGTTCGCGAGAAAATCATCACTGATGTCCCATCGTTCAAACAAACATGCGGGAGAATGGTTTCCTATGGACAATATGTCTTTCCCAAATACATACTCCTAATGCTTGCTGCTTCATAGTTTTATATTGTGCGTTGTGTCAATTATCGTTTCTTATTTGGCCATTTAGATGAATAGAACGGGTAGCTTTTTTATAGATTACAGTTGTTTGTCATATAGCCAAAGTGTCCAGCTATTAATAACATTTGATTGGAAATCAGACAGATTATTTTAAAGGAAAATGTTTTTGAGTTGCTTTTCACATAAACATTGCAAAATCGGATTGAAATTATGGACAAAAAAGACGTACAACAGCAATAATTTAATTGAACAGAAATTTATTGGTAGAGGTTAAAACTTGTTTATACACTTAGATACTGTAAAATTTTATCGAAACTGTGAGGTATGATGGATACTTAGATGAGTTTTTCAGAGTAATTCCTTTGGATTGTTTTTCTTTCCAAGTTAGAGATCATATTCCTGGAAATGCCTTTCTTTATAGATTATTTGTAATGCCCTTCTTTATAGATTATTTGAAATGGAGTATAAAATTGAGATATTTTACAGATAGCTGATTGCTTGAATAAATTGTAATGTTCAGTTATGAATTATTTGAACTTAAGTTTTTTCTTGATACGAGGGTTGTCCAAAAAATTCGTGCACTGCAGTTATTGTCGTGTGAGTTATTGATAGAAAACATTAATTATATATCACTTGAAGGGGAGATATATCTTAAATAAGAAAACAAAAGAAAACAACATGCTACCGGCATGTCCTGAAAACGAATTGTCATACAGTTACCTTGGTAACGACTAATACCGGCGCACGACAAAAAATTGGGTCAGTTCATTACTTTGATGTATTCTTTAAACACTACATATTAACGTTAAAATTCAGGGAAAAGTGTGTGTACGTATTCTTAAAGTTACTAGAAAATATGGAGTAACTTGCCCTATTGTAACAGTCGTAAACAAACATTTGTGTGTGGTCGTCAATACTGTAATTACGTGAAAATGTCAGTCGCTAAGCGTTTGGAAATACGGACGATCATTAAATTTGGTGCAAATATTGGTAAAACACCAACAGATACCTACAAAGAACTTAAAAGGACAAACTGGACAAGTTCAGTGTCATGAAGGCTGGTTTTTAAATGGCACAAATGCTCTGTGAAAGAGAAAGAAAGTCGGTAGATGATGACAACTGGTCAGGCAGACGTCCATCCGTAATGCCGGCGCATGGGACGAGGGTTGTCCAATATATTCCTGCACTGGTGGAATATGCTACATGATCGTTGCATAAAAACAATAAAAACTACACAATACTTTGCATCAATCATTCCTCTATTGACAGTAAAACAACATAAAAAGCAAAAACCACTTTATAAGCAACAATCAATTAATACAATTACAGTAATGAACTAACCCAATTTTTGTCGTGCGCCGGTATTACGTTACTAAGGTAACTCGATTGCCATTCTTTTACACGACACGCCGGTTACTCGACTTTTTCTTTTGTTTTCTTATTTGAGACAGATTTCTCTTTCAAGTGATATATAATATATTTGTTTTTATTAATAACTCTCTCGACAATAACTGCAGTGCACAAATTTTTTGGACAACCCTCGTACAATTACATTTGCAAACATGCATTTGGTTTTAAAGAGACAACAAGGTTTCAAAAAGTCAGACTGGAGGGAAATGTTTATATTTTTAAACCCTTGATTGGCTTGCTGGTTACAACATATTTTATTGTTATATGCAATATCTGGCAGAATTTTTACTCTTGTTTATCACCTTATTGTAACAATCCTGTAACAAATTGAATGTTCCTTCTTTTGCAATTTTTGACACAATTTATATGTAATTTATCAGAATTTTAAGGCTTTATAATATGGCATTTCAATTTAAGACTTTATTTTAACCATAACATTTTAAACTCTTTAAAACGCTTTAATTTGTTAATTTTTATGTTTAAGAAAATTTTTACAGATGAATTTATTGAAATTATTGTCATATTATTTTTTCTTCTTTTTAAATGTAAATAGTTTGGTTGACTTAGTCAATGTGCGGTGCTATCGACAGTGCAGCGTTCTAGCCAGGAATTTCTGAAGGCATGTTGCAAATTTTTTTTAACCCTGTTGGCTGGTGGGCTTGGAATATTGACAGTTTATAGGGAAGGGGAGAATATGTTAGAAGTATGAGCTAATTAAGTTTCAGACCATATCGTTTGTACAGGTGTATAGAAATAATTTGGAAAATCCTTATAATTATGAATGTGAAAAATTAAAAAATTAACAGTCGGTTGATTTGTATAAATACGCTTGTAATACAGATATTCATTCTAGATGTAATAAAATTTCATTCTACAGACTTTTTTTCTGACTCTTGTTTTGTGTTGCAAGAAAAAAAAATTGTTTTGGCCATTCCAAGCACTTGGAATTCTGTTCCATATAGCACAGCTGTCAAACCTATATTGGACGAGGCACTAGCCATAAGTTTGATATAGGTTTTGCTAGTACTCAGTGTAGAGTTCATTATATATATAATCAGTATTAATTGTTTTCAACAATGTATAATGGCCTCTTTGTTTCACTTTTTTGACAGAAACTGTGTTAGTTCAATTATAATAAAGGAATTGTATGAAGTTTATTATTCTGACAAATAAAAGTTTATATGTTATATTTTATAAAATGAGAAATAAAGAGAGAAATATTAAATGGGTGTAGGTTCAATACTGTATTTATTGGATGAGTTAAATATATTAAAATATTGTGATTTCTGGCTTTAAACGAGTTCAATAAATTCAGTAATGAATCTACAATATTCTATTTATCACATATCCAAAATAAGAGCTGTATATTTATGCACAGTTAAAACAAATCACTTTCTTTGACAGGCTTATATAGTAACACTGTTATTTAGCAGTCGTCCTAAAGCTATGTTTGTATAATGCAAATAACATCTTGTTAAAATTTATGCATGGATGTGCAATACCATTTTTATGGAATTGCAAAATTGGCATGGGTATGTGATTAAATGATAACTCTAATTTTAAAGAGATTTTATTCTTAATGAATTTGTTTCTTTAAATGAATATGCACTTAAACAAGTATCAAAGACCACTCTGCAGCCTAAATGAAATATATAGAAAACCTAATACACAGGTTTAAGCCACCTCATAAATTACTTACTGCAGTAAGACTACCTGTTTTAAAAGATCAAGGGTTAAAATCAAGAAAGACGGCCATAATGTATTGCAAAGTTTCTGGTTTTGATTGCAAAGTGTCTCGGTCTTGTTTTGATTGCCAAATTTCTGGTTTAAATTGCAAAGGTACTTGTCTGACTAGCAAAGTTTATATAAATGTTGTTATTGCAAAATTACTGCTTTTCAATTCTAATGACCTTGAATAATAACTCACAGATAATCATATGATTTTATTTCTAATTTTTTCAGATCTGATTCAAAGCATCATAAGTGGCCAGTATGTGAATCCAGTACCTGCTAATTTGGGACATTTAGTTGGCATCGACTATTCGAGGACAGGTTTGTCTTCTGCATCTGCTGATACGAAAAGTTGCAAAAAGAACGAGACTTTATCTGAAGTTGAAAATACATCTCAATTACAAGACGGGTCTAATAGTAAGAAACGGTTTCCGTGCAGATTTTGCGGAAAGTCTATAAGGAGCAGATACGATCTGGGAATACATGAGAGAATACACACTGGAGAAAAACCATACACGTGTCCCGTGTGCGGAAAAGGATTTACGCAGAAAAATAACCTCGAATCACATAAAATCATACATATGAATGTTACGATTTAGGAAACTTGTAAATTTAAGAAAACTATTTCAATTTTGTGTAAGATAATTAGAAAATTCTTGATGGCCGGGGCATTAATGAATTTTATAAAGTTCAGATCAACAGATGTTGTGAAAAGGAATCTCACTGTGGAAAAATTGTTATTCTTACGGGAAATTTATCTAAAAAAGAAGAAAAAAAATTAGAATTCTCAAGAATTGCCGTTATACGTTTTATTTGGAATTGTGTGGTATGACACTTTTTAATGCAATATAACTGTTTTAATACATATAGTGAGTCTTCTCCAAAAATCATGAAGACATTGAAGAACTCATTAATTTTATGGAAGGTCTATAATGTTGGCAGTTTTGGAAATCAAACAACTGGTAAAGTTTCAAAACTTAATATAAACTTTATCAATGTTATAATGAAATATGTACATACATAATGAAAAACAGAAAGAAAATTTGTATTTGAATTCTTTTCCATAGCAATAAAAATTTTGATTATTTACTTTTTATTTAGATATCAAAAAATTAAAACATGCATAAATTCATTGGCATAGTAATTTATTTTACTTTATATGTCTGTATTGTATGTATTGTTTTGTTATTTTATGAGTATTTCACATGCATTTCATAATATGATACTGACTTATAAGGTAAAGTCAAATATTGTTATTTTTCTTGTAATTATAAGACTATATTATAGCAGGCTTTAATATTACTTTCTCATACAATTTTTTGAATATAAAGTTTGCAAATTATTGATTTAAGAAAAAAATAATTTCCCAATAGTTTCATATGTAGAGATCATGCTAACTTATGATTTAATGCCATATAAAAAAAGAAATGAATGTTGTCCTCTGTTTGCATCTTAAAATGAAGCTAACTTAAGAAATTCCTAGGCCAACATTGATGTTATGTCTTCAGATGAATTAAAATAAAGTGTTGGGATATCATTGATTTCAAAATGTCATAGTGTTAATAAACTTAATTTGCCTACATGAACCAAATGACAGTGATCTGTAGTTTTCCCTTCTTAATATTTTTTTTGTGGTTATTGCCCATAGATTTTGCAGAATGATAGTACAAAAGTTTAAGTAAAGTATTATAATGAACCACTGTCCTTAATTTCATTATCTTTCAGTATTTCCTTACGATTTTAGTAAATTTCTAATGTTGTTTTGTAAGTTCCTATATGTTGCAATAAACTTATAAAGATTTACATTTTTTTGTTGTTGTTCTACATTAGCTAAAATTAAGATCTAGGCTGTTTTAGCCAATGAAAATGTTACTTGCTACATGTGTGTTGCAGAAAGTTGTAAATTATTTTTGCGTCACGCTATTTCTGTCAGCAGGACTTAGACAAATGCAATACAGCTTTTAATATCATGTACTCTATTTTTGTTACAGTTGATCATTTTGGTATGGCTCCAGATGGTATTATTGAAACAACTGCAAAGAAAAAGTCAAAATCAAAACACGATACGGCTGTTTATAATGATATACAGAGCACGGAATACATGAACAGTATTCACGGGAGTAACTTTGGTCTCGATCTTACTTCGTACATGACTAAATCTTACCATTGCCAGTATTGTGGGAAATTTTGGAGAACACCGTCGTTGCTGCAGCGTCATATACTAACCCATACTGGAGAGCGACCGTATTCGTGTAAAGATTGTGGTCAGACGTTTAAACAAAAAGCTCACCTTGACGGTCATACTGTACGTGTTCATAAAACGTGAAAAAAACGTGAACAAAATGATTAATTACATGGAACACATGTGAAATTTAACGGATTATAAACTATTTCAATATATATTAACTACTGTAAGGTTGTGCTATATTAGTGAAGTTAATATTGAACAATTACATGCTCAAAATCAGGATGCTTGTTGTGTTTTTTTTCTTTTATAAAAATTTGAACATAGATGAAAGAAATTTCTGGTGTTTGTACATCATTATTTTGTGAAATTTTGTCTGGTCTATTTGATATTTGTATTGTTGCTCACATATTTTTAGTTTTAAGTGCTGTAATTACTTTAATTAGCATTGATCTTCCAGAAAATTTGTTCTCTTTTTACAAGTTCTTCTTGCTTTAATTGTTATTTTGTTGGCAATTTTAAGATAAAATCATGAAGTATTTCAAATGTGTCAAAAAATCCAATGATAAGTTGTGGCCTATTTTAAATTTTGTTAAGAGATCATAGTGGCTAAAGTATTTTCGAGGTCAGCTTATTTTCAAGAAGGTTGGGTATATTTTCGAGTTGAGAATGTGATAAAGTTTCATTTGCTCATTTTATAAAATTTGTATCGGTAGCTAGTGACTGTTATGTTTTTAGTGTATGAAAAAAGTAAACATTCCTACATGATTAACATACATTTTATCGTTGAAGTACCTCTTTAATAAGTTACTTGGGAGTATTTGTTAAATAGACATTTCCAATTAGCCTCCTAATCATTTTCAAAACCCCGAAAGGTGTTTGTGATTTTGTTTACATTTTCCATATTAGTGTGCTACGAACAGCTGGTGTGTAATAATGCATTCATTTTCTTGATGTAAATCAAGTTACAAAAAACTAACAAGGCAATGTGTATAATAACTGTTTTTATCAGTTTGCCGTGTATAACTTATGAAATTTTAAGTGATTTCTGAAGCTTTCAAACTGAAACTATTCAATTTCATGACTTTAATATAGTTTTTAAATTCAGTTGAGAATTATTTTAAAATAAAATGTACATATTGTTTTGTGTTGTTCATTATCAATAAGGAATGTGCCATTCATTTCCTACAATTGCGTCCCTTTATATGCTTGAAAAAACTGATACATAGTTAACACTTTTTTTTGTGAGTTATATATTTTAATATAACTCAAGTTCTACATGTATTTTGTTTCTAGGGCTTTAAAGTGTTCTCACTGACTAAGACATTATAAACTCTGATGAGCGATATAGGGCCATTATGGCTCTCCTGTTAACAATCACTATTTATAGAAATCATGACATAATGATGAAACAGTCACTGGATTAAGCCCTGATTTTAATATAATAATTGTTCTTTTTTGGGGCAGTTTTACTACATGTACTAAAGGCAATACATATTACATTTTTCTTGTTTCAGAATAAAGAAGCCTTGTTTAAGTATAGAGTATTAAACAAAATTAGCTTTCTTATTTAAGTAAAAGTCTCTTTTTTTTATTTTTCAGACATTTACCTAGACACAGACTTCTATGGTAGTTCCTCAAATAAAACTGATGACAGAACATTTAAGGAGTATATTTCTGAAACCGATGACCGGTATGGGTCGATTATGTCCACGAAAAACCTGTTAAGTACATCAACAAAGATTGGCTCGTATAGTGACGTGATGAAAATGGAATTTCCGAAATCAAGAGGGCGCGGAAAGAGTTATAGTTGTTTGTACTGTGAGAAGGTGTGGGATAATAACTATAAGTTACAGAGACATATGCTAACGCACACGGGAGAAAAGCCGTACCAGTGTGATATTTGCCAGAGACGTTTCACACAGAAAACACATATGGAGAATCATAAAGTAACGCACTCTGTGAAACTGTCCGATTATTATGAATCGATTGATAAGTCCATTTGATAAATCGTACCCTGCTGAACAGGCAATGTTTGGTCTTTTTGTGTTGATGCTCTGTAATATTCAAATTAATTTACAAGCTGAATTTCTATAGAAAATGAGGTTCTTTGGAGAAACGCTTTGAATTTTGAGCTGTCCATTTAAGTTGCCTGTTATATATCTTATAGTAAAGTTAAATTATAAGCAGTGAACAGTGTAAAATCTGGTCAAAATGCAATATTAGACACGAAGGTTTTACCTAAGGTTTTCATTATGTTGGTGGCACAGTAAATCTTTATCACATATATCAGAATTTGTTTTCCTAAAAACATGAACACACATTTAAGATGAATGTACCACTTACAGTGGATATCAGCAATGATGAAGGTCTAAAGTTATAGAAACAAATATATATTGTAAGAAGTGGCTTGTAAGAATCAAAGTGCTGAAAGTACTTTCTTTGAGACTTGAAAATTAATGCCTAGTAAGCTAAGCAAGGCTACAAAATCATAGATTTTCATTAATTAATTGAAATTAGCATATTTAGGGATGTTAATTAAAAGTAATGCCATAGGGATGTCAACTATGGATAACCTGTTGTGATAATATTTTAGACTATAAATAACTATTTGCGAAAACAAATTAAACTACCCTATTTAAATCTGTTGTCATGCATGGGCCACCAGTTTAAAACTTTACCCTTCTAGAGCCAAAAGTGATCAGCCTTTTCCACCAGTAAGGCCAGATGTTCAGAAGCCTATATGGAAGCTGAAGAAGTCCATCTACTAAATTCAGTACTGGGTTGGGTTTAAGACATTTAGGACCAGCATGCATTTTAGGCCTAAAATTGGACCTCACAATGGAGTTCCTTTAAGACAAGACTTATTGGTTGGCAAATTTTAGCTTTGTTAATATACAGCCAATGCAAGGACATTGTGAATAAGAAATTTGAAATATTTTTGAGTACTGGTATTTGTTAATTTATTATATAATAAATATTGTCCTGTTTTTGAGGATATCATTTTAAGTGTATGTGCACAATACAAACCTCTTCAGAGCATTTACCTTTGAGAGACCGAGATTTTTGGTTGTTCCTGAGAGGTGTTGCTAAAAAGAGGGAAGTCTTCCTTTGGGAAGAATTGTAACTGTAGTTGTGAAGAGGTGGTTATTGCTTTACAGGTGGGAGCTGGATGCAGGTGGTCACTTACTGCAGGTGGTCACTGACTGCCGCTGGTCACTGACTGCAAGTGAGTCACTGGACTGCAGGTGAGTCACTGAATGCAGGTGTCACTGCTAGCAGGGTTGCTCTGACTGTAAGTGATGCATGCTACAAAGTGGTCACTGACTGCAGGTGATCACAGGCTAATGAAATTAACATTTACTAAAATTAATGCAGTTCAACATATTTATCCTTTTTTCTTAGCTTCATTATACAAGCTAACTTTGTACTTTGTTGAATAATTGTATGTGTTGTTGTATGCCTTGATTGACATCATTTATTTATATAGTTATGTTTTGGGTCATATTTTGTGTATGAAAAAATTTAAAATGTCAAGTTATTATCTTCACTGAATGGAAGATTAAGCGATCACGTGTCTCCATGCATAGGCCACTGTATTCAAGTCAGGGGTTGTCTGATAGAAGTGGTGGAGCTTTTAGTAAACTGTTTAATTGTCCAGGTCAGAGGTATAGTTCTTAAATTAATATACCAATTAAAAAATAGAGTTTAAACCTTTAAAACACTGTTTGTTTTATGATGACAATTCAGTACAATCAGTACTTTTTTTTGCCTTGTCAGTCAATGTATCATTGAAATCTGACAAGGCACCAGTAGATGGCAGCTCAAGTTTATCTTTTGTTATTATAGTTTATGGAAATCCTTAAAATTATTTAGGAACTATTTCAATTTGGGGCAAGTGCATTGCGTAATTTACCATTGCATAATTTACAAATTGTTGAACAGTTTTAAGGCTTCTTATAAATTTTTTATAATTTTTATTTAAATTTAATACTCATTGTTTATAATACCTATATACTCACTCTGATTAGGGCCATACTTTGTATCCATAGAGGATATTCAAGTTTTTTTCTATAAATACATTATTTATTTTCATCGAGTGGTATGAAAATAAATATTTCATGAGTGGCGGTAGCCACGAGTGAAATATGGTAATTTTCAGCAAAGATTACAATAAATAATGTATTTACTTAAAAAACGTTGAATTTATTGATAATTAGTATATTTATGTTCTCTTATTTTGCTAGTATACATTATTGAAAGATTTTCCCTAATATTTGTTGTATGGCAGAATTTAAAAAAGGAAATAGTCTGGCAAATGGCACCAGTGAAATTACGAAATTTTACCATGTAGTAAAAAATGTAAATTTTTACAGGTTTATAAATTGAAATATTGAAAAAACTCATTTTATTCATCAATATTCTAATATTTCATTGATAAGCATATAATAAAGTATATGCATTTAGAAATGATATTATTGGCTTTGAAAGAAAGCCGATCTTATTTGAAAATCTTCTTGAAAGAAATTGAGCTTATTTTGGATTGGGAATAGGGCCTTTGATATTGGCCCTTAATATTATCAGGCCCTGGTGAGTTTAAATGTTGTAAAGTAAGAGAGGTATAGGATAATGAAATATATGATTATAATACCTGTGTATAATGAATGGCTACTTTTGAGAACAAAACTGAATGTTGTTAATTAGTTATTTGGTGTTTATTTTCTCAGCTTATTTTTGTTTGTTGCTGTATTTGTTGTTGTTTTTTTTGTTCTTTTGTCAAAGGTTGCAATGGATCTCTTAAGTAATTTTGATTGTTGAGTACATTATAATGTGGTTTATAAAAGGGAATAAAAAGATAAAATTTTACCATTGTATTGTTTTTGATTACTTAATTATTCATGGACACAGGTTGTACAGAATGTAACATTGAGTTTCAGAAAATATAAAATATAGTTTTATGTGGTTTACCAATATTTAATCCTTTACCAGTTTATCAACATGATTGGGAAATTGCCACCATTTCAATTGGGAAATAATATAAAAATTTGAAATTGGTACCAGAACACAATACATGTATGTGAATAAAAGAATAGCTTCTTTTGATAGCCTTGTGTTTTATATATAATGTTTTCTTGCATAAATAAATTTAAGGGATTCTCTTTTAAATAAGATAACTTTTTCAAAGTAAATCAACAATAGTTTTAAAGAAGACTCCATGACGAATTTGGGATACTAGTATTCAATTTTCTGAATTGGATAAAAACTGTTTTTGGCATTGAAACAGGAAGTAATGATATCATTTAGGAAAAAAGGTCTGTGATGTTATTTTATTTAAATCAGTAATTATATAGGGGCATTGCTTTATTTAAATCAGTGTGTTGCACAAGTATTATATGATAGGGTTAATATAATTATATTTATTTATCTATCTTGCAGGCGTGTTACAAGCCTCGTTACCTCTAAGAAATATACGTCCATCGATGAAATCGTCTGATCAAAAGAAACATCAGTGTGCCTTCTGTGAGAAACGTTTCTTCAAAATGTCAGACCTCCGCCGACATGAGCGTATTCACACGGGTGAGAAACCATTCAAGTGTGACGTATGTGGAAAAACATTTAACCAGAAGTCAAACATGGAAAATCACAGAATGCAGCAACATTTGTTTGTTGTTTAATACGGAAAAGATGCAGACTTGATGTGATAAATTTTCATATGTGTAAAATTTTGGAGCTGTAACTTTCATAATGTGTATAGATATATGGAACTAATTTCCTATATGTGAAGTTTTGGAACTATTTTCCTGTGTGTAAAGTTTGGAACTATTTTCATAGGTGTAAAGTTTTGGAACAATATATCAAAGCTCAGATGAAAAAAGTCTGTATCTAGGAAAATAAGGGATTGATACTCTAGTGACATTTGACTGATAAATGATTATTTTGAAAATTATTTGGAACTTTGAAATCAACCTTAAATGTCCAAAATTGAAATGCTTAAGACGTGTTTTGTAAGATATTGTTTCTATTCCTTTAGAGCCTTTTTCTTTTGTTTCTTTTCCTTTTGAGTCTGTTTCTTTTGTTTCTTTTCCTTTTGAGTCTGTTTCTTTTGTTTCTATTCCTTTAGAGCCTTTTTCTTTTGTTTCTTTTCCTTTTGAGTCTGTTTCTTTTGTTTCTTTTCCTTTTGAGTCTGTTTCTTTTGTTTCTTTTTCTTTTAAGTCTGTTTCCTTTGTTTCTTTTCCTTTTGAGTCTGTTTCTTTTGTTTCTTTTCCTTTTGAGTCTGTTTCTTTTGTTTCTATTCCTTTGAGCCTGTTTCTTTTGTTTCTTTTCCTTTTGAGTCTGTTTCTTTTTTTGTTTCTTTTTCTTTTAAGTCTGTTTCTTTTGTTTCTATTCCTTTGAGCCTGTTTCTTTTGTTTCTTTTCCTTTTGAGTCTGTTTCTTTTGTTTCTTTTTCTTTTGAGTCTGTTTATTTTGTTTCTATTCGTTTGAGCCTGTTTCTTTTGTTTCTTTTCCTTTTGAGTCTGTTTCTTTTGTTTCTTTTTCTTTTAAGTCTGTTTCTTTTGTTTCTGTTCCTTTGAGCCTGTATCTTTTGTTTCTTTTCCTTTTGAGTCTGTTTCTTTTGTTTCTTTTTCTTTTGAGTCTGTTTCTTTTGTTTCTATTCCTTTTGAGTCTGTTTCTTTTGTTTCTTTTCCTTTTGAGTCTGTTTCTTTTGTTTCTTTTTCTTTTAAGTCTGTTTCTTTTGTTTCTTTTCCTTTTGAGTCTGTTTCTTTTGTTTCTTTTTCTTTTAAGTCTACTTCCTTTGTATCTTATTCCTTTTGAGTCTGTTTCTTTTGTTTCTTTTTCTTTTGAGTCTGTTTCTTTTGTTTCTTTTTGTTTTAAGTCTGTTTCTTTTGTTTCTTTTCCTTTTGAGTCTGTTTCTTGTGTTTCTTTTCCTTTTGAGTCTGTTTCTTTTGTTTCTATTCCTTTTGATCATGTTCAGTCATAATATTTAAAAGTTGATGCATGCATTACAGTCTTTGCTGAAATATTACTTTACCTTTTAGTTTGAAATTGGCTAATTTATCAAGGTTTAACAATGTTATGATGTACATTGTACTTGTTATGAGCAGGGAATTTAGTTTAACATTGTGTTTTGTCATAGATTTCATCTTATGGTGCTTATCATCAAGTTTTTGTAGCTAGCACTTATGATTATTTTAAGAACCTAGGAAGTATGTTCTTTGGCCAGAACTTCTTGTTTTGATGTTGTCGTTCATTGTGACATGATCATAAACTGATGTAAAACATTTTATTTTGAGAATATAAATGACATTTTCAGTATGATGTATTTTGAAAAAATAAATTATTTACTAAAATTGCAAGATGTTTCATAATTTTTGTTTTCTTTTTCTGAATTAGTTACTATTAAAAAGGCCTGTGATTTTGATTTACATTTATTTTAATTGGTATGTCACACAAATTTTATATGGTGGGGTTAATAATTATAGTATATTTTTATCTTGCAGGCATGTTAGAAGGCTCGTTACCTATAAGAAATATACGTCCATCAATGAAGTCGTCCGATCAAAGGAAACATCAGTGCGGCTTCTGTGAGAAACGTTTCTTCACGATGTCCGACTGTCGCCGACATGAGCGTATTCACACGGGTGAGAAACCGTTCAAGTGTGACGTGTGTGGAAGAACTTTTAACCAGAAGTCGAACATGGAAAATCACAGAATGCAGCAACATTTTGTTCATTTGTTCGGAAAAGATGCAGACTTGATGTGATAACTTTTCATGTGTTAAGTTTTGGAACTACTTTCATATGTGTAATGTTTTGGAACTATTTTCCTATGTGTAATGTTTTGGAACTATTCTCCTATGTGTAAAGTTTTGGAACTATTTTCATATGTGTAAAGTTTTGGAACTATTTTCATTTGTGTAAAGTTTTGGAACTTTATATTGAAGCTCAGACAAAAATTCTGTATGTAGAGAACATAAGATATTGATAGTGACGTGTCACATTTGACAGATAGATAATTGTTTCCAAAATTATTAGGAACTTTGAAAGTTGCCTTAAATGACCAAAATGGTAATGCTTCAGACATGTTTTGTTTGATCCTGTTTCTATTCCTTTTGATCCTGTTTTGTTAAAGCCTTCTGTCGTATTATAGGTAATTGCATGCATTACAGTCTTTGCTGAAATTACTGAGCTTTTCACTTAAAGGAACACCACTGAGGTCCAAAAGCCTAAAAACATCAAATTTATTTTGCTAACATACACCAATTGGGGCAGTTAAAACTGAAAGAATCTAAGATATGCAAAAGATGATTAAAAAATATACCCAAAAATAAAATGTAATTGTATTGTTCTGCTATTGATAGTTCGATTTGAGTAAAAACCATTGCAACGCTTTTCAATTTCGGTCATTTTTCACAATTGGAATAATTACATTTGAAAAATGGAGTGATCCAATGAATTGTAATTTTGCACATAAGTAACTCACCTAGCTAGACCCTACATCAAATGGAACATTAATCAAGAAAAATTATTCCCAGTCCCATCATTGTAAAAAAACAACAGTGGAGTCCCTTTAAGTTTGAAATTACCAAATTTATTAAGATTTTGTTATTGTATACTTGTTATGAGCAGGGATTTAAGTTCAACTTTGTGTTTTGTCTTAGAGTTTGTACATATATATTGTTATCTAAAGATGGGGAAACATTTGCTGCTTTAATGTATGAAGTTGTCCTTCACATTATGTGACATGATCATAAAAGAGTATTAAATTAATTGGTCATCCATAGAGCCTCGTAAAGTGCAGGAATATACAGGCTGGCCCGGCTCAATACTGGTGGCAAATGCTTATCTTTTTTAGTTCATGCATGTTAGGGGTGAAAGTGTTATTCAAGTGTAAGGGTAGGGGTGTTCAAATGTTAAAAAACAGTATTTATTGTAAAGAAAATGGAGTCAGTTGTACAAAAGTATAATTTGAAGGTTGAGCGCATTAAGACTGTTGATAGTCCTTAATCTTTAAGAGTTACTGAAGTTTTTTAATTAATTAAAACCTCAATGTAGATATCTGAAACCATTTGTGGCCATGTTATGTTTACTTCAAAGAGATGTGAGTGACAGATATACATGTACATGTATTTATAGATCTAATTTTCATTCAATTGGAGACTCTGTATCACAGTTCACACCAAAGACAGTACATGCTGATATGTTCCAAAGTTAAATGTACTTATAGTATTAATTAAATAAAGGTACACTGATGTAAAACATTTTATTTTGTGGACATAAAATTAATGACATTTTGAATATCATGTATTTTAAAAATGTAAAATATGTATTAAAATGGCAAGATGTTTTATTTCTTTCGTTTTCCTTTTTCTGAAAACATATGGCATTTATAAATCAATTACTTTATTTTAATCAAATGGAAACATACATGTACAATAGACAGTTTGATTTTCCCCTTTAAATCCTCTGAATATCATATCCTTCTTGGAATTAGGAATGTTCTTTTCAGAAATGAAAGGATTTCAAAAATTCAAAAATTGTGCATATTTTAGTACAAATAGTAAATTAAAAAGAAAAGACAAACGTCCATGCCAACTTGATCTATTTTAAAAACCTTGACCAATACGTGACTGCAGACATATTGCACTGAATAAAATTAAGCCTTATAATAATAGCCTGCTTATGGCAACTAATGGACCTTTCCAATGTTTTCAGTTTTATGTAAATTGGCTACCTAAGTTGTTATCCAATTGCTACACTGAGATAATACATAGTCACTGGTTGACCTGGTTTGCACAAAAGGACGCATGGTTATGTTTGTGATACTGTTTGTGAGCAGTTGACCTAGCAATGAATGGAAAAGGTGTGGCTAAATGTTCTGCTACAAAAAACCGGAAAGGTCCATTCTACTTAAGTACGAACAAAGATAAACCATCAGGCTTAATTACCAGCTCATCATGCTCTGTTAAATACTAGGTACTGTTTGATATTCAGTCTGTACAGTTTTGAAATTTTCCCAAAAATTAATGAAATTTTTTTGGTTCGATCTAGATTGAAAGATCGATAGGTCCAGATATGATATTTAGCAGGTCAAGGGTCAACACAGCATAATTGGATAGACACTAGTGCAGTCTTCTAATATTCTACTTATTTGTGTGAGACTTTTATGATATACATAACTGTTGATATACATAACTGTATACATGTAATTATATACTGTTTATTTAATGCAAGTTTTATCTTTTAATCTTGATAAATTAATGCCATGTGCTTTTCCACTTTTTTTTTAACTGTCCATATAGCTGTGAAAGAGGTATCCATATCTAAATGTTGGGACTAAGTCAGTTTTGGTCCGAAGATAAGCATAAGGTGATTGGAAAAGTTTAGCTGTTATTAAAATTTTCAAAGCCTAAAATAAGCTCACTCCAGTCATAATTTGGCCTGTTACAAAATACCGGAATAGTCTGGCTAAAGGGTAATTGTATAAGGCAGTAGGAAGTGAAATGTCGAGTCAACCAATAAGCATGCAGTTAAACCTAAGACTAGTGTTCTAAATCAGTTCAGAATCATGTCTTACCAAACACACAACACAACATGACAGAATCACAAATGTCATTTAAATCCTTAGCATGCTCCAGGTGGCAAATGAATAAACTCAAAGATGACAGTGCAGACCATTCACGCATTGTAAGTCCTCATCGTTCACTGCTTTCACTGTTTGCTTTTCAGTCAGGAGAGATTTTGAAATTTTCCCTAAAACTGATGAATGGTTTTGTCCAGACTGAAAGATTGACAGGTTCATTTAGGATATTTCATGGGTGTTTTTTAGGGTTGAAGCAATTCAACTCATCTTACACCTGTCAGGCTGAGTTCTGAGATGATTAATTTTCACGCACTTTTACAAGCATCTAAGCAAATCAATAGTCTGAAATGCAATTAAACTAATATAAAAATAATGTCTTCATCCTAATTCTCAAGATTTAATGTTTTTCATTCAATTTGTTTTTTTTCCAGATGACTTCAGATTTTCCAGCTAACTTATATACGAAAAAATATTGATACATGCATAAAGAATTATGACATATTTCAATTTTATTTTTCAGTTGCTGATCATTTGGCATGGCTACAAAATCTGGGTAATGAACAAGGGCTTTCAAGCAAGGGCCACAACTCCTTCAGCATCAGTCCAAAATCTGCATATACTTGGAAGTCTCCGCATTTACCTGGATTACAGAACTCGGACTCTGAATTTGCTCCTCTAGATAACCAAGAAGATGTTCAATCTGTAGGTCAATCTTTTATTAAAGTGAAGAGACTAAAGTGTGAATTTTGTTCCAAATGGTTTGCTGGTAGAGGTGTATTGAATAGACACATGTTAATACATACTGGAGAAAGACCGTGGAAGTGTCCGCGTTGTCCAAAGGCTTTTAATAGGAAGTCAACTATGCAGACTCATATGCTTCAGCATATGAACTTAGATATACCAAATTGAACAAAGATATACCAAATTGATTGAACTATCAAAGATATACCAAATTGATTTGAACAATCAAAGATATACCAAATTGATTGAACAAACAAAGATATACCAAATTGATTGAACTATCAAAGATATACCAAATTGATAGAACTATGAAAGATAAACTGTATTAAGTGAACAATCAAAGATCTACCAAGTTGATAGAACTATCAAAGATATACCAAATTGATTGAACAATCGAACATATACCAAATTGATAAAGCAAACAAAGATATACTGAATTAAGTGAACTATCAAAGACATACAGAATTGATTGATCACAGATATACCAAAATTGATTGAACAAAGATAATTACACTAAATTGATTGATCTATCAGATAAAGATATACCAAATTGATTGAACAAATAAAGATGTACTGAATTGATTGAACTATCAAAGGTATACTAAACTGATTGAACAAACAAAGATATACCGATTTGAATAATTTACTATCAAAGATATACCAAATTGATTGAACAAACAAAAGATACTGAATTGATTGAACTATCTATAAAGATAAACCAAATTGATTGAACAATCAAAGATATTCCAAATTGATTCAACAATCAAAGATATTCCAAAATGATTAAAAAATCAAAGATGCACTTAATTGACAGAACAATAAATATGTTGTTCGGACACAATGCTTAGAGAAGACAGTGTTCTTGAAAGTTTATACATTTACATAAGGAACGGTGCTAAGTTAAACAATGTGTTCATGAAAAGTTAAAATAGTTTGCATACATATGAAATGGTGCTTTGAAATTGTGACTTGACAGTTAAGGTTGTCTTAATGTAATGCTTTCCCACCCAAAAAATTCTAATATCAGCCAATATCGTAGCAAATCTGTTATTTCCAGAACAATATATTTGTTCAAAATCTTGGGCCTTAGAAAATTTACAATCACTCATCCTTAATTGCTATGTACTAAATTCCTGTTATGAACGAATAAAAATTATTGAATACCTAATATCGTCTTATTGTGGGGGGAAAACATTACAGTAAGACTACCTTAGTGACAGGTGTTAGTATACATTATATAGTATGTACAGTGAGTTATATATACATTTGAATCTCGGTCTGTTTAAGTGTTCATTGTATATACATCATTATTTAATTTTTTAGCATCATGTTTTATTATGATTTTTAATATATTTACTGCATTGACCTAGGAGTAGATCTATTCAGAATTACAAAGACAATGAAAATTAATATTTGGTCTACTGGGGGTCACATTCAGATTTTAATGGAGCTGCACCAGAGTATTTTCTTGTTTCCATGATATCACATATAAACACATTTGATGATCTTAAATGGCGAATGATTGCTTGCGTTCATCATAGCTATTCACTAACAGGCTTAGTTTAACCTAGTCTGCAACTCGGATTTCAATTTTGTAGTGTTGAGGTTGAATAGGGGAATGGAGAGGTGGGGCAGACTTTTAGTTCACATTTATTACATTTTGTTATAATCATTTTGACGTAAGACTTTGATTGATAGAATGCAGTTAGATGCTCAGTTTTGCTTTTAAATTTCATATCAGTGATGCCTTTTTAGCTCACCTGTCACAAAGTGACAGGGTGAGCTTTTGTGATCGCTTTTCGTCCGGCGTCCATCCGTCCGTCGTCCGTCCGTAAACTTTTACTTTAAATGACATCTCCTCATAAACCACTGAGCCAATTTCATCCAAACTTCACAGGAATGTTCCTTTGGTGGTCACCTTTAAAATTTGTTCAAAGAATTTAATTCCATGCAGAACTCTGGTTGCCATGGCAACCGAAAGAAAAAACTTTAAATATCTTCTTTTAAAAAACCCTAAGAGCTAGAGCTTAGATATTTGGCATGAAACATCTTCTAGTGAGTGTCTACCAAGTTTGTTCAAATAAAAGCCCTGGGGTCAAAATTGGCCCCGCCCCAGGGGGTCATTGATTTTCCCTATATGCATATAGTAAAAACTTAAAAAATCTTCTTTTAAAGAACCCAAAGAGCTAGAGCTAAGATATTTAGCATGAAACATCTTCTAATGAGTGTCTACCAAGTTTGTTCAAATAAAAGCCCCGGGGTCAAAATTGGCCCTGCCCCAGGGGGTCATTGATTTTCCCTATATGCATATAGTAAAAACTTAAAAAATCTTCTTTTAAAGAACTCAAAGAGCTAGAGATAAGATATTTAGCATGAAACATGTTCTAATGGGTGCCTACCAAGTTTGTTCAAATAATAGCCCTGGGGTCAAAATTGGCCCCGTCCCGGGGGTCATTGATTTTCCTTATATGTGTATAGCAAAAACTTAAAAAATCTTCTTTGAAAAAACCCAAATATCTAGAGTTTAGATATTAAGCATGAAACATCTTCTAGTGAGTGTCTACAAAGTTTGTTCAAATAAAAGCCCTGGTGTCAAAATTGGCCCTGCCCCGTGGGTCATTGATTTTCCTTATATGTGTTTAGCAAAAACTTAAAACTCTTCTGTGAAAAAACCCAAATAGCTAGAATTTGGATATTAAGCATGAAACATCTTCTAGTAAGTGTCTACAAAGTTTGTTCAAATAAAAGCCCTGGTGTCAAAACTGGCCCCGCCCCAGGGGTGTCATTGTTTTTAACTATATGTGTATAGTAAAAACTTAAAATAACTTCTTTGAAAAAACCCAATGAGCTAGAGCTTAGATGTTTAGCATGAAACATCTTCTTATGGGTGTCTACCAAGTTTGTTCAAATTAAAGCCCTTGGGTTAAAATTGGCCCTGCAAGGGGGTTGGGGGGGGAGGCCTAGATACAGTTTAGCGACTTCAGGGCCATCATGGCCCTCTTGTTTCCATTTGTACATTTTAAAACGGGGTAACTCGTTCTTGATTTTGTATATAATACTGTATTCTCATATGTATTTATTAAGTGTGACACATGTTAGGGTGTTTTGATAAATGTATGAAATATATTTGCTTATCATGGCAAGGTGCAGTTAAAAAAGCTTTATTTTTGGAGTTATGCCCCTTTTTAATTTTTGTCCAATTTGGGTATTGGAAGATGTTGCCCTGAACACCACAATCAGTGCCCTTGTATTTTACCTCCATCAAAAAAGAGCAGAATTTGCAAATTAAAAATAGCATTATGTAAGGAATCACAATTCAAACAGAAGATAAAGTATAATGCTTAAATATTTAATAAAATAACATGTAAATTAAGTAATATAAAGGGATTACCTGTTTATTACAGTCATGTTTGTTGTTTAAAACACAAATTTATTCATTTTTGACTCTGAACAATCAAGGGAAGCAACTGCAAGTAAAATATACTTAGTCAGTACATTATATAGGATAAGTTGTGTCCCTTTAGAATTTGTACATATTGACATACAATGTATATTTTAGCAGTGACTTTTATCATAGCTTTCTTGGCACTGTTTAACTATGATATTTGACATTAATTATGTAAGAAATTTTATTATACATAATTTCATGTGATACTTGGAGTTTGTATTTCAAATTATGTACGCAGGAACTTGTACATGTATAAAATGATTATATTATCAACTGAATCTACATGTATATATAGTGTAAATGATATTGTGCAACTTTGTTATTATATTTTTAAATTACAGCATTGCAGAAAATTAATAAATAAACTTGAAGCCAAAATGCTGTAACTTTTTGTCATGAATGAGTAGAACTTACCAATAACTTGCTAGTACCTTTTTAATAGCCTCTATGGCTGGATGGTTAAGTTCTCTGACAAATAATCCACACCCCTGTAGCTTAGTGCCAGGATGTTAGGTAGCTTGTAACCCAACTACGATGGTATTGTATTGTGGTGCCTTTACATAAGCAACAAATAGAAGGTGTTGGGCGAAATTGTTGTAACTCACATGTACATAAAGGTTCAGATACATTATCATCTTAGGAATTTAATTATTAGCTCCTCTTAAAATAATAATTGAGCTATTATCATGAACCACCTTTGACATTGGTTAACCCTTTTCCTTAACGTAAATTTTCTTTGAAACTTTGAAAGCCTCATTTATATATTATGCCCAATTTTAAGCAAATTTTCTGTGAATTTCTTGGTATCTGCAGGGTAACTTTTAAAGGATTTCAATGACTGTAATCATTCTTGGCATTATAAGTGTGTTATATCAAAATAAGATTTATGTTCAATTTTACGAGCAATCAACGTATTATTGATAGAGTAATAATGCCCAGAGTTATGCCCCTTTTTAAGCAAATTTTATTCAAAAGGTTTGGTTTCTGCACGGTAACTTGAGAAGGATTTCTATGATTGTGTTTATATACTTGGAATGAAAGTGAGTATGTTATATAAAACACAATTTAAGTTTGATTTTTGCTGCAATCAATGTATTATTGATACGAGTTATGCCCCTTTGAAATCAAATTTTCTGTGAAATATTGGTTTCTGCTGTATAACTTTTGACAGATTTCAATGATCGTTTTTATTTTTGTCATGTACGTATGTATGTCAGTTTGTTAAATGTCAAAAGTCAAAACACAGGTCAAGTTTGATTTTATCTGCAATCCATATATTATTGACAAAGTTATGCCCCTTTTTGTATCGTCTGGAAACCTGAGTCTGTTCAGTTACCTTCTATTGCTAATTACCTGTAAAATAACTGTTCTATATACATGTATAAGTTTTTTCGTTTGAAGTGTTGGATAGAAAAAACCACCATCTATGCTATTTTAATTTACCAACAATTTAGAGACTTGTCAGAATGCATTGTGTGCAGATTCCTGAGCAAGGTACAATTGTAATTCAGCATTTAGTTGCTGCAAGAAAAAAACATACAATTTATTAGGTCCCCTTGTGACTGAGGGTTTTCATTAAAGGGTTGAGGATCAGATTTGCAGCTACCATGTGTGATTGTTAGCATCGACTAAATGGGTTTTGAAGTCTATGCATCTCTAAGCTTCAGCAGGTGAGATGGTTTTGACCCCTGGTGTTGCTTTAAGTTTGTAACGTCCAGTCCAACGTTATCCAAAATCATCTTTCCTAGTGTTTTGGTGTGATATGACCTAAATTATGCTTGTGTGCTGTGAATGTGAAACGAAAGAAACAAACAAAAGCAGTTTATATTAGGCCCTTAGAATGACTTTAAAGCTACAGTGTTGATGGCCTGTAAAACCAAAGAAACAAACAAAAAAACAATTTATAAGGTTATATGATTATGCCAGAGATCAGTGACCCTTTTCTGGTAGAATATATCAAATTTGCTTATTATGTTTTCTCTTGCCTATTATTATAGGATATATAACATTTACTGAAATCAATCTTAATTAAGCAGCGTGTATTCATTAATGTAATTGATTTCCATTTTCTACAATTCCCCGCAGAATTATTCTATTATTCAGAAATTGCTAATGAACTACTCTCAAAGGTATGAAATGGAAAAACAATAAACACAATAGACCAGTAAATACTAGTTTTGCTTAAGTGGACATGATTGCATTGTTCTACTTAAATAATGAAGGATATAATATTAAGCTGTATAAAGCTGTCTGTGATTTTTAGAGTATTTGTTTTTTTTTATACCAATTAAAGTGTAACCTGAAGAATTATAAATGGGGTGGCCATAATGGCGGATAATTATTATATATATTTGATGTTTGTTTTGATTCAGCCCAAAGGCTATGATCTCATATTTTTGGAAACAATCATAGACTAAGACCCAACGTCCGCAAATAATTTGACCTTGACATGTACACTTACCTCTGATAGTATGTTAATTGAAAATTTCACCTTTACATTAAACATTTCAACTTTCCTTTCAATTAACAGTTTTATAACAATATCAGCTTAAAATCTGGAATTTAGTAACTCTTTATTGTGCATTTTTACCCCTTAAATCATGATATTGTTGTTCAACCTGTAATTTAGCAAAAAGTTAAAGTAGTAACCCTAAACGTTGTATGCCCTGAAATATTTGTAAACCATGGTCTAATTAAGGACTAAAGTTCACTCAGGCAGGTGTATATTCAGCACATTTTTGACATCTTTCAGGTGTAGAAGATTTATCATGGTTACAGCTTGTATCAGAGAAAACCTCTCAATTCCTCGGCAGTCCTTCGGCCCAGGGTGACGTATGCCCCTCACAGAAACACCCTGCACAAAGAAATGTCAAGAAACATCAATGCCAGTATTGTAACAAGTGGTTTGCTGGTAGAGGGGTGTTGGAGAGACACTTGCTCATACATACTGGTGAAAGACCATGGCAATGTCCAAGGTGTTCCAAATCATTTAACAGGAAGTATGTGATGCAGAGGCATCTACTGAGCCACATGAATACAGAGTTACAATACTGAGCCACATGAATACAGACTTACAATACTGAGCCACATGAATACAGAGTTACAATACTGAGCCACATGAATACAGACTTACAATACTGAGCCACATGAATACAGAGTTACAATACTGAGCCACATGAATACAGACTTACAATACTGAGCCACATGAATACAGAGTTACAATACTGAGCTACATGAATACAGAGTTACAATACTGAGCCACATGAATACAGAGTTACAATACTGAGCTACATGAATACAGAGTTACAATACTGAGCTACATGAATATAGACTCCCATAAACAGTTACTATTGTAAACTGACTGGAAAATAAAAGTGATTGTTGTTGTTGTTGTGAACATTGATTATAAATAATGTACTGTCAGCTACATGAATATAAAAAATAAGACTCCCATAGACAGTGACTATACTTATAAGTCGCATAAATTATAAAAACAGACTTTCATATTATACTACAAAATGTAATATGAGCCGTGTCGTGACAAAACCAACATAATGGGTTTGCGACCAGCATGGATCCAGACCAGCCTGCGCATCCGCGCAGTCTGATCAGGATCCATGCTGTTCGCTTACAAACCCTATTACAAGTAGAGAAACTGATAGCGAACAGCATGGATCCTGATCACACTGCGCGGATATGCAGTCTGATCAGGATCCATGCTGGTCGCAAACCCATTATGTTGGTTTTGTCATGACACGGCTCATATGTTGTTAAATGACTGGGATTAGAATAGTCAGATCTATACAAACAATGATGATTACATTTTTAGACGCATGAATAGATTAATAGTGATAGTAAGAAATTTTTTTATACACCTTGTTAAATAAACCTAGACTTTCATTTACAGATATTTTTGTTTTCACAAAGGAAATTACAATATGTATTTGCATCGTAAGATTTTTGTTTATTATAATTCAGTAACTTTTGACTAAATGGTCATGTGCGATTAAAAGACATGACAATCGTTCCTGAACAGAGTGTTTACACCCTTTCAATGCTAAAATGGACTTTTCCGGGGTGTTTTCATCCTTTCAATTTTAAAATGGACTTGTCCGGTTTATTTTTTGGATTTATTCATTGTAACATTTTGAGGGATTTGAAAGAGTTCAGCAACTAGATCATGATAGAGCCCTGGAGTAGAGAAAGCACAGATGTGTGGTCAGTACTAAAATAGTAACATCAGGCAAATCTTTGATACCATTAGCATTCAATAAGTGGACACTTCTTAACTGCTGAATTTCTTAAATGGACTTGTCCAGCTTCCAGTTTTTGGAACTGACCATAAATTGTGTTAGAGATCATATCAAGTTGAAAATCAGGTTGGCTGGCAGTATAGAGCTTGGTCGGACTGCATGGATGTGCAGGCTCAGGCTTCAGGCTGTTTACTGATAGTAAAGGTTTAATAATTTTTAGTTCCATCTGAGTGTAAAGATTAATAAATGATTATGAAATGAAACATTTAATGTGTTGGTTGCTTATCTGTAATCTGTAAATGTAAATATCATTTTGCTTTGTCACGCTTCCCATGTTAAAAAACACTTATTTTAGTTAATTACACTTGTTCATGTTTCATTCTGGACAAAAACTTACTCATTTTTTAAACAAATAACTTTCTATACATACAATGAAAAATGTTCTATTGATGGATATTAAAGAGATGTATTAACCTTACATTTTTCTCTCTTGAACAATGATAACCTGAAGCCTTTTATTAGAAAGATATGAAGAAATTTATTATTGAAGTCAATATTCTAGTCTACCTGTACTGTCACATCTCAAGACCAATTATTAGTTGTGTTTGATTAACCAGCTAGACATCTTTGATATCACTTTCCCTTTTTCTTAATTGCCAGAGTTTTATCACAAGACCAATATGAGACGATGGTCAAATAAAATGTTGTAAAAGGGAAAAGAATAAGATATAAAATAGTGTTATGTGTGTCTGGGGATAATTTTCTATGATCAGTGAATTGTTAAAAAGCTTATGATTCATACAGGAGAAAAAGAAACATTCATTGGTGAAATATGCTCATGAGCATTAAACAGGAACAGTGCCTTAAAATAACACATAGCAAAGCATTTAAAGGAATGAATTGCATTTAAGGAAAGAATTGGGAAATCTTAAAATGAAGGCAATCCAATTACTAAATGATGTTGCAATTAAAATTATTAAAACTTAAAGATTTATTTCCCAATAAATAAATACAGAACAAAATGTACATATTTAAAAGAAGGGATACTTAAAGATTTTTCATATCCCTTAAAATTATTTTGCATGTATTTAAACAAGAATTCATACTTTATAGGTTATATTATTTAATAAGAAAAAAATGACAAGCGCTTTAACTTCAATTTGTATATTGGGCCTTGCTCTGCCTTGAAATATTGTAACTATACTCATTTTATCAATTTCTTGACCTGAGATAAATAAAGATGTTAATTTTGTATTTTTATATTTGCATTTATTATTAATTAATAGAAAACCATCATTTGTACAATGGGCTTGTCAAGTTGCTTTGAAATTGAACCAGTCTATTGTTACTGAGAGGGATATAGGTATCAAAATGCTTAAAATGCAGTTTATAGACACCTTGTTTTATGCAGTGCAGTGTCACTGCACACATGTACAGAATGGCAATTACAAATTGGGCTCTGTACTGGCCTTACCCCTTAAATCAATGGATCAACTCTTTTGACAGTTCAAACATTCCCTAAAAGGAATAATGGTTTGTGTCCAACTAATTGTACTAATTGTGTTGAGATATTTCGTGTATGGTCAATATCTCCCCTCAAGAAGGGAGATTCTGACCCTGGAGTACAAAAATATCTCGGAATCTAGCCCTCAGGTACTGTCAAAATATTTTGACTATCTTCAAAACATGGAGAATTATATTTTGTAGAATCAGAAATAATTCTGCTATAAGACTTTAATTAGGCAGTGCCTTACTATAGTGTAATAATTAACCAATGTAAAATAGAAACAATTCAATGCTTTCACTTTCCATTGTCATTATTTTAGCAAGCGCTTGCATCAAATATCCCTTCTGTAACATCCATCAAATATCCCTTCTGTAACATCCATCAAATATCCCTTCTGTAACATCCATCAAATATCCCTTCTGTAACATCCATCAAATATCCCTTCTGTAACATCTGTAGCATCATTAACTAAATTTTAATAATTTTGTTTAATTGAATTTTGTAACCAACAGAACATTTTCGAATTACCACTTTCTTTTTTCTTTTGTTCCAGTAACAGGACTATTTGTCAACCAGGAGGCAAGGGAAGTTGTCCAAGATGAAATGGGAAATTTATACTACCAACAAAGAATGACTGACCTTGACTCAAGTAAAGGTCAAAATTCTCCAAGGTCAGTGGATAGGGTACAAGAAGGGCCATATACAAACATTATACATCAAGGTCAAATGCTTAATGACAGTAAAAATTTCTCACCAAGCATTACCAACGTTAGAACAGTTAAGGGGATACATTTTAGCAACCAAGAGCTTAGAAATGAACATTTGAAAAAGGCAAGCCTTGCAATGAAATTGATGGAGCAGGAATCTGGGAAAGAATATTCAGCGCATGATCTTGAGCTGATGGCCATAGACGAGATAGCCAAAGGGAAAAGCGCTCAGTGTGAGGTGTGTCACAAATGGTTCTTTAGGCAAAGTGACCTTAAAAGGCATATGATGATACACACAGGAGAAAAACCATTCAGTTGCCAAATTTGTGGAAAGGCCTTCAACAGGAAGTGTTCTTTGAAATTACACATGGTTGTCCATGTCAAAGAAGGAATACTTTAAAGGTTTGCTGTATAAATAATGAAATGAGTGTGCATCTTAAGAAATTGGAAGATTTCCCTAAAATAATTGTGTATCTAAAAGAATTGTAATACTTGAAAGTTTTCAAACAACTCAAAATGATTGTGTACTAGTATTTTTAAGAAATAATTTAGACTGATTGTGTATTGAAAAGAGAGTAGACTTTAATGGTTTCCAATAGCTTGTATTTTGCATCTAAAAAATTAGGAAACAATTTGTAGAAAATTTTCAAATAACTAATAAAATGGTGGTGCATAAGGAAATGGAAGGAAAATATTTTGAGATTGCTGTCAATAATATAAACGCTTCTGTAAAAAATATAAACATACTGACTTAACATTGGAAATGTTTTTATGCCACCGCAGCATGTTAAAAAATCTTCTTGTAAAGACTCAAAAGGCCTAGAGCTTAGATATTTTGCATAAAGCATTGTCTTGTTTACATCATGTTCTTAGAAAAAAGTGCTTGAAAATAGTTATATCAGATTTAAAATGTGTCCTTAAAGGAACAGGTGAAATAAAATTAAATGTAACACATACATTTTATAGTGTATGTTTTTGTTTTATATTTTACACATGTGACAGTCTTTTTGTATATTTAGCAATATTTTACCATTTTATAATGCTTTGATATAATAAAATTTTAATCAGTTTGCCATAGCAATTTTGCAACACTTATTCTACTTGTTAATAGCTTATTTAAGCATCATGAGAAAATTAACAATCACTTAGCCTTTATTCTGGTACAAACATGTTGATATTTTTGACTGTAATCAGTTATACAATAAAATACAAAATCTTCTTTTCCAACATGAATAATAAGGTCAGCTAGTCTTGTGCATGCAACTCTCATTTGGTCAGCCTTGAGCAACCCTTATTGAAATAAACCTTGTAAAACCTTGTACATTTGACTCCCATATTCTGCCACCCCTACGACTTTGTACATGTTTATAATAATTGTTCTATAAAGATCTTGAAAAACAAATGCAATGCATTAGGTAATATTCTTTAAGGACTTGTTTGAATTGTATATAGTTGAATATGTTTACAACAGGTGTCTAAAATTTTAGATTTGGAATTGTAGGACTGTGTGCTATTTCACTATATGCAAAACTTTGACTGTTTTATTGACTTTTATACTAGTTAATCTTAACCTTATTAAACTATGGCTTAATGTCATAATTGGGAACAGATGATGCATTATTAGAGCAATAGTTTGGCATATTTAACTTGTCCAAAGTGACTAAACTACCAATCTTTTTGAGACATGTAGTAATTTTCTTTCTAATGCTTTATACTCCAGCATTAATATTCTTAAAAATGTCAATCCTTAGCCTACAGTACTTTAAATGTCAGTGGTTCTACTAAGGTGCCCTTTTGTGCCTAAAATAATGCACAGAAGGACACCCGAGGTCTTCCTCCACCGGTAAAGCTGGAAAAGTACCATATGACTTGAGTGAATACTGTGTTGGTGAAACATTTAAACATCCTTCACACACACCCCACCTACACCCCCCACATACACACATGATATAAATTTGATCAAATGACCATTGCAATGGTTCATTGTTTATGTGTTTGTTTAATATGTATCTCTAATTATATAAATATATAACACTATAATTTTGTTTTATGGTTATAATCTTTGAATTAATTAAGGAATGATACATTTTATGACATATTCAATTGTATTTGTAAATAGTGTGATACACATGTAGTAATTTTTTAAAACACATCTTAAGTTGTATTTTTGTACATTGGTAGATTTTGCTGAATAAATGAAAATAGAGTTCATAGTGTTTGTGAATGAAATCTTCCTTATTCAATTATAAATGACACAAAGGTTTGTAGAATGATTTATTAACTGTTGGGAGAATAGGGCTTATTTGTACTCACCTGTCCTTTGGTGTAGCACTTTGGTATACAATGTATTTATTAAGTGCAAGTTGATATCTCCAAAACTATTGAAGGGAATGGGTTGAAACTTCACCGCCCATTCCCCTGATGAGCACAATTGTCCCATAACTCTATTAGTAACTTTTTTACAGAGTTATGCCTCGTTTGTAACTGTCAAGCACAGATTAATTGCATTCATGAGCTTGTTGTCTAACGGACAGATCTTGTTCATAATAATGTTTATGTTATGAGGCTAAGTTAATCATTTACCAGTGCTGAATATTTTAAATGAACTGTTGCTGAGATATACTTGTCCATTACAATTTTGGGACATATATCTTCTTATAATTATGGTAAAATTTATCTTATCATTAAATAAAGTATGAAAGAAATTTATCGTCGTAATGGTTAAATTTGAAGGATGTCATTTTTGACTAAGACATCTACCATTTTTAAAGGAACTCCACTGTTATGTTTCGTGTTACAATAAGGACCACCTCCGTGGTCGAGGGGTTAGAGTCGATGACTTCTAATCCAATTACTTCTCTGGTGTGGGTTCGATCGTCGGGAGATGCTTTGGTAGTTTAGCACTGAGGAAGGTAGTCTAGTACTGGTGTAACTCTCCAGGAACGATGGTTAGGAAACTACCCGCCAATATGACTGAAATACTGTTGGGAAAAGGCGTAAAATGAAACAAACAAACAAACAAGCAAAATGTTTTGTGTAATATTTTTTTTTGAGATAAATGTTTCATTTGATGTTAGTTGAGACAAATATGCAAATTTCATTTTATTCGCTAATTCTGTTTTTTCCTGAATATTTTTTTTGAATTGTAGATTAAGCAAAAGCCTTTTGTTTTTTACTCTAATTGGGCTAAGAATAGAACATAGGCTTTTCAATTTATTTCTTGTTATATTTCTTGATAACCCTTTGCAGATGATTCTGTTTTAAGTACCCCAACTGACCTATGTAAGAAATTCAAATTCTATGTTTATAGGCATTTAAGGACCTTATTGGAGTCGTCCCTTTGATATAAGGTGTTTTTACGTTTGTGACATCTTTAAATTCATTGGAAAGTAACATGCAATTAAATGAGAAATACATTTAAATATTCAGAATTATTTGGATTATATTTAATGGAATCCTTGTTAAGAAGCTAACCAACCTAAATAGATATTTTGTTTTGTGACAATTTCTATCACTTGTTATCATTTATATAATCAGATTATTTTGATATAAGTATAATGACATGTTTTGGAAAAATGTCTTGAATGGGTCTCTTTCCTTATTTGAATGACCATTTTTGATTCCACAAAAAAAAAATTGGACTGTATTTAGAATGTATATATTACTCCACCTATTTCAAACTTCAGAGCTTATCAGATATTACAAATTTACTTTTGCATATCCTTTCTAAAATATTTTGCCTCTTAGTAAATAAAATAATGTAAAATAAAAAAAATAAACATCTTAAAAATGTAACAATATTGAATAAAATTTAAATTAGTTTACTTTTATGAATTGTGATACTATTCATTGAATATTTATTATTTTATTGTATTGCATGTGTATAAATGTTAGAAACTTCTGAATGTATTTTTGCTGAATATATATGTAGCTGATTATTTTATTTGTATGTTTTAGGTCCAGAGAGAGAAGAACCAGATAGTATAGATCCACCAGATAGCATAGATCTTACTGGAGATGACAACGATATTGAATCTGCACAGCAAGGAATTATTTCTACCATCCCCAATTTTACACCAGCTGCTGGCAGCTGCAGTTTCAGTATTGTAGATGTTTCTTCTTTATCAAGCCGAGTTCCAGTAGTGGTTCCAGGCTATCTGTATGGACAAAGTATCGCAGATATACAAATGGTAGGAGCCAGTAGTTGTGCTGACGGTACAGGAAATGTAACTATGGCAGGGGAACCAGACAATCCTAATGCATCATGGGAGAGTTACGATTCAAATATTGATTATGATGAGGATGGTGATGAAGCTAAAGTTGTACAAAGTGACGTTAATGATCCTGCAGCATTTATGGCACCATCCATACCAATAAATCCATTGAAACATGTGCAGTTTAACAAGGAGTTCTATGGTAAAAGTAATTCGAGGATTGTTTTAAAGCGACATATATGTTCAATCTGTGGAAAACGCCTTCTGAAGAAGAGCGATCTAGATCGGCATATGCGAGTTCACACGGGAGAAAAACCCTTTTATTGTCCAGTTTGCCGGAAAAAGTTCAGCCAGAAACACAATGTTGTACTGCATAGAAGAACAAAAAATCATTAGTAGCATGAAGTCAAGAGGAAATATTATGAGAGGGATGAAAACTGTACAGACTTTGAGTATATCAGAAGGTCGATGAACGATGATATAAGAAACAGTAGTAGAAGAAAGAAAAGAAAATATCAGTAGTGAAGTAGTACAGAAAAAACTTTACGTAATCTTTTGAAACCGATAATTAACTATGCTCATGAGACTGGACAATTTATGACCAATTTTGATAATGAGATTAAAATATCACATATTAATGCAACATTGAAAACATTTACAAAGAAATACATGTACGTAAAACATCTTACAATAAAATTAGCAATAGTGATAATATAGATATTAGATTAAAAAAATGTGATGTTTTTAAAATGTATTTCCTATTCTTTTTATATCTTTGTTCGTGTGACAGATCTTTTTACATCTGTATAAATTTCATATTTTTAAACGGCAAACCTTCAGATTTTGTGACTATGAGTTTACACAAAATTATGGTGTTGACCTTGTTGTATGCAGAAATGCTTGACTTGTTATGTGGCCACCAAGCATTAGGTGTTTTGGAAATATTGGAGCCAAATTGCTCCAACCATCTCCAAAGTTGACCTCATACTCTTTTGCTGATTGTTTATTGAAATGTTCTGTATTGCTCCATTTTCAATAAGTAATTAAAGATGCATGATATGTTTGTGTTTGCAGTTTCATCTGTCCATTCTTCACAAAATACTTTTTTAACCTGACTCTCTGCAGTCCATGGTCCAACATCCTCTAATTTGACAAACCTTAATGACAAGAATGCATTTTGCCTACTATCATTCAGTGAACTTTGAAGCAGCATGCAGTTTTTCATGTGTGCGTTTTATGGTTTTTCGGGGTTATGGTCTTAATAGTTCAATATTTTCTTGCATTTTTCTTGTCTGTGCTATTCTCATGTAAGTATAATTCAATATTTTTTCTGAACTTTAATAGTGTGCATCATTTGAGTGAATGTGCAAGAATCTATAAATGTTTTTTAAAATGCTGATATTTCAAATTCATGAGTAATAACTGTTTCATCTGCTTCTTACCATCTTACCACATTCTCCTTTAAGGTAATATTCTTGTTTGAATAATTTGTATGAATAAAATCGTAAAAAGCATTATTAGACCGTATCAGTATATGTATCTTCTTATAATACATTACGTTTTACAATATTTGTTACTTGATACAAATTTATTTCGTTGATTTCTCAAGCATTCTTCTCCATTTTTATCAATTCTTAAAAAATTGTTGCTGTTTAAATTTTTTTTCAATTGTTTTAAGATATTCAAGACTATATATATAGTTAAACCATATTTGAACAGACATTTTCTTGGTTCAATATTTAATAAGGGGACATGGTTCCGCCGTTACCTAGTTTGTTAACCTTTGCCAAAACAGTGCGTGTACCACACGACATAATGTGATATGTGTTGGACAAAGAACCAATGCAAAACATGGTGAAAGCACGTGTTTGAACAATGTGAAATTTGGGAAGCTTCAATTTACGAGAAAAAAAATACTGGTTTCACATTTCGTGTATGGATTTTTCACTATTTGTACTTTGTTTCATGAAAATTATGAAGCTTTTAAAAAATGGAAGATAACATAAGATTGTCTTTAGTATTGGTTTTCTCTTTGACGCAGATCACAAAAAGTCAGGCGAT
Source organism: Ruditapes philippinarum (assembly GCF_026571515.1). Taxonomy (NCBI): domain Eukaryota; kingdom Metazoa; phylum Mollusca; class Bivalvia; order Venerida; family Veneridae; genus Ruditapes; species Ruditapes philippinarum. Next base: position 10,505 of record NW_026857427.1, on the reverse strand, counting down.
ATAGGCAGCATTCTTGTTTTGAATTTGTGCTGTATTAGAAACGGCCTAATGTATTTTAGTTTAAAGGAATTTCTGTAACGTGAAAATCAAACATCTTACAATGTAGACTCTGTAGGTCTACGTCTCTACCTGTAAGTTACCGCAATTTAGTATATTTGTGGCATAGAAAAATCAGTATTTTCTCCACCACTAAAACTGATGTGATGTTCCATGATTTTTGTTATAATTATTTTTTTTTTGACTTTATATAACATTAGCGGAGTCTATTTTGACATAATATATTCTTTTACCTTACAAATCATCAGCTTTCTATATGTGTAATTTTTTAAATAGAAATAAATTTAAATTAATTGAGTTAATTTGACTTTTATTTTCCTGTTGGTTGATTTTTATCTCATGTAAGTACAAAGTGCTCGAATGTATGTTTTTATGATGGCAATGTATCTGGAGTCCTTCCGGGTCCTAATTTGTCATTTAACTTCTAAACCACAAACACTTCGCAGGAATGAAATTCAAGACTTATATAAAGCAGTAAATATAGACTAATATATAAAACACATTTAAATTGTATGTGAAACTTCGATGTCTCAAGCTAGCTTGAATTGTTAGCAGGTAGCTTAACGTTGTGGATCTTTTTAAAGTTTTTTCTATATAAATACTGTTCCTATGGTCTTAGAGTCCCTTGTGGCCGAACGATTGCATTAAATTGTTGAGGCAAAATAATTTCAGCCACCCTTTAAACCTTGCGTGATTAAAAGAGGCGACTGAATGGGTTTGAATAACTAGAGTCTATGCATCTCTTAGCTCCAGCAATCGAGGTTGTTTTGACCACTGGTGTTGCTTTGAAGTTTATTACACCCAAGGTTAGCCAAAATCATCTTTCTTGTTTCGGCGACATGTGACCTATACTGTGTTGGTTCGCCATAAAATCAAACAAACTATGGTCTAAGATGGTCAGGAGCGGAAGGTCACTCAGACTTATTAGAAAAAATTTCTTCCGCTTCTACAAAAGCCCTAGACCCAAATTCTTTTCCACCCGGGGTAATTTGGTTTATATATGAAAAACATTTAAGTTTCTTCTGTGAAATTACAATGCCCTGTGCTTAAATAGATGGCCTCTGTGAAAAAAGAAGAGTGAAATGTTGTCATAAAAGGCATGCCCCAACGTGACTGGATTATCTATTGCTTCAGTGAAGAATTTCATGTGCACGACCTGGTGACCATCATTTTCTTTTGATATTATTTCCGTTTTGATTTACTTTTTACATGGTGTTCTAAACTAATTTTTGCAGTTTATATGGAGTGTGTTTCCTCATGTTCTTGCATGTTACCAGTACTGGATTCATAAGATAATTTTGGTTTTGAGCCAAGGTACAAGAGTAGAAGCGTATTCTATCTGTGTTAAAAGACGGACACTTTATATCTGTTAAGTCAAGTCACTGTTCCACCTTCTCTTTAAATAAATTAGCGCCGATAATCTCGAGTTTGTTATCCATTGGTCTCTGTTCTTTCATGACAATGGCCATTAGTCTCGCACCTCTGATTTCATTCAGAAATCTCGTTGGACTAGTAGTTTACAAAAATCAATAAGCATAATTTAGTGTTTTTCCGCACCACTCATAAATGGTTTTTCTACCTTGGTTACTAGTAATGTCAAATTATAAACAACGATATTTTTGCGGAAATTTCGTTTTAGACTTAACATGTTCATGTTACATTTCCTTATAGATTTCATGTAAAAATCTTAACAGAAGAACTCATTTTTGAAAAATTGGAAAAAAGAGAAAATCTCCATTTGATAAGTATTGTGTGTGCTGCATTTTCACCTGTATTTGCTTACTGCAAATCCACTGAGCAGTAACTGATATTGAATGGTAATGCTGAGAATTAACTGGTAACAAAATTGGAATTACATTAAGTCATATTAAAAGTAATTGGTAATATACCATTGCATTTTCCAATGTAATGTCCGAAGCTAATTATAGAAAGGATAACTCTGGAATTGCAATAAACATCATTACAAAATATGATAAATGTCAAAGGAATGTAATTTTGCCGAATGAGGATAACATTTTACTGAATAATTGCATTCTTTGATGGACTTGCATTTATTTGAATGAATAAAAACAATTTGAATAATAATGATATCTAATTGTGTAGGGATATAATAACGTACACATTTATAACAAATTATTATATATTATTCTATATCTTGTAGAAAATAATACTATAACGTGTAAAACTATTTAATGTTTTAATGGGATTTCTTTACATTAAAAGTAATCTAAATACAAATGAGAAACACTGCTTTGTCAAGGAAAATAAACAGTCCACAAATAATGAGTTGACTACTGGCATTAAACATTTACCAACAAATGAAAGCCTATATTAAAAATTTACAATGAGATGGAAAAATACGAGTAATTGAGCAATGTCATGATTAATTTCAAGTTAAGATTATGGAAAATCTATTAAACGAAAAATGGAAAATATTATTCTTGAATCCGAAATTTGAGACATACAACAGATTTTTCTATAAGGACAAACTTGTAAATTAATTCTAAAGGCGTAATTGCTCACGTTAGTATATAGACATACATACAGCAGATTGAAAATAACAAAACATTTTTTTTTTAAAAAAAACTTCATGATCTGTAAATGCTAACAGAAACATTTTAAGCGAATACAATTAGGGGTCACAAACCACAATTCCTTAAAGATGTTTTTGATTTTATATCTATTATTATATGAACAACATGCAAAGTTAGGATAAATTCTTTTATGTAATTTTCAATATGCTGAATATACATACAGATGTGTTGTTTTATTTATTGCAAATGTAAAACCATGTATGAAGTGCTGTTTGTAATCTGTAATAGGACTTCCCACGTTCTTCATCTGTACTTTTTATTTGTAAGGATTGGTTACGGCTAAAGAGTCTGTGCTTAGGGGGTATGTGAGAAGGTGCACATTCAATCATCTCATTTGAACAGACCTCTGTGATTTACAACTATTTATATTTGTTCTCAATGCTCGCCAGGGTTCCTTTATCAAGAATGATTTATTGTGTAACTTAATTAATTTAGGTCTAAAATATTTAGCATACATTCCGTCATAGGCCAGCTTAAAATATTAATGAAATATTGACTATAAGTATGGAAATTATTGCCATTTTGGAATAACCAACCTCAATTCATTAGCTAGATATATTATAAAAATGATGCGGCTAAAAATGATTATGATTTAATTTAGAATAAATTAATTTGAAATTACGTTTCAGTCAGCATTCGTCAGTCCTTAATTGGTTTGGTTTATTGCAATACGTTTATGCTGCTGAGGTTATCATGACAAGGTATTCTATTTTTCATGTAGTATTAAGTACATAATATTAAACAATGATATCTGACTTTGCTAATTCCTTGTATTTTGTTTGCATTTTTTCAGAGGACAAACCCCAGCAATACCAGCCAGTACAGCTCATTCCATACCCACCTACATCAAGTAGAGAGCCAGTGATATTCCTTCAACCAATCACAGACCAGGATCAGCCTATAACCACACCTACAGATGTTAAGTTAACGCCCACTCATGATTTATCCAGTCAGGCATCATTTACAACAATGCTTACATCATTTGATTTTGGCACTTCTCCAACTGTCATGACAAGTGATATTGTTCAAGATACGCCCACATCTCAGAACAACCAATCAAAATCCGGTTCATTTACGCAAACCTTGCCTAAGGCTGTTCCGTCTCCATTTGGAAGCCCATCCACTTTTGGACCGACGCCAATACCATTGAGTGGCAATGAAAGAATTGTTATTCCTTCTTGTGCAGATGAACAGTTCTTACCATTTACGAAAGAAAATTATGGCAAGGAAAAGGACAAATGGGTTTTAAAAAGACATATATGTCAGTATTGTGGTAAAAGGTGTATGAAACCGTCTGATTTGACCAGACATGTAAGAATTCATACTGGTGAATATCCTTTCGAGTGTCCTTCTTGTAAGAAAAGATTTAGAGAGAAGTTTAACTTAAACGCACATTTCAAGAAAGGTAGTTGTACTCCTTAAAAGCAAAGGCAGACATGTTTAAGTCAATGTTAATGTTATGGTTTGGATAATATTGTCAGCCATCAGTTTAAGTCAACCACACTGGAAGCACTGATGAAATTTCAGTTTAAATCCACGTTAGTTTCTCAAATGTGTTCAATGGACTACCCTTGTTAAAAAGTGACAATTTAGGAACGATAAAGATTAGTCTAATTTAATCACAGAATCAAACATATGAATCTTCCCCAAACTATTTTCTTATATTTTTTAGAAGTAATTATTTTTCTTTTTTTGCGTCAGTGTATCATTTACTTTCATTACCTCACACTGACTGTTATAGAACGAAAATAATATTTAATCACAAACAGAGACTAGACATTCGCCAAACTTGGTCGGTATTATCCTTGTTTGTTTCTTCATGTTCCATGTCTTAATATTTTACACGTAGTTTAGATTCTAGTTCGCCACGTTTAGACTAGAGCAAAGCGATACAGTCATTTCCTTTCTCAGATTGTACAAATTGGTCATGTTTGTGCCCCTTTTGGTTTTACCTGATTTTCATTAGCATCAGATAGAGCTTTATATACTGTCAAAGTCTATTTTCGAACCGCCTGCATTGAAACATTGAGTATTTTGATATCTTCTCTTGTCATGAGCCAAAAACGAGGTTGATCTTTACGGTTCATTACTTACATGTTGTGAACCGCTTTCATTGAAAATTGAATCTTGTGTGTTTTCTCAATCATCAAGCAAAACCAAACATTTTGTTTTAGGTTGTTGTTTACGGCTCGTAAAAGGGACTTCCAGTAAATATTTACATACACACACCACCTGATGCTATTTAATACGTCACGGCCTAGTACCAGATAAATGATTCAGCTTACGCAAGTGTGATCGCGATTATGAAAAATAGTAATTAATAACTCTTTGTTCACAGATTTATAAAATATATCCTAATCTGAAGTTGTTGGGTACATGAAAGCCATTCAATGAGTGCTTTTACACCTGATGCTGGTTGGCTGACTACTAATGGGCATGGAGTGGGGTTTTTTAATAGATGAATGAAATAAACATTGTTCTATTATCAAAATTTAAAGTGATGAAGCAAGTTTAAAAGTGCTGGTCAAGCAAGATATAGTTTGTATTTTTCTTTTCAATGAGGGTTGTGTTTAATTTGCTTGTAAATATGGCCGAATACTAACAACGTAAGTATATATATATAGTGTTACTAGTATATGTAAAGAACTATGATGCCATTGAAAGAACGTTATTTACACGTTGTACATTCTGTGAACTTATCTTTAAACAAATCTGCCGGTTGTCTCTTATATATATGTTTAATGCAACCTACAGTATGCATCTGCTTGGGTAACCTTCAGTGCAATATTGACATGGCTTGTCGGAGAGATTTAATAGTACGTTGACGTGTGTTCGAGAGGTAGAACTCTTGAGGACAATTTTCAGGATAACTTCGATCACATGCCTGTCATACAAAAAATATTTGCCCACACCAGCTAAAAATCATTGATGGAAGTGTCCATATTTCAATCTTGACAAGAAATTTCCTCATTTTAGGTAGGTAGAATCAATTACTGCCACCAGGTTAAGGGTTTCTATGTTGGATTTTACGTAAAATCTTGTGTAATTGCGCTTTATACTGAGCATTATGTTTGGGATGGGGTGTTGGGGGGACTGAAATAGAGAGTACTGCACCGTCCTTGCAACATCGGCCTTAACTCAACAACTAACACTCATCTAGAAGTGTCGCACATATTTATTGCTAAAAAGAAACATTATTATGTAAATGTATATAAATGAATAAAAGATACCTTCTATTTTGTATTGGCTTGTAACTGATACTATATATATGAAAAGGAAAGTTAAACAATGAAAGGTTGACACTATTGCGTTAAATTTTCATCCATACGGGACTGTTTCTTCTTATAGTTGTGGATATTGTTGGTGATTTATAAAATGAAAAAAAAAATATGTTGAATGAAAGTATATAAATTTGAATGCCAGTGCAATTCCATAAAGTCTACAATTGAAAAAAGTTGTCGCTCATTTTATAGCAGCATGGTAACACTGTCCGGTGCTTTCTTATCACTGGCTCTAGCCTATTTAGTTATGAAAATTACACATCAGTACTTTGTTTTGTTTTTCTTTGTGTCATTTTACGCCTTTTTCCAACAGTATTTCAGTCATATAGGCGGGTAGTTTCCTAACCATCGTTCCTGGAGAGTTACACCAGTACTTGACTACCTTCCTCCGCGCTAAACTACCAAAGCATCTCCCGGGGATCGAACCCACGCCAGAGAGGTAACTGGATTAGAAGTCATCGACTCTAACCACTCGACCACGGAGGCGGTTATCAGTACTTTGTGAGACACAGCAAACATAATTACTCCCTTCATATTTAACAGCGTCAATAACACTGCTGTTTTGGAATTTTTAATATTCTAAATAATATATTGTTTCTGTCAGGTTTAAAGAGATAGCTGTAGAACTATTATATACTGATGTGACAATTTTGCTTGTTATTAGGCCTTATATATAACACTTACTTGTTAGTTTTTATTTGTGTCGGAGTTTTAATTTATGTCTAATTATCAGTTCGAAATTATATTTTGTAATAAAAGTAAAATTATTAAAGCAAATTTCTCCCCACAGTGAGTTTGCTTGCCGTGTTTATTGTATAAATTATTTAGGGCTATTTTATTGTAATACCACTGTTTATATTTAATTAACTTTGATATACTGATTGATATGTTACTATCAATGTTACTTTTTAGCTCACCTGTCACATAGTGACAAGGTGAGCCTTTGTGCTCACAATACGTTCGTCCGTCCGTAAACTTTTACATTAAACGACATCTCCAAGTAAACCACTGAGCCAATTTCATCCAAACTTCACAGGAATGTTAGGACTGTTCCTTTGGTAGACACCTTTTAAAATTAATTACAGAATTTAATTCCATGCAGAACTCTGGTTGCCATGGCAACCGAAAGAAAAAACTTAAAAATCTTCCTTTAAGAAAAAACTAAGAGCAAGAGCTTAGATATTTGGCATGAAACAATAATTCCGGCGCCGAGTATAAATAATCTCAAAAAAAACCCTCTTTCTAAGTTTCCTGCTCGAGAACGTAGACAAATAATGTTACCGATGCCCTTTTGCAGTTATTGTCATTTTTAGAACATCATTAAGACTATCCTTTTCACAAATCTATATATATTCGGATTTGGTTATAAATGTATTTCAGTGAGCATTTTTAAATTGATTAAGATTGTCAGGTATGAAAATTATGTTCAATTATAATTTTACAGAAATAGACATTATTATCCTTTGGATGTTAATATTAAGTGTATAATTTTGTTATACATTGTAAACATCTAAAACCACGTGGTAGGATTTCTTTTAAAACGTATTTAGTCCGAGATTATTATTGATTATAGCCGAGATATTCTGATTGAGTAAGTCCTAGTGGATTCTCGTTCAATATATCCTATAGTAAATCGATCACATTTAAGGCTAAATTCTGGACAAAGCATATCCGGTATAGGAACTGCATGGCTATTTCTTTAAACACCAATGCAGTCCAAGTAAATTTAGCACAAAAATGATAATAAGCCCCTTGGAGCTTTTTATCAGCTTTTAATTAGAATATTAAAAAAAAATCCTGTGCATAGTACTTCCTGAAACCTTCCACCCAGAAATGAAATCCTGCAAAAATACATCAAAAACAACCTTAAAAGTACTCAGAAATGAAACTTCATGTACACAATTAGTGAAGATAAACTTAAAATAACCAGTATCAATTGGGATGACTTGAAATAGGCCATTTCAAAATTAAAAGAACTACTTTCTAGACTACAACGGGCTGGGTCTAATTCCGTACCGGAGTGACACAATCCGTTCTGCTTATCCGAGGTCCTTATCCGAAGTTTGACGGAAAGGGCCAGAAGATGTGTTAATCAGATTTTCAATGATAAAGGATAATTAATGAGGTGCTCTGAATATTGACCGATGATATCACAAGCAGCTGCTGTTAAAATTTAGTAGATTTACTGATTGACAAAAAGAGCCAATATTTATATACATTTTGTACATCATATAGCTATGGTGGCTAATTTGGAACGCTTTTGTGCATCGTGTTGGTGCTAGCGACCACTCGACAAAGCGCCAAACAGCGCTATGTTGGACTTTCGTCTTGTCGCCCTGTCGCTAACGATGCACACCAAACGTGTTGTCGCGATGTCACGTTGTCGCTCGGTTCAAATCGAATGTTTGGCCTATAAGCCAAGCGACAGGGTGACATCGCGACAACGCGCCACACGAAAACACGCCGTTTGGCGTGTTTGGCTAGAGACAAACCGACAGTGCGACAACGCGCGTCGCTTGGCGCTGAATCGTGTTGTCGCTAGCGACAAGACGAAAAGATGATGACGATATAGGATGGTTGTCGCTACCTACAACGCAACGGTCAGCGTACAAAGTCATCCACCATACATAGCAGCAGCATTTTTAAATTGTAATAACTCTTTTTGTGGATCAATTTTCTAGATTCTTATATTATTTGAAAGTTCTTTAAATTTATATTTTGGAAATATAAACTAATTTTTTATTTTTTTAGCATTTAAAAAATAAATCTTGGCTATTTTCAACTGTATTTAAATCAGTTTTTCTAGTTTTAACCTTTACCTAGAAAAAAATGAAAAAAAGTTTTGATTTTCATTAATGTATATGCGTTTACAGACCTTCCATTGATATAAAATATTAAATTGTTTCATGAAAAATAAGTTTGTACAATGTAATTATTTATAAAAAAACCCCTCTATTTTTGCAAATTATCAGCCGCCACATTTTTGCCAACCATTTGCAAGTTACCTGTATGTCTTACCAGAATTTTTGAAAATTAATGACATCATGCTTCGCTTGCAATGCGTATGGAAAAAGGTCAACGGACAAAAACCCTGTGAAACCATTGCGGCGTTTAACAGCGTTCTAAAAAAGCCAGGATGCCGAGATAAGTACATGTGTGTACTTAGAGGTTTATACTTGATTGCTGCTTGATATTTAGCGATCATGGCCCAAAGATGTGCATAATGGCCTGACATCTCGCTGAGTGTCAACTGCATTTATATCGTAGCAATGTGGCAGAGTGGTAAACGCGACGGAATAGTAATCTAAAGGATAGCACTGGAAACTAGCTAAGGATTGCTAGTCGTGTGGGTTCAAACCATGTCTAAGGGCTAGCCTTGATTCTTGGAGCAAGGAACTTTACACTCATTGCTTAGTTGTGGTTGGATCCAGGAACGTATGAGTGTGCGTACACAACTGGACAAAAAAAGACTCTGTATAAGCTTACTTGTATTTTCAATCAAATCGAGATGGCAAACAGTCGGGCATTTCATCTTTAACATTTAACTTAAAGATTTAATTCAGTATCATTAACATCAGGAACTTTCTTTTATTACATGATTACATGTGTAACGAACTGATATTCAGTAGCTGTTATAATCCCAAAATACCTTGAACCTTGTTTATCATTTCATTTGTTCGTTACCCCACCCACTATTTTTATAAAGCAGATTATTAAATGTGCTAAATCATCCTATTGTTGATATTTGTTAATTTTAGATAATAAATCACATTTTGTTTTCTATCTATGATATGTATGTTCATTTTCAGATTAATTTTTTTACTGTGCACCGCGATATTTTATCGGAGTATTCATGGAAATTTTGTGTTCAAAATCGGCAATGTTGAGTCCTCTGTAATATGCTGATTACTTCCACTAAACCGTATTAAACTCTTAAATATTCATATATACGGGAAATAAAGTTGAAGAACTTACTGTTTGTGCAGCAAATTGTGTTTATAAAAGTAAATATTGTATGAAATCATCAAAAGAATGTGTATTTTTAATTTACTTCCGTGTTCAGAACCGCCATTAGCTTGCGCCACTAAATCTCGAGCAATGACGTCACAGGTCATATAAAAGCGCAGCTGGCGCGAAATTCAAGACAATGTCGAACATGGACGGCATTCATACGGTCACTCTGGGTTAAATAAAAATATACCAACGGGTATATACCAATTTATAAAAAATGTGCGATGAAGAGGTAAAGTTATACCAACCAAGTTTTATTAAATAAAGTGTTTCCCTTGTTTCCATCTCCTGTGTATTTTAATCGCGCGATACCAAATACCAACTGGTATCGAATACCAATACGCGGTTGTGCTATAATATTTGTTGGTATATTTGTGAAATATTTATGAATTATTAAAACAAAGTGTGTATGGTATATACCAACATATATAGAGTCTATATGAATTATATTAAATTATATTAAGAACATTTTTGTGAATATTTGATAGAATACCAATATTGGTATAATTTTATCTGGTATCGATACCAGTTGATGCCAACAGAGGTTTTACTTGGATTTTTT